>NC_035109.1:348075759-348408259 GCF_002204515.2 Aedes aegypti | reverse complement strand
AGATACTATTTGCTTGGCTAATTTTGGCTAAGTTACTGTGATTTCATTCCATGCTATTCTGGATTGATATATGATCACCCAAGTAACAATAGTAGCTGAAAAACAGTTCATTCAGCTGAATTTTTCTTAAGAATGATTTGTTCAACTCTTATTCAGCAAAAATGTTTATTGGGCAGTCAGTTTATACAGCTTGACGCGATTTGTTGTCAATAAAGATTGTTGATAATACATTGTAGTGGAGAATTATATGCAATTTGTGTTACCGTTCATTAATTTTATTTTGGCATATTGTACGATTCTGATTTAAGATGTGATGTTCAACGCATATTCTTATACGATACGTGAATCACTGGGTCAAATCTAGTCTTTTCATTCTCTATATTAGGATTCTGCTCAGAAAATTCCACAATGTAAAAGACGTTGATAAAAAATGAATAAGCTTATAATTCAAAAATAGAGCAATTTTCAATAAAACATTTTATCTAAGAATATCACAATTGAATTCCACGGTATTACTGAGCCAGTACAGCAGTGACGGTATTCGAGGCAAATGTGTCATAGGAGCAAGTAGGCCACCACCAATTTTTACATCAACGAGTGAATGTTTTTTCAACATATTCCCTTATAAGCCTGAATATATGAATGAAAATTGTTTAATTTTTCACTAATTTTTATCTATTTATATATATTTTTTAAAACATTTTCTATTATTTAATAGCATGTTCTATAGCAGGACTGCCCAGCATACGGCCCGTGGGCCACATCTGGCCTACGACATCATTTTGTGCGGCGCCTTTGAAGATTCTTCTCATATTTAGTCCGTTTAATATTCTACCAACTTGACGTTAGAACATACCAAAGCTAACTGTTTTAGTCTGCAATTCAGTTTTAAGCTAATGTTTTTGATATTTTTTATTTCAAATTTTGAAAGTTAGTGGATGTTTTGCAGCTTCTTCTTCTTCTCTTGCCATTAACGTCCTCACTGGGACAGAGCCTGCTTCTCAGCTTAGTGTTTTCACAAAATCTTGAACAGCATTCTCAAAGAACTCTGGGCACGATTTTCACAGATAACTTAAGAAGAATTCTCATAGAGTCTTCAATAGGATTGCATTGACTTCTACCTTGGGATTTCATCGAATTCAATACGTTATTTTGTAGAATCTTGGGCTTGGCTAAAATGTTACGCTAGGTAAAATCTTGAATATTGGGCGACTTTATAACAAAATTATGAATAGACTTTTTTTAATCCTGGACAACATTCCTAAACATTCATGGTATGGTTTCGAAATAAATATTCGGCGAGTTCCTGAAAAAATTTTAGACACCATTCTCGTTGAATTAAGAATCACCAGGATCTAATCTCTTAATTCTTAATTAGTTTTGTCTAAGATTTTCGTAAAAGTTAGATCAAGATTTTTGCACAAAATTGTATGCAGGATTACTAAAAAAAACCTAAGTTGCAGATTTGTAAGCATGATTCTCATACAATTTCAAATATCCTGGGCTGTGCGATAATAGGGTCCTAAAGCCATTGTGGTAACCGGCACTAGCCGAACTCAATTTTGCAAGAAATTGCAAAATTAGGTGATCGTTCACCCCAAAAGCCGTTGACAAACTGAAGCAAACTTCCGATGGTTCCGTTCATCTTCATCATTCAATTCGCGTATCGTGCTCAAATTTTATCTCTTTCTCACTCTCTCTTTCATTCAAGGCATCATCTTTCTTCTATCACGCATCCCCTTCGATGATGCTTGATAGTATGTGTGTCTGTGATTGAGCGTTTCATCAAACGCTTATCCTATTCTCACATCCACCAACACAACCGAAGGCTACCATCGTGCAAGGGATAAAGCTTTTGTCAGCTTGAATGTCAAAAGAAAAGCTCGCGCGCATGCGTACAAGCTTGTGCGTGCGCATTCTGCCTTGTGAAGATACACTGAGAGAATTGTGTGTGCAATTTTTAAACATATTTTTATAATGCACATTTGATACACCACAGCCATGCCCCACTTTTAGTGCCAAACGCTTAAGTTTAGGCCAATAACACATATTTACTCAATTTTCTAATGTTTTCCGTTGGTTTGAACTCAAAAAACATTTTTTTTAGATTTTGTCACACCCCTTGTCTTAAACTCAAATTTTGGGTGTATTTTGTTTTCCGTGTCCCTTCCGAAATGTCAGGTAGGAACAACCCCAGTGGTAAAACTAAAACCCCTGTGGTGTCAAACATGATCTCAAGTGTCAAGGTTCATTTGTGGAATTTTTAAATTAAAGTTTAAACATTTTATAGCCGTTATTTGAGCGGGAAAAATTGCTAAAGTAGTTGCAGTAAGATGCTCTTTCGTGTTATTGAACAAAAACAAGGTTTCATTAAAAGTTTTAGGACCCAATTGGAGCGTTTTAGCCTGTGCAATAATTGACAATCTACCCTAACTTTTGTCAAATCTTATGCAAATATTTGCGCATTAAAAAAATGCCTCGTCATACAAAATTGTTACTGCGATTCGGCCCGCGGTTCGAAAAGGTTGGGTAGGCCCGGTGTATGGTGAATTATAAATTTTCTTTGTGTACGGTTCCGGTTGCCAAGGGGGGAAATGCCCCGGATCAATCTACGAAATCAAACTTATCATCTCATAGTGGAAACTCATTCTACAAACCATAATGTAGGAAGTTTTTTCAGAAACAAATCCGTTTTGAATTATAGCTTTGCTTGAGATTTTCGCAGAAGTTTATCGGTCTATAATCCCACATGTAGCAAAATAATAGCAAACAAAGTTCTTCTCTCATCCGTCGGATTGAACTGCTCTCTTCAACAACTTCCTTTATTATGATTTGAAAAAAGCGTTTTTACCAGTGGCGCGGGAAGTGGGTAGGACAGGTAGGACATGTACTACGCACAAAATCACCTGGGTAGGACAGTCAAAGGATTGTCCTACCCACGATTCTACAAAAAAAAACAAGATCTGCAGGAAGCTTTAATACTAAATTCAATTATTTATCAACTGTTTAATATAAGGTACAGTGGGGAAGTGTATCAGTGGGGTAAGTGGATCATTTGTCCATAGTAAGCATAAATACTTGAATATGTTGAATGTTTTCGCACCATTGCTTCGTTTTAGGTTATATTCTTACGTCTACACTAATACTTTTGCAAAACTGGTAATACACGTACACAAACACAAGCAAACAACAAGTTGCAAAAATCAATTATATTCAAAATTGGTTTCTATCAATCAAAAATCGATTGTATCTCTGTCTAAAATTCAATACTATTAGTTTTTTCAGCACATGATGAGCATTTCAGTTCTAATTGAGTGACTCACAATGAAAAGTATGTGATTTTTATAAATAAATACAGATATAATGGACATGGTACACTTCCCCCTACTTTTTGATGGGATGGGGTAAGTGGATCAAGCATTAATATAGCATATTAGCAGACCACTCATGCGAATTTGAATAAGTTTGAATATGCTGAAATGTTGTTTTCCTTTAGCTTTTTTCATTCCCAGCTTAAACTTGTCAAAGTTCCATAGAAAATTTGAATTAATCCACCTAAAAGTATTTTCAATCTTTCTGATTTTATAAAAATATAAAATAATTAATATTTCAAAATTCAAACGAAACTTATCGTGGTTTATCTAAGCTGAATTGCAAAAGAGCCAAATAAACAAAATTTCCAATTGAAATCATATTATCGTACCTTATTTGACGATATAAATTGTTCTAGACGGATGGTACAATTATATTCACGAATAGAATAAAAAGATTTCAGTTTGTTACACAAAAGTAAATGTAACTAATATTTTTAAACTACGAGTGTTTTCGAAAACATCATTAGGAATAATCCTACAATACGTCTGCATAACTTATGAAAATAAAATAGATACATTTTCTCCAAATTATTCTAGTTACAATATTTTTTAGTGTGAATTAGTTTATATATATTTTTATAATATTTTGATAAAATAAAGATACTTTTTAATTTAAAAAGTATCAAAATGTAACATAACTTGCACCAATAACAAGAACGAGAGAAATATCATTTTTACTATACATAATTACACCGCATTTGTTTAGGGAATGGTTTTTTTTATTGGTGATCCACTTACCCCACCATGGTGGGGCAAGTGGATCATTTGGCGCAAATTTTCAAGTCTCTCATACTTAATAAATAACAATCAGAAAAATCAAAATAGGGTAGGTGTACCAGTTATGGAAATAGTGGTTGTCTATTTCGCCATACGGGATTTCTGGAATGTCTTCTCATTTTGAAAGGTTTTTTGTGTTGTAGTAGTAAGATTCAAGATATATCTTGATGTTTAAACATTCAAAAAGATTGAAAATGTGAGAGTTATCGGAATTTCACGTATGGCCAAATAGGGAACCACTATGGCCATAACTGGTACACTTTCCCTAATTGTCGATTTGAAGTATATTAGTCCCTCATTTGTCATCCACAGAAAAAAGTTTGAATTACATTATTAACGTTAGCTGTACATAACAATGAAGTTGACTATTGATTTTTCTGTATCCACTTACCCTACGGTACATTACTCGATCAACGTCTTACTTATTTTTATGGAGGACAAAAGACACGATAAGGTTTTTCATGGTATTCCCATGTCTAGTAATGCGTGATATGGTTTGTGCATGAACCCCAAAAGTTCCGGCTCATGAGAAGTACAATTGAGAATATCTATAGAATATCTATAGAAAATTCTTCATTAGCTAATGGAGTAATCTTCCATGACATTTCTAAATGTATCTTCAGATGGGTTTTGAAAAAATCTACGATCGATCCTGTATATGTTCTTGAACAAAATAATTAATCTTATATCAGTCGCATTGTGTTGTACACAGCACGAGTGTGGTGGCGATTCATGAACGTGCGATCACTCTCATCAAAGCATTACTGAATGTCTTAACGATTTTCAGAGCAATTTCTAAAAAAATCCTAAAACACACTCTCTAAAAGTTCGCTAATTCAGAATTGGCGTAGAAATTTCTGGAAGTAGTTTTTAATTCCAAAAATCTTGAAAAATTATTTGCTTAGAGCAGATTTTGATGATTTTTCAAATGTTTTGTTTTTGCAGAATTGTCTAGAAATTCCAGCGAAATATTTGATGGAGTTTCTGCGCGAATGAACATTTTTCAAGCATCTTCAGTTTCTCCAGATTTTTTTTTGCTGTTAGCTGGGCCACATCGATGAAAAAAAAAACTACACAAATTCATCCATTTGTTATCTGGAAATATATGAGGAAATTAGAAAAATTTCACAGGTTGTAAATGCTTGCCTTTGATTTGGTTTGGTCTACTTTTGTCAAAAAGGATATCAATATAAAGGATATTCATATTTTTTTTTAATATGAATGATTTCAAAAGTTGATCCAATGTTCTTCAAGACATGACTGTTAATAGGTTTCTTTTTAAAGACTTAATCTCTATTTGATTTCAAGTCTCTATTTTTAATAGAAGCTATCAATTTTAACCAAAATAGGCTCTAAAGTTTTTTTTTTAATTATTCGGCTTGTATCAAATCCTGATGCAGATAGAATTTCCCTCAGATTCCCAAGGAAAAGCTTCAAGAATTATCAGAATGATTTTAATTTCAATACTTCCAAGGTCTCATACAGGGATCTCTCCAAAAATTCTTCTAGAGATTTCTCTATCAATTCACCCAGAAATTCTTCCAGCAATTTGTTCAAAGGATCATGGAATAATTTCTCCAGATTTTACTCCAGGATATCCTACTACTACTCTAAAGCTACTACCTCCAGTACTTTCCTCAGGTATTACTTTGTTTTTTTCCCAAAATTTTTCTAGAATTTCCTCCAGATATTTTTTTACTAATCCTTCAACCGAATTCTTTAGTTATTACTCTAGGAGATCTTCAAAAAAAATCTACAAAATCTCTTCTGATGAAACCCACAAAGGTTTGTTCCAGAGTGTTCGGAAAAATAGCTTGAGGGGTTTTTCAAGAAACTCTACAAGAATTCCTCCGCCTGTTAATGTAGGTTTCTTCGAGAATTCATCCACGTTTCCTCTCGAAAATTCAAAATTCCTTGAGAGGTTCTTCGAACAAAGCTATTTTTTTCTAGGAATGTCTCCTGTATCATTCAAGTATTACTCCTGCCAAACATTACCAAACATTTTTTTAAATGTTTGTAAAGAAATCCCAAGTAATCTTCCAAAGTTTGTTTAAGTTTTCACACTATTTTATACTACAGTTTAATGAATTTTCAGCCATTCCATGAAAAACCGATCTAGTGGGTCACCGAATTCTGTGAAAATTTGCTATTTTGTTCCTTATCCGAAATAAGGATACATGAATTTTTGGATTTTTTGATTAGGGTGACCATTTCCGAAATAGGGTGACCAAAAAATCGCGATTTTGCAAAATTTTTATTTTTAAAACATTATAACTTTTGAACCGTTTGACCGATTTTCAATCTTTTTGGACGAAATGAAGGCTAAGGATTTTAACTTTTCAGGAAAAATATAAAATTTCACAAAAATGTGTTTTTTACATAAGAAAACTCAATAGTTTCCGTTTTTTTGTGTTTTGAAGGCCTCGGGACCAAAAGGGAGTTCTGTTTGATCTTTCGACCTTGACACTTGCTTTTGCCGGGGCGAGCGACGAGGGCAGGATCAAACATGTCGCGCGTCGGTCTCGTAAGTGAAAAAGTGGCGTGATCGGTGAGTTCGGTTGAAGAAAGTGAAAAAGTGCCGCGATCGGTTAGTTCTGTTTGATCTTTCGACCTTGACACTTGCTTTTGCCGGGGCGAGCGACGAGGGCAGGATCAAACATGTCGCGCGTCGGTCTCGTAAGTGAAAAAGTGGCGTGATCGGTGAGTTCGGTTGGAGTAACTGAAAAAGTGCCGCGATCGGTTAGTTCTGTTTGATCCTTCGACCTTGACGCTTGCTCCTGGGCAGTGCGTCAAGAAAGCCCGAACAGTTTTTTTTTTATTCTTTTTGGGTCGCGCGCTTATTTTTTTTCCTGAGTGCTTTTTTATAGCCGAGCAAACGAGTGAAGCCGAAAGTGGATTGTGGCTGCTCAGTCAAGGATAACGGATCAATTGGTGAGCTCGTTTCATGCTACTATTTCTAATCTATAAAATATATGATTTATCAACAAACTATGGATGGTTCGTCACTGTGAGTGTCGACACAAACTCTGATTCATGATTTATTTATGTTTAACATTTTTTTTTTCAGAACACCTTTTATATACCTTTATTTTTGTAATTAAAAAAAACTTTGAATGGTTCGACACTACAAGTGTAGACTTGCGAAAGGTTCACTTTATTCAACAAACTTTGGATGGTTCGCCACTGTAAGTGTCGGCATAATAATAAGAGTGTTCTATGATGTCCCAACCAATCGAGTTTTTTGTTTCTTTTCAAATGAGTAAAATATAATAACACATGCTTTCGTCCTGACAGCTGTAGGAATGTTACATTTAGGTATTTGTTCAACAAACTTTGAATGGTTCGTCACCTCAAGTGTCGGCATTATTTTCCTCTACATAGAAATTGTTCATATCAAATGAAAATATTATATTTACGTATAAGTATGTATATATCTCACAAATCATTGTTTATCATGGTCTAATCGCTTATCAAAGTGAATCCTATGACCCAACGATCCTCCCCATTAACAAACATCCCTCCCAGTAGCCTTTGTGGAGATGCAGAGGCAAACACGGTCTCCAAAAAGCAAAGGTTACACACTAACATTCCTTCCCCCAATCCCACCTGACTGCAAGGACGTGGCCGGCGCCGTTATTGACCCTGTATAAATAGAGGCACTGAATTATGCACACTGAAGAAGATTATGGCCAATCCCAGCCGAACTTCTAGTTGATTCTTTGTGCATTTTCACTGACTTCGGTCAATCACGGAATAGCAACCATTGATATGTGTAGTCAGTCTAAGCTAAGCTAAGCTAAGCTTTGAAGGCCTCGGGACCAAAAGGGGCTATTGCTGTTCTCATTTTTTCTTGAAAGTTCAGAAAATTTTACGTCTACTGTCAAATTTTCAGCGATGTATGTTTTTAAGTTTTTGAGATATATTTTTTAGAAAATAAAAAATCAGTCATTTTTCATCGGCACACTGTAGGTCTCAGCGCATTAGATTTTTTAATTTTAAAAAACATAACTTTTGAACAGCTTAACCGATTTTCAATCTTTTTTATGGAATGAAAGCTTAAAATTTCAATTTTTCAGACAAAATTGAAAAATCTGATAAAAATATGTTTAAACGTGAAAAAATATAAAAATTTCTGATTTTTTCTTGGAAATTTCATATATTTTAATGGAAAAAAAATAATTTTGCAAAGTTTTCTATTTTTTTCTGAAAAGTTGAAATCTTAAGCTTTCATTCCAAAAAAAAAAGAATGGAAATCCGTTGAGCTGTTCAAAAGTTATGATTTTTTTTTAAACATTAAAAATTTAATGCGCTGAGATCTACAGTGTGTGCCGATGAAAAATGACTGATTTTTTATTTTCAAAAAAATATATCTCAAAAACTAGAAAACATACATCGCTGAAAATTTGACAGTAAACGTAAATTTTTCAGCTTTCAAGAAAAAATGAGAACACCAATAGACCCTTTGGTCCCGAGGCCTTCAAAACACGGAAACTATTGAGTTTTTCCATTTAAAAAACACAATTTTTGTGAAATTTTATATTTTTCCTGAGAAGTCAAAATCTCTAGCCTTCATTTTGTCCAAAAAGATTGAAAATCGGTCGAACGGTTCAAAAGTTATAATTATTTTAAAAATAAAAATTTTGCAAAATCGCGATTTTTCTGGTCACCCTATTTTGGAAATGGTCACCCTAATCAAAAAATCCAAAAATTTGTGTATCCTTATTTCGGATAAGGAACAAAATAGCAAGTTTTCACGGAATTCGGTGACCCACTAGATCGGTTTTTCATGGAATGGCTGTTTTAGAAGGCGTTTCGACCGGGAATCTGGGAGGATGTCTCAGGGAAGCGATGGATGAATCACTGGAAAAAAAGCTTGGAGGAATTAGAACTCTCTTGAAAAAATTCTCTAAGAATTTTTGTGAGAATTCAGATAATCTTTGGAGAAATTCCATTTCTGAGGTTCACCTTGACACAGGTTAAAATCTTAGGGTATCCTTAAAACAAAATGCTTGGAGAAATTCCCTAGGGAAATTAGTGGAGATTCCTTGAGAAATAATTACTAAATGAAGTCCTTTAGAAATGTCCGCGGTAATATCTAAAGCAGTGGTCACCAAACTGCGGCCCTCAGCAAAGTTTTGTGCGGCCCGCGGAGTGATTTCGAGTATTGAAGTAGTGCGGCCCGCATCTTGTAATTTCAGAAGTTATATTCTATAATAAGTAGTAAGCCCTTCAATAATTTTCCAGATTTTCTCTTTCTCATGCATTAAGCAGTGGAATGGTTGTCAAGAAACGAAGGGAAAATGATACATATTATTTCTGGAGTTTGTTCGATAACCCAAAGTTTCTCCAAGTCTGATATCATCGTTTCTTCAAAACACCAAAGTTTCCAACGTTCTAGTAGCGCAGTTTTCAAAGTTCAAGTAAGAAGGGTTTATTCTATTATATGGAGGTTAATCGTTAACATTATTATAATGTAACAATTATTTTATAAAAAGATGCTGATAATATTAAAAGTTTATCAAATCCATTCTCATCTTTAAAGAAGTAATTCACCCGCCTTGTCTCTTGAACCGGTATTGAAGTGATTATGATCATGATGTTTCATTTTCGGAAATCCTATAATTTTTAACATTTCAAGCGTGTGCTAGAATAAGGGCGTAAGTCGCATGATCGATTTCTCTTCATCGATTCTCTCTTCTGTGGATAAAGCTGACAAGATGCGGGTTTGTTAGCATTTTTTCATCTGAAGACGCTAGGCAACGATGCAATCTTGCGTCCTGAAGTGAAAAAATGCTGAAAAACTTGCGTCTTGTCGCCTTCATTCACAGAAGAGAAGATCGATGAAGATAAATTTATCATGCGACTTACGCCCTTATTCTAGGACACGCTTGATTTATGTTTGCACGAGAATCCAGGACTCATTGAGTCGTGCTAAGCGATTTTTTTGTCGACAGTTATTTGAATCGAGTCGTTTCGATCGGACTTATATATTTACATCTTGTGGCCCGCGACGTGTTATAAGAGCAAAGTGGTGGCCCGCACAACCAGTTAGGCTGAGGACCACTGATCTAAAGTAATGGCCTGTAAGTGAGGGGGTAAGAAGCAAAGCGATGTCAGTGACAAAAACTATTCTATACAAATTTGGTTGGAGTAAAAACAAACCAATCTTCTAGCAATAATACTAGATTTTTTCTGTTGTGCGGAAAAATCACCTGAAAATATTGTTAGAACGCTTGGAAACAGTTGAATTTCCTCAACTCAACTTAACTTAAAATCGATTAAAACGTCACATACCCGTTTGCGTTTGAGCCTCTCAAATATAGTAACTTTCAATTTCCAGTCCATGGTTGAAATTTCTCTTAGCTTTACTGTGTAAGAATATTTTACAACATTTGTCCTACCCATGATTTCGAACGTGGACGCGCCTTTGGTTTTTACTATGGAATGATTAGTTTGTAATTGTATTACAGGTCTGACGTGTTTGAAAAATATTTCAAAATTTCTCCATAATAATTTTCATGTTTACCTAGATTGATTTTGGTCCACCTTTAAATCTTCACCGAAAAAGCTGAACATTTGACAAAACACTATTTCCATAGCAAGGATGGTAAGAAAGATATGAGAGGTTGGAATTCCAAAAGTTTTTTTTTTAATTTTGAACCGCCCTAATATACAAGCCAATGACAAACGGATGAGCCATCTTCTTTACCTGCTGAGCTACGTGAGCTAAAACTCCAGCGTAAAAAATCTTAAGCATAAGATATGAGAATTTGTGATTTTCGCAATTTTCGTTCTCATCAAAACAGTTTTACGACTTTTTTGTCAATGTAAATCATACAGCGCATAAATGTAAGTAGGCAAACAAGTTATTTGCGTTTGTCCAAACAAAAATGCTATAAAAGAGATGTATGGGGGCTGGGGGCAAGGACACCTTAAGATATATAGGTTCAAATCATGGTTGATTAGAACAATTTTCAAAGATTATTCCAGTGTAGGGGCAAACTTACCTCTTGTTTTAAATGATGTTATCGATAGATTTCAAAAATATAAGAAACACATGATGATTTGAGATTTTTGAAAATGTCCCTTCTTATGAGGTTTTTAAACGAGGCACGGGGCAAGCAGTGTTGATAGACTCACACTCAAAATCTCAATCAATACGCTCTCCCGTGAGAGAAAACTCATTAGAGATCTGCTTTGAAAATCTCACGCTTGAGATTTTGATGCAAAATCAACTCAATCAACTCAAACCGTAAAAAATGATTCAGTCGCAAAACCCGGCAAAAACTCGTGAAACCCGAATGTTGTGGTTTACGTTAGAAAGGATTAACATTATTTTACCTTACTATCAAGATATTATTGCCGTGTGTGAGTAAACTGTGGAATTGCGAGACAATGAGTTAAAAAGGTGAGCCAACTCATCCATGATTTTTTAACTGCTGAGTTGCATGATTGACAACTCACGCATGAAAAATCTCAAGCGTGAGTTGTGAGAAATTGAGTTTTTCACAACACTGGGGGCAAGAGTGCCACTCGTATGGGGCAAGAAGACCACCAGAGCAAAATGCCACAAATTTCGTATATTATTATTTGCCCGCCTAAACGATACATTCTAGAGTAAGTAAAGATAAAAACTGAGGGATAAAAGTTGACTTATAGTTAAAAGTACTCAATTTATTGTTATCCTGAGTTTAACATCAAAAAATTGATTTGAAGTACGTGAAATTAGAGGTGGTACTATTGCCCCGGGTGTCGCTCTTGCCCCATGCCCCCTATTAGCGTAGACTACCGAAAATAGATAATATGTAAACTCCCTTATGTTTTTGGGAAAAACGTACACTTGAAAATGATGAAAATGTTTCACTCAAGGGCAGTGATGCACGCTATGTCTAAACCAGCAGATTGTGGACGAATGTACCTCGGTTTTTTATTCCCTAAAGTTAAGTTATTGGGTTATGTATTCATAATCGAAAGGTTTTAAAATATTCCATCGGTGAAATTTTGATTTTTTTCACTTTTTAGCTATTTCATCATACACAGCCTATGAAAATCAACGAAAATCACGTTTTCCTTCACATTTTAGCCCAAATGTATGGAAAAAAAATCTTCGATAGAATATCTTGAAACCTTCCGATTATGAAATTTTTGACCAAATACTGATATTTAGCGGGTGAAAATCCGAGGTACTTCCGATTTTTATAATCTGCAGGTTTAGACATAGCGTGTGATGCCTTAAGCCAATACCAATGAATCCCCAAGCTCGTTCTTTCTCAGCAAAATTGGATATTCTTACACGCACCCCTAGTCAAAAGAAAAATCAAATACTTCCTCTGCATTCTTTCGAATACTCCATAGACTTATCAACATGATTCAAAAATAAATACATTCTTCGAGTTGTCCCATCACAAACAAATTCTTTCAACCATAGCGCACAGCATTTCCGCTACATGTGCACAGACGAGCAGTGATCTATGTGACTACAAGTGTGTATACAAATTACTCCAAGCGCAGCCCGCCAGACAAGACAACGTTATCAACGATGAACTAGTTGCATTGCGTTTTGCGTACTCATCAATAATTAAACTATCATCTTTCTAGATTAGAGAGCATTGAAGCGCCGTAGCCCTTGCTCGGTTTGTTCAGATTGGATTATCCTTATCTTATAGAGAGGGAAAATAATGTTTCAAAAATTACAATTATAGATCTTGCCCGGCTCGTAACCACTGGGGTCGTTCCGTACGGCCAGTCGATATCCGTTATCACCAGATTTCTTCTCTTTGCTCACTGCACGGCCATTGAACACCGGAACTTTACTGCATGCCCAACAGCACTGGGCGAGCACTAGCAAAACTAGTCCCACCCGAAGGGACACCATGGCGCCGCCTTATTGCACTGGGGTCTCCAAATCAGAGCTGAAGTCTAACAACTTAACGCTTTTCCAACGGCTTATCACCACTGGCCAGTGCCGCCACACTACAGCAAATCACACAGTTATCAGTTTCACTGAACCCAAGCAAGAAAGGACTACGGGCACGGCAGGATTCGATCCTAGCGAGAAAGTTACGTCCGATTAGAGCAGCAGCAGATTTACGACTGGCTGGCTGACTTGGGAAAAAGATGCTGCACGCGATTGGACTGAGTAGATTTGCTGGCGCTTAAAATGCTACACAGGAATAAGAAGCTGTCTGATTATCAGCAGTTGAGGGAGAAGCTCGACGTAGGAGAAGTAACCGTTACGGAAGGTGGATTTGAGAGGTAACATGGGAAATAGCTCAAGAAACATTTCAGAACAATTAATGAATATATTCGCTTCACTAATATTTTATAGTAGCCATGACAGTTGAATGAGAATATGTGTTGTACAATTGCTCAATACTGCTTTGCTCTTGTCCACAGTTGATCAGCAGAATTTTTCTCGTTTTATTTTGTATGGGGAAAGGCATCTAACTTCTCGTAAATGAAAGCATTCATCAAAATAGTTATTTATGCAACAAGTTGCAAAAAATCGAGTTTTGCAACGAGTTGCATACAACATTTTTTGCTATTACGAAAAATTCCGTTTAAACTGGATGATTTCCAAAAGCACAAACAAGCATTTCAACAGAAACCACGTGGGCATGCATCCATGTGTAGTATCATATCAGTATTTTTCAATCGCGTAGGCTGCGACATAGTAGTATCTACGAATGTCACAACTTTTCTCGTGCATATCATACAGACACATATATTCCTTATTGGAGGACAGAAAAGGTAGCGGGTTCTGCAGCTACCTCTATGAATGGTAGATGATCCTTTCACAAACCAGTATCGGTCAATCGTTAGAAAATGCAGTTCGCCGAAAATGGTTTTTTTCTGGGTATCCATGCATCGGAAGTAGGGCGCATTAGAGCACATCCGGATGCGAATCGAATGCATAACTTCCGAGGTTAGGTATCTCGGATAGAATCTGAGAAAAATCCAACTTCGGCGAGAAACCGATTCTATCTTTTTATCGCGCCGACAATATCATTATTCTTGCATCTGGATCGCACATCAGATATAGAATCAGATGCTGTGGCAGAATAGACTGGGATATTTGGCTGACGCCTCCCAAACAGTACTGAAAAGTGCACTTTTCAGCATTGTTTTTTTTTGGTAGGAAAAGTAGGCCATTATTTGGTGCATTTTATCCATGAAAAGTTGATTGATTTGCAACGGAATCGCAAAAATATATTTAGTAGGCATGATAGCCATCATCATTGCGCACAACCGGTACCAAATATTTTTTCGAAAATAGTTCCCAATTTTGAGAAATAATTCGTTAGATGCATTTCGCCATACAAATATTTTTCGCGTTGCCTTCTAATGATTTTTTGCAATTTCTCATCGTAATAGGCTGTTTTTCATCACGCCAATCTGTCATGAAACGGCCTACTTTCCTGCACTGAAGTACGCAGTGCGGAAATAGTCATTACGCAACCGAAACCAGTGCTGTAATGGTTCATTACGCAACGCTTTCTCATTACGCAACTGTTTTGAGTTGCGTAATGAATCATTACACAACGATTTTTCAGGAATTGTAAAATAATGGTGAATGCATTCCGATATAATTTTGGATACCCTCAAGTGGTCTTGTACGAAATTGCAAAAAATATTGTACGTAACTCGTTGCAGAACTCGATTTTTACAGCACTCGCCGTAATTATCCTACTCGGCAAGCCTCGTAGGATAAATTTACGACTCGTGCTGTAAAAATCATCTTTCTGCAACTTGTTTCGTAAACTACTCTTTCGTGCATAGACACTAGCGCATGTGCGTTACTATGTGGCGAGTAGCGAATTAGGCCATGTATGTAACCCATTGTAGATAGGGTGTTCGTAAATTCAATCAGTTCATGAAACGAGGAATCTTAGTTCGTAAGACGAGGTTTTGCCTTTTGGAGTCTACTTGTAAGAAATATTTTTTTATAATTTTGAGAAATTATTCTAAGCATATTATTGATTTATTCGGTTAAAATCTGTGCAAGTTAAGGTCTTTCAAGAACTGCTTGGAGTTTGGACATAGTAAATGAGTAAATGTAGATCAGAAATGAATCAATCATTTCTAAGTAGAAGAATATTTCACAATACTGGACCCAAGAAGATTTTGAAGAGCCAATTGTATATCAAAGATCCCAGTTTTGGTGACTAATTGAGTAAAACAAGTGTTCTAGTTCGCCCAAAAAATCTTCCTGGAATAAATACCTTCAATCTTCTGGTGTGATAAGCAACCTTTTAATAGTTTTATATAATATTAACACAAACCCCTTACCATTCACGTAAGTTGATAGGGCATTGTATGGATAATTATCGATGTTCTTAGTCGTCCAAGGACTCAATGGATTACAGGCCTAAGGATCTACAAGCATAAGCAGGTGTATATTGATGGAGATGTATTAATTGATTATTGATCTTTGTAAATTCAAATTTTCACTACGGAAAATATTCATTCTTTGTCTAATCGAGTAAAAAAATCATTCCATAATTCTTCCAACTCACTCACGAGGAATGCCGCTTGTGATTCTTTAACGAACTTTTCAAATATTCAACCTTGCACTTTTATGAGATTCCTCTGGGAATTCACACGGATATTTCTTCATGCATTATTTCCGTACTTTTTCAGAGCTCTCTCCAAGAACTCCTTAACCAGTTTTCAATGAGCCTTAGTCCCACGGAACATCATTCCCGGGATTAGTAGTTATTACTCAACTATTTTTTCCTGAAGCTTTGCTTTCTGATCTTGCCAAATATATTCTCGAAGAATCTCTATCATACAATTCAATACAATTTGATTGAAAAAAATCTCTTGAAGGATTCCACCAGAGAATACTTTAGAAATTATTTTAAACATTTTTCCTGGAAAACCTATTTATAACGTACAAACTCCAAATGTTAGTTTGAAACATCATCCAGATTTTCCTTATTAATTGATTTAGGATTTTCTGCAATTATTGAGGATCTCTTAAAAAATACAAGAAGTGCTAGGATTCTCACCAACATTGTTCTCAAGATCACCAACCAAGGATTATTTCCACAAATTCTTCAGAAAATTCACCAACAGTTTTTCCAACATTGCCTTTAAGGTTCTTCCTGAAGTTTTTCTCCAGATTCATTCAACCAATCTTTCAGAAAATCACTCAGAAATTGTACCAGGATTGCTTGAAAAATTCGTAGCATTGATAATGCCGCTTTTCTTCAAAACTCCCTCAAAAATAATGCTCTAAAATTTCCTCAAAAATGTTTACCTAAGAAAATTTTAAATAAATCAAACATTTTTAGTGGGTTTCGCTCAACTGTTCTTCCAAAAACTCTTCAAACGCAAAAAAATCGGGTGGTTTTTTCAGGGATTTCTCTAAAGAATGTCGTGCTAAGATTCCTCAAAAAATAACAAAGATTCATTCAAGTATTTTTTTACTAGAGATTTTTTCTTTAACAGCACAAGCGATTCTACCGAGTATATTTTAAGTTGTTTCTGATCATGACGATTTGCCCTATTCTTGTTAACGTTCGAATGCGAATTTCCGTTTTCGTTGGTAGAATCCCATTTGATGGTTCCAAACAAATAGGATTTGATTAAAACATGGATACTCCGTAAACAAGAATAGGATTGACTTAGTCCCTAAAGTATCCCTGGCGATAACATGCCATATTATCAATCTATAAAAGTTTTTTAATTCCAAATTCTGGTGGAACATGGCTAGCTACGTAGAGTAAGCTAGTTTCAAATAAAACACTCGATTCAATTATTCTTGAAACATTTATTTCCCACTAAACATCAACAACCTACAACCAGACGTCGATCAGGGCCACGAGGGCTTCTCTCCTTCCTTCAGAACCCTTCCGTAAAGTGCGCTCTTGTCGCGGAACATCGTCATACGTTCGGTTTCCTTGTTATCCAAAAACCATCCGAAACCGTAGCCGGCCAGTGGGATGGCCGCCAGCAAGTACTGTCGGGTCAGTCCAAACATCTTCTTGCCTTCGGGAGAAACTACACCTGGGGAACTTGCGCCTGGGGGATCTGCTTCTGCTGCTTCCACTTGCGGGTGTACGAGTAATCAGCGTAGATGGAGGAGATGGCCAATGTCGGAAAGATGATAACCACCCGATAACGGCGCCAGAACGATAAAATCGACATGAAGCCTAAAATTGTGAGATTCGTTGAATACAGAAAATATACCTGGGCAAAGTTACGCAAAAATCAGCGGATTGAAAATGATTACACTTTTGTTCTGGCAGCAGCACACGGATTTGACAATCTGCTGGCGGAGAGTGTCTTCTTTGCCTTCTTTCTTTCTCCCACTTACATAACAACACAAAAAGACTATAGCTTAGACCGGTTCAAATGCTTCTTCTCGTTGGAGTTTGAATCCAAATCTACAATATATATATCGATATGATTATCACTGCGACATATATAAGTATATAAATAAATAAATTGAAATTTTCAGATGAGCGTAGATTTTTCTAAATAAAGTTTTTTTTAAATTCTGCAATCAAGCCTTCATTCCAAACACCGTCGAATTTTCACTGCGACATATATAAAATAAATAAATATAAATTGAAATTTTCAGATATGCGTAGATTTTTCTAAATAAAGTTTTTTTTTTAAATTCTGCAATCAAGCCTTCATTCCAAACACCGTCGAATGCTTTTTCTATGTCTAGAAGAGCAAGACCATAGTAGAATAGCCTTCAGAATTGAATTTTCGTTATGGTGGACATGTGGACCATCATTCTGTTCAAAATGACCTTTTCGAAAGTTTAGTGCTGGAGAAAAGCAAGCTGATGACTATCAGCATGACCGCATGCTAAATATGGTTGTGCGTTTACCTCTACGGTTATTTTTGTCTCCCAATATTCGTGATTACCTCTGTGTGGGCAAATGCACTGCCCTACTACAATAATACGGCAGTGCATTTTCACTCCTATTTTTTGTTTACGTTCGAATGCGCTTTCGATCGTAAACCGTTTTGCATTTCCATTTACGCCAGCAAAATCAAGGGCCATGGATTCGAACGAATAGAATTCAATAGAAAGTCAAGAAAAGCACTTTTATTCGATGGCAGTACGCAGCTGAAAAGAAATGTCATTTCGAATAGGGCTTGCTGTATATAGAATATTATTTTCTCGACTATTTCTTGCGAAAAAATTTTTACCGATATTGTCGCACCACGGCATGCACCAAACCATCAAACCGGATCGCGCCAGTGAGACTCGTGACGCGCCTCAACTCGCCAAATTTAGAAATCAGTTTTTCTAGTGTGGCGCTGCATTCTTACGATTTTTATGAACACACCGCACTATTCACATATTAGTTGCGACGATCGGGGCCCGAGAAAACAATAATTTTAAATAAGTGTTGGTCTTGATTTCTACCGGATGCATAATAGTGTCGACCAGAGGAAAGATGAGTTTTTTCTTGAGCGGAACAGAAGCTTTAGTCCATGAAGCTTCCAAAATTCCGAGCATGTCTAATGTTCATTGATCAACACACCATGCGTACGGCACAGCTCTATCATCATGACCCATCATTGTCATCATTGGTGTCATGAATGAAAATCATTACGCACAGAACCGTAACAGCAAGCAACCAAAACAAAATCAATCACCAAACGTCACACACAGTCCCGTGAACCAACAGGACTTCGCTTCTTCATTCAAGAACAATCGGTCACCGCTGTCGGGTCGCGTTTTTGTCCATCGTTCGTTCCGAATTCGACTGGCTACGTGTGGGGCGTGTTTACAACATTCTTCAGGTTTTGATGAACGTGTAAATTTCCTGTTCCGGACGGCATTGAACTATATCGAATTCTGATTGTGCGAAATGATCTTTAGCTGGTACATGCTAAGTTGAACAATGAAGAATTCGATTCCATATGTGTGCAGCAAATGTGCGGGCGTAAACTCATTCGAATCGAAGCGCAGATAAGGTTGTGTAATGGTGGAATAGAGTCAGTCCGTTTCTTGGACACAAAGCTTGATTGTTTTAATTGATTCGAACAAAGAGGAGTTCAGTTCTTGGCGTTCGCAATGGAGGAGGAAACGAAATTGAATCAAGAGTCGACGCTGCCGGCAGGTAAGTTGGAGGGTTTTTCTGGGGGTGGTATTGGACTGTTTAACTAATGGTCACATATTTCAGGGTCCGACGATAAACCCGCCCTGCAAACAGTCAATGCTAACCTTATGGAGACTCCTAGTCCAGCTGGTAAACTGTACAAGTCTATGTAAGTACTCATCATTCATTACCTGTAATGGCAAAGATTAATCTTTCAACACCCTCGCACAACTATCAATCACATCTCGGCGATATCGCCTACGATAACCATTCGAAAATATGTCACCTTATTCGAACCTCCAGTAATCTAGTGGGGAATAAGTCCGCGCCGCCGATTTCGGTGGTTGTCACGAGATCATTATCAGTTGATTGCGCTATTGTACTTCAATTAGGGCGTCGTTTCTGCTATAAGACGACACACCAACCCGAACGCCTATCTATATGCATAGAAGAAGTAGACTATCAGCGGTCATTGCTATTTTCTATCACGGTGCGAATGAGTAGAGAAAAAACTGCGTCAAGCAGCTGTTTCTGCACATGGTAGGAATTTACGCGCTGATAATTGCACTTAGGCTTGGCAATCTGAAGTTCACTGTTTCCGCGTCTTTAAATTAGTTTTGTTTAACCAGTATGCAAATCCGTAGGAATTCCAGTATGTCTCGAGATTATTTTATCTCTAAACTTCAATTAACATGAGTTTCAAAATTCCCACAGATGACGGTACAATTTGTAGTTGTTACTCCATGATTGACCAGAATAATCGAAGTTGAACAATGATCCATTGACTAGGGCTTAGGATTAGCTAATTATCCTTTAACTGCCCAAATCGAGAGCATAAAATTCAAATGTCAATAATACCATGTCCTTACGGTCATCGCGGAAGAGCTAACATTCATGAGCTAGAAAAACATTATTATTATTAAAGACCGAAGAACCTTTTCAGTCAGCTGAGAGATATCCAATTAGCAGGACTAGTAGCATGTCTCTTTTTAGAGACTTCGTGGTCATCTTATTTTATATTGTTTTCATATTCAAATGGAGTTCCTTGATGATCTTCATGTAAACAATCAGATCACCATCTAGTATTTTATTATAACGGATAAACTGCAAGGCATTTTTGCAGCTGTATGGCAGACCCATAAAGTTTTGGGGCCCTTAGCTTTGAACTTGTTTATCTTTGTGTAGTTCCAATTCAATTTCTTATTCAAAGTAACTCCAAGTTGTTTAAATTCTCCCTAGAATTAATATCCACCTAAAAAGGCTGTGTAAGTTTTACCCTTTTCTTTCTGGTAAAAGGCAGGATAACATTTACATCTCACTTTCCTTGAGGAAGTACTTTTTCCTGCAGGGCTGACAGCAAGTCTATTTTTAGACTTGGTCCCTATTTTAAAGCATGTCTCTAAAAAGTCTCTATTTTTAATGGAAGGTCTCTAAAGTCTCTTTATTTAACCAAAATAGTCTCTAAATCGCTATTTGCCTTCTCCTTGGAGCGAAATCTGATTCGAAATGTTTAACCACGAATTTCCACAGTCATTACTCTAAAAAATCCAAAATGCTATTCCTGGACTTAGAGATTTTCCCACCAATTCCAGTTTTCCACCGGTATTTCAGTACCGTAACATGGGGTGTTAAGGGATTGAACTTTTTTATCAAGTTTGAAATTCAAAGATGGAAAAAAAATCGGCTCTAGCGATCAACAACACAGTATTGGAATAATGATTTCAACACTTCATTACGCGTGCGTAGAGCTGATATATGAAGCATCCGATGCACTATTTGTCGTGGGACAAAGAGTTTATCGGATGTTGTTACAAGTAACGATCAACTTGAATCATGCCGCATTCGCGCTATTATTTATCGCTCAACCAATGTTCGAATGGTTTTAGAATTGTGGCTCAGATAGCCGTAGCGGTAAACGCGCAGCTATTCAGTATGACCATGCTGAGGGTCGTGGGTTCGAATCCCGCTGGTCGAGGATCTTTTCGTAATGGAAATTTTCTCGATTCCCAGGGCATAGAGTATCTTCGTACCTGCCACACGATATACACATGCAAAAATGGTCAATCGCCAAAGAAAGCTCTCAGTTAATAACTGTGGAAGTGCTCATAAGAACACTAATCTGAGAAGCAGGCTTTGTCCCACTTTGGACGTAACGCCAGAATGAAGAAGAACCCGCCGAAAGTAGATTTATAGTTCGTCTGTAATGTGTGATTTATTCGGGGGGATTGTGATCTGTATTATGTGATTAAAAAAATGTCTAAACTATTGTGAATTTTAGATGTTAAAAACGTTTCAAAATATTTTGTCCAAATTTCATGTCCTCAAAACATTTATTCACATAACTAGGCAATATTAAGAAAACTATGTGAGTCACGTAGCAGATGAGTAAATTTGATAAAAATCCTCTCTTGAAAAAAAAAAAGAAAAGGCGATATAATTAAAAATTCGCGTTTAATGGCATATATGACATTCAGATACTGAACGCAATAAATACATGTTCAATATAAATTTTCTAAATTTCTTGCTGATCATTGCTTGAAGGGCAATAGCAATATGAAGTTTTGAAACGTCTCGTACTGGCTTGTCTCTTTTTTGTCTGTTATGTTCTCGACGTTAAAACTTACTGAATCACGCTTTTAGAATTGGTTTGATCCATTTGTAGTAATATTTAGCAATTCCAAGTCTCTTTAGCATTAAGAATAATTTTAACAAACAAGCTTCGATATTTTGAGATCAGTTACTAGAATTGTCCTCAAGTCTTTTATTTTGAATTAGGTATAGTATGAATCTTTGTTACTGGAAAAGGTTTGTGTATACAATTTACTTAACATCAATTCTGTTCAGAGATTTGTTGATTGATTGATTTGACTTTATTAACGAGATTTTTAGTCCTGGGCTAGTTCATCTCGGGACCAACGGCTTTACTTCCCTTCCGAAGGAAGTCGTCACTATAACTTTTTTTACGTCATAAGTGACTATTTCGGGGATTCGATCCCAGGTCCTCGGCGTGAGAGGCGAGTGTTCTAACCACTACACCAGGTCCGTCCCCTCAGAGATTTGTTTCAAACAAACTGCTTCTTTTGTTTTAGACAGTTCTGCGTTTATGTATAATATTCATAACTTAAATCCGTTAATTGTAAGCAATATAGATAAAACTTGCTTCTAGATTGATGACGAGATATCAATGCTTTGTAACAATATGGAATCATTTAAAAAATATATATAAAAAAAACTAAAATTGACAACTTATACACTTGTTTTTAATCTGTATTTTAAAGCATGTTTGAAAAATCCCTATGAACTCCCTGGGCTTGGAATTATATTTTCCAGGGAGCAATGATTTTAGATATTTGATCGCTGTATTTTGTAGTGTTGATTAGGGGGTTGCATGAATTTGAAAACAATGGCAAAGTTTTTATTACAATCAGATATTGTTTTGTATTCTGATTTAGTGATCCTATTCAAACCTCTGCATAACACGGTTATCATTCATTGAAATCATTTATACTCCAGGAACATATAATTTCAAGCTGGTGAGAAGATTACAAACTGAGGGTGGGTTAGGAGCACAATCAGACCCTTGAATGAGCAATGTGGGTTAATATATGGGAAATTCCGTTGACGGTTTGTAATCTTCTACGAGGTTTTCGAGACCCAACAGGGTGCGTGCACCGGGTTGCGGATAGTAGCAAAGGGCGGTCAGTAATATCCATTTAAATAATAAGACAAAATGCCGTTCTATGACGAGGTGATGTTATGTGATCGCCTATGGTGTTGTAGTACTATAAAGTATTTCACTCTCTGGTAATTCTGGCCTTGATATTAAATTTTGGCTTAACAAAAAGAATGAAATAATCATGCTTAATAAACACAAAGCACTTTCACTGAAGTAATAAATCTGATCCATCAATTATCTAAATTTGACAAGGTTTTGAAGAAAATCAATGAGTGAAAGAACTACTTATTAAATAAGTCACATCAGCTAAGTCCATACATATTAGACTGGCCCTTAAACAAAAAAGTTGTAAAACTCAACGGGCACCCCTTAGATATGAGCCTTGGGGTAAGAAAAACGCTCTCTCAAAATTTCAAATCAATTGGTTGCTCCACCAGCTGGCGCTTTAGATTTGAAGTTTGTATGAGATATTAATCTCAAATATATTGAAAATTGATCCTATGTCACTGTTTCGTTCCGTATACTAATTGTTCGCGTTCGAATGAGCCCAGAATGACAAATACATTAGTTGATACCCTAATGAACAAAATTGCAGAAGGTTGTATCTGGATTTAATCTCATTTTCATTACTCTTTCAGTTGTTGTAAGTTAGGCTTAGATCAGCACTCCCGTACAGTCACTTATATGTATGCGACATGTGCCTCAGCTCGCCCAACGTCATAGGTGGCTATGATGCGCTTAGTGGCTAGCTTCTTGGATTTGAAAACAGCAAATTTGCAAGATATAATCCTGTTGCATATTAGTACAAAATAATTTCAAGATAATTGTACTATGCACTAATATCTAGCTTGCTTTCGAATAGAATGAACAATTAAACAGTCAAAATAGAACGGTTTACCTTTGCTGAAATGCTGAAATTCCAACTAGAATGATATTGAAGTATCTTCAAATGTAGAATGAAAATAACCAATGAAATAATACATAACATATAAAAGTTATTGATTAATAAAAATGTGTTGCTGTTGAAAAGATAGAACTCCATTTATAAATCTAAAATATCTTAACACCCCATTTTGCATTTCCAACAAAAATGACACATATTAATGATTATCTCAGAAATCTGCCATGGGTAGTTGTAATCGATTTTTAATAGGTATAAAAGTTAGGACATCTGTAGGACTGTCTTTTGTTCAATTATTAGCAAATGAGAAATTGCTCGATCTTGGAATCATTTTTTTCTATCCCTTAACCCCCTATTTTACGGTAGTTACTTTAGCAGATCTTCCTAAGGTTAGAGAAAATTCGGCCACACCCCACCCACCCCGTGTGTGATAAAAGTGGTTAAGTTTTTTTAGGAACCCTTACAAGAATTCCTCAAGCAGTTCCTACGCTGATTTTTTCAGTTATTCTCTTACCATTTTCACATTTCTTCCTGAATTCATGTATGGTATATTCAATGAATTGAAGGAAATCTATTAGGAACTCTTTGTTATTGAGGAACACAATAAATTCGACCAATGATTCATCATTAGGTTCCTCAAGAAATTTATCTAGAAATCTCGATTATTTTCTAAGTAAAATCTCCATGGATTCTTCAATATGTCAATTATTTCAATGTCAATTTTTTCAGGGATGCTGTTCAATGTTTTTCAAGAAACTCAATCCTGCAAAATTTCATCCCAGGATTTAGTTTATATTTTTTCAATATTTTTCGTAAGAGTTCATCAGGAGTTATTACTGAAGGATTTGTTATAGCGATGCTTCCAGGATTTTCACAAAGATTTCTCAAATAATGTCTTAAGAATGTTTTGAAAATTCCTCGGTATTTTTTTTTAACAGAGAATTGAGAGAGAATTTCTGCTGGACGTTTACGCCGTCTTCAGCTAAAGGCTTCACGGACCAAAAAATCACGAACATTGGACAACAGACAACACGAAACACCCAGTAGCCAAGTGATGAATTTTTAGTTTGACGAAAAGTTTCCATCGACTGGAACGGGAATCGAACCCACGCTTTGCGGCATTCATAATACGCTTAAACGACTGACGCCACTATCCGCACAGCCACAGAGCTCACAAATCTGTGAAGAATTTCTGGAATAGCTTCTAATGCCATCCTTTGGCAAATTCTTGGTTGAAACCTTTGAAACTTGAACAACAATTGTGGAGAAAATCTGGGAACATCTCTAGAGAATTTTTGTTAATGTTTTAATTGGAAATCATCTACCTCCTTGCGAAATCGATTGAAGGATCACTGAAATAATTCCAGGGAAATTTATGAAATTATCATTGGAGGAATGTCATAAGAAATACATTGTGGAATCTCTAGAGTAGCTTCTAAGGTTATTCCTAAAAATCCAGGTTGAATTCTTGAAGGTATCTTACTAATTTCATGTAAAGCTATCTCGAGAAGGCCGTTAAAGAATTAATACATGTCTTTTGGCAAATACCTGCATCAGCTTCTGATGATATATCTAGATTTTTTTTAATGCATATAGGGTATTTTACGGCTTCGGCACCATGCGACACACAGTATTTTTCTAATAAAACGCACCACCCAAACCATTAAGATGGTTCCTTACTCAATCGACTTCCCGCTCACGAGATTTCCGAGACTGGACAAGCAATGTCGCCAGAGATATCAACAATTCAAATGATTAAGCCTCAAAAGGCGGCTGTTTTGGAGCTGCTGGAGAGATTTGCCTGCAGTTCTTATGGGAAAGTTGCCGAAGAAAACGAGGCTGCTGGAAATAGTCACACTGACAAAAGATGTTCGAAGCGTTTCAAACAATTCATCCACAATTACTGCCATGGATGACTCCAAAAATTCTAGGGGATAATTCTAGGAAGTCTATTTCAAACTTTTCTATTAATTCCTCAATAAATTTGGGATTCCTTATGTAGTTCCTCCAGAAATTTATCCAAGAATTTCTCAAGCATTGCATCTAAGAATTTCTCCTGCAGTTCTTTCTAACACTTCTCGAGTAAGTTTCAAGTATGATTTCAAAAAATTCTTTAAAAATTAATTCATGTTTAATACTATAGCAATCATGTCAGTGTAATTCCTTTGATCATTCCTACATATTTTTTTCAAGGATCCCATTCGATGTTTTTCAGGGAACTTCTGCAAAAAATATCCAGAGATTCGGTTGATTTTTTTTTACTTATCTTAGCAAATCATATTAGAGTATTTCAAGAGCCCAAAAGTTCTGTTAGGAATTCTAGTTTACTTTGGAGAACTTAGTTTTATCAGAGGTTAGCATTTATTTTTCGACGCTCTGGATTGTTTTTCTAGAAAATTACTAACGAAATTTCTGTAATATTTCTATGACATTTCTCTGGAGACATTCATAAAATAATGCCTAGATAAAAACTTTGTGAACTTTATTTGAAAATAAAAAAAAATTGAAGAATTTCTGATACAATATTAGGAGGAATCCCAGGAGTATTACTTGGAGATATCGTCAGGAAAATTACTGGTGTTATTCTGAACGACAATTTGCTGTAAATTGTAATAAATCCCCGAAAAAGTTACAATACTTTACAAGTTTTTAGGAATATTGAATACCGTTTGATTCATATTACGGACAGCTTCAAATTCCGGACACTCTACTTTGTATGGGAAACATTTCACACGAAATGTTTCAATTTTTGCCGTTTAAAAGTTCTCGATTTCAAGGCTCGTTTTAGTAAGCATTTTCCATAAATATCTTTGAAAATTTATAATGCCCAACTACCTTAGATGTCTCTTTAGTGGTTTGACGATTTCAATTGATGATTTGACTGTTCCATTAATGATTATCATGAGCTGTCCGGAATTCGAATCAAAGCGTCCGGAATATGAGGCAAAAGTGAGGAAGTGTCCGGAATAAGAATCATGAAAAGGCCACACATTTTGATTTATTAAAAATTATCCAAGTTGCGGAAGCAAATTCTTTACCCACCATTCGAAAGTTAAGGGCTTTCAACGCTTGATAACGCTAAAGAATCATACAGAATGATTTATTTTGTATGCTCTCTGCTGGGTTATACTTCACTGAGGCCTTAAGTGTCCGTAATATGAATCAAAACGGTAAATTGAATTTTTATTGGAGGGATTTGCAGCGTGCGATGACACTACTGATTTAGAAAATTCATGCACCCAACAGAGGCTACTTGATGAGATTCACGCTTTTAAACTGCTGTAGTCAGGAAAGCCACGTGAATTTCGCGAAATTTAGGCCTACTACTATTGCCATTCCCAGCCCTGATCACAGTTGCATGTTTGTAAATTTTGGGTAAGTTACATATTTTAGTAACTTTGCTGTAGATACACTTGTATGCTTAATGCAGTATCAGTTACCAAGACGATTTTTGTATTTCCACCTTCCGAGAAAGTAACATCCACTCGGAAACCCTTTATCTGCGGATAGTGAATTGTAAACCCAAAGACAGTTATTTATGATCGCTGCACTATCTTTCGTTTCGAATAATTCCACTTTCATGAGCTTACTCCACCAAACCGAACCGCTGAGTTTTGTTACTCGGCTCATATCAGTTTAGTAGACCGACTCCGTTGGATTGAGAGCGAGAGCACGATTATTAAATCTGAACAAAACCCCCGACTGACACTGAGAACTGAGCTTTTATTGGGACGTCTATGGCAGCTTATCGGTTTGGAGCCGTTCAGTTCTCCGTTGATCGTGGAAGCGAATCGTTGTTGTATTGTCCGTTGGCGCCTGTCTGTAATTTGGTCGGGAAAGATTTTCCGTCGATCAGTTTGCTACGTCGCGATGCAGGGCAGCGTGATCTTATAACCGCGATTGATTGTGTGATTTTCGATCATAATTGCCATCCAGCAGTTCGTCATCAGCGTTGTGAAGTGCCATGGAAAACCTGTGGAAATAATTGAAATCGTTCCTTCTATTGTGATCTATTTCATACCCCTCTACCAAATTGTTTGTTACGATTGGATCATGTGCAAGTGAAAATGAAAGTGTAACCGATCGATCGTTTACTGGAGGTGTGTTTGGAAGAGGCAAGTGTGAAGAAATTGTGTTAAAGGCTACAATTGAGATGAATTTTCTACGTGGTAAAACCGGCATCCAGAATGGTTCGTCGAGAGGTGGAGGAGGAGGAACCGGACGCGGAATCGCCAGCAATAACAACAATAATCATGGCTATCAATATGCACTTCTAGTGGATAGTGATAACAACAGGTAAAGGATTTAATACTTGAAACTGCATACCGCGATCATTGTCCAACATTGTGTCATTGATTCAGAGCCTCAGTGTGCAAAAATGTTGATTGATGTTGGGTTAGGGTTAGGCTGTCGACCACTTTACGTAACCTTGGGCCTTTCTAATGACTTCGTTTCGCTAGTATACGCAGTGTAGATTCGATCTAGTAAGATACGATGTTTTTATGGTAGAGTAGAAGCACCAGCCTCAGAGAAAATATTTTAAATAATATATGGTGGGCCCTATATTGTCCTCTTGATGCTAAAACTTCTTCTTGGCATTAACGTCCTCACTGGGAGAGAGTCTGCTTCTCAGCTTAGTGTTCTTATGAGCTCTTCCACAGTTATTAACTGAGAGCTTTCATTGCCAAAGTTGCCATTTTCGCATTCGTATATCGTGTGGCAAGTACGATGATACTTCATGCCCAGGGAAGTCAAAGAAATTTCCATTACCAAAAGATCCTGGACCGTCCGGGCATCGAACCCAGGCACCTTCAGCATGGCTTTGCTTTGTAGACGTAGATTCTAACCACTCGGCTAAGGAAAGCCCCAATGCAAATTCCAATCATAAAATTTTTCTTCTTGTTTTCTGCGTTACGTCCCAACTGAGTTCCTATGAGAACTTTTACAGTTATTTAATCAGAGTTATCTTTGTCGATTTAACATTTACAAGTAATTAATCCAGGGATTCCATGAAAGATTTCTTCATGGATTCTCCTGAAATTCCTATAGGACTTCCTCATGATAATTTTCTAAAGATTTTTGTTTTTGAATTACTCTTGTTTTTTATCCAGTGATTTATGCAGAAATTCCTCCAAGCATACTCGCAGCAATTTTCCTAGATAGATCTCTCGAGATTGCTCCAGGAATCATTCCGGAGATTGCTTCAGGGATTTCGACAAGAATTTCTTCAGATGTTCTAAAAATAATATCTCCAGAAATTCTACAAGAAGTAACTACAATATTTTAATAAGCCAAATAAGAATAAGAATCCCAGAATCTTTTTGCTGGTTGTTCAAGTTGTTTTTCTCCTAAAACCACTAGCAAATTAAAAAAAAAAATTGATTTTTTTGATAGTAATGTTCCTACAACAAAACCCCGTCAAGAACTTCCCACCATCCCCTATATAATCTCTACTGAATTTCGCACTACAGCCAAATCCGGCGCTTCTACCCTAGGCACACCAACTGTTTGAGTCGATGACATTTGCCAGCCAAATCGGAAGGCGCTATATCCTATCTGGAAAAAGTAATAACCAGTTCACCTTGACTCGGCAGGTTTGGTTTCTTGGGCACGTATTGCCGATTAAAGTAGAATGCTTCTCACATATCTCGCCGGTACCGACTGACGACCAAGCCTCCTAATCAGGTCTAGATGGTGTACGTATGTATAATATACATTGTACATGACGCATGTTTGCCGCCCGTTTTCGGGACGCGTCCAATGAGGGCAAATCAACTGTTGTTTCAAATTATCGTTATGATGTTCTGTTATCAGTCCTGAAGTAGTATTACCGTGAACCGGGGAAGAGCTGATCAATTTTCTTTTTTTTTTTCACAGGAGTCATTACTTAAATAAGTATTCAAACTGAACTATGAGTTCCGTTAAAATCAAGCTATGACATGCAATCAGAATTTACTGTTCTCAGAAGTGAAATTTGACTTGTCCCAGATTATGTTGTCCCTAATACATAATGAGCGTTGAATTTAAGAATAAAAATCATTTCTCGATCAAAAATGTGTTGAAGTTGAATTTTCTTTCGACTTTCTATGGCATTTATACTTGACTCACGAAATACAAATCTAAAAAATAGCCAATTTCCAAAAAAAATGCTGTTCTAATGCTCATAATAAAGAACAAATTGTTACGCAAATTGGTTTCGTTTATGTCGGAGATGATAAAACGTTTCAATTGAAGCTGATCAATTCATGCAGACTCGATCGAGAATAATAGCTAGCAATTCAGAAGGACGTGATTTCTATTTAGATGATAGGCTTTTGTAGCATATATTCTTCCACATTAACGCAAATCAACATCATGCGTTCAAAGGAGATGGTTTTAGAAGAATTTCGTCTAGCTAATTTCGCCAGTGTGATTAGCTCTCGTTTGAAAAAAAAGCAATGAAGATAACTTGGAAAGTTTTTATTCCTGAAAACAATTGATGTCAAAATATATTTCAGCCCACTTCAAGTTGCGAATCTCGAGTAAGCCATGGTTTCTGAAATTCTAGGAGTTCCAAAAAAGTTTTTCAAAAAAATTCTTACGGTTCACTCCAGGAATCGCTTTAAAACAAAAAAGGGTTGAGTCAAAAAGGCATAGAGCGTAACGAGCAGGTTGCTTGATCAGGTGCAACAGGATCTGAAGATCGTGGACCAAAACCTTGGTTGGAGCCATAAATTAATTTAATTGGCGCAGTAAGAAGTAAATGAATAATAATATGACGTATCACCGCAGCACGCCATGTCTGAACCAGACGATTATAAAAATCGAATGTACATCGGATTTTTTTTTTCGCTAGAGATCAGTATTAGCTCTATATTTTCATAATCGGAAGGTTTTAAAATATTCTATCGGTGAAATTTTTTTCCATACATTTTGTATGAGCTGAAAGGCTCGAAAACGTGATTTTCATGGGATTTAGTATAAAAAATGCCTAAAAAGTGGAAAAAATCAAAATTTCACCGATGGAATATTTTAAAACTATACGATTATGAAAATATAACCCAAATACTAAACTCAAGCGAAAAAAAATCTGATGTACATTCGATTTTTCTAATAGTCTGGTTTAGACATAGCGTGCGCAGGAAATTTCCAAAAACTGTGTTTTAGAGAACTTTCTCGTCTTCAAGTGTGTATGAATCTGTTGACAAAAAAATGTGTTTCTTAGTGGCGTTATGGCTTCCAGCAGGGTTGAACGGGAAAATCACATAAGGTACCGTGGGGTAAGTGGATACAGAAAAATCAAAAATCAACTTCATTGTTATGTACAGCTAACGTGAATAATGCAATTCAAACTTTTTTCTATGGATAACAAATGAGGAACTAATATTCTTCAAATCGTCATTTATTTCGATTTTTCTGATTGTTATGTATTGAGTACGAGGAAATGAAAATTTGCGCCAAATGATCCACTTGGTCAGGTAAGTGGATCACCAAAAAAAAACTTTTGTTCTCAAAACAAATGTGGTGTAATTATGTATAGTACGAATGATATTACTATTGATCTTGTAATTAGTGCTAGTAGTGTTACATTTGCATACAGTGGGATTCCGTTTTTGGCATGCTCCGATTTTGGCACCCCCCGATTTTGGCAACAAAATGGATCCGTTTTTGGCAACATTTTTCAATTCCATTAAAATATGTAAATTTTTGTAAATATTATCGTGTCTATTGCTTTAGTGACTTGAATAGCATGTCAACTCCACACCGATTACATTCCAGATCTCCTTTTTCGTCGATGTTTCCCCAAATCTCACCAACTACTAAGGACTCGCGTACGCGCTTATTTACTTCAGAATGGTCATTGGTCATACATAGGCAACGTTTCATGACACCAATAATCTCCACCAGTATCTCAACTTAAGACCAATCTCTTTTCATAGGCATTCATATTGAGTGACCAGCCCACTTGAGTCTGACAGTAGGTGATACAATAAAAGAAACACTGATCTTCAAATTTGGAACAGCTTGTTCGAACAAAGCACCAGCACCGACATAAGAGCAACGAAAAATCTATGACTTACACAGAGTTACATTCATAAATTTTGTCTCGCTGTCTTTATTATGGATTTATATACAATGCGTATGTAAAAGCACACCGCAATAATAGATACAAATATGTACAGCAAAATGTCGTGTATCATCACTTTTTTTTTTAATTTCATTTAATAACATGACAAATGCGAATACAGTCCAAATTACAATTTATTTTTAATAATACCATTGAAGCTGCGGTAAATACGACTGAGAGTGTTTTTACTTTTTGTCTGTGGTATTGGTGTGTATATTGATCTTTCTGCGTCAACTGTTTGAAGCTACGTTCTCTCTTTTTTATAGACTCTATAAGGCGTTAGATTTGTTAACAGACAATCCAAAATTCTGTACAAGATTGTTAATCAAGGATGCGGGTCTCAACATCATCAAAATGTTCTTTACGAGCTGAGTCTATGAGTTTCCTAACTGTAACATGGAGAACCCTTAAAGGATTCTTCGTTCTTGTGCGACTTTTCAGAAATTTTAACGAATTCATGAGGATATCTGCAGATTCCAAGTGGACACTGAGAGCTTCCTGAGGGATCTTTAGAGTGCATAACTGGTTATGGAGTATTATGTCCAAAAGCTGGTGATTCCTAATAAACTCTAAGACGTCCTGTAAATTTTAAGCGGGATAATGTGAATTTCTAGTAGTATTTTTAATATTCCCGGCGAAAGCTTGAGGATTTTGAAAAGGTTCCCAGCGGAATTTGAGGTGTGCTAGTGGTAGCCTAATAATAATAAACTTTTAATTTTTTTCATCGGAGACTTGAGAATTTTCGGCAACATCGCAGTGGAATTCCAAGATGTTAACTCATAGCAAAATCCTTAGCAAGATCCTGAGAACTCTATTTGAGATCCTACGGATGCTTGGCAAGATGCTTCAGAGCTCAAGCGTTTTTTCTGTAGATTTCTTATGAGAACCTGAAGACTCCTATAAGGTTCTTGAAGTTTCATAACAGGATCCTGTAAATTTCAGTTGATTTCATAAGGCAGGTATAAAACGTATATCAAGCTGAATTAAAAATTATTTCAAGTAAAAATTAAATTCTACACAATTACAAGACATTTATGCATCTTCTCATGCTCATGTTTGCCCTTTTGATACAGTTAACCAATCATTATAAAATGCTTTACTTCATCAGAAACATAAATTGAAGGAGCAATTCCAAACTTACCGAATTTTTCAAATTTTACGCTCAAGTCCAAAAGTTAAACTGATTTTGAATGTTCATTTAATTAGAAAAAAAGGTCATGCCGTTTTGCAATACCCAGTGCTTTGAATTCGCAAATACGTCTTTAAAAGAAAACATTTTTTTTTTCGTTTTCTCTCATAGTTTTAAGAAAATGTCCAGTTTTTCAATAAAAGTCACTTATGCGATTATTGGTTTTACAAGGCCCTTTTATACAAAAATTATGCATAAAACTTCTAAAAGAAATTGTTTACGTTGAGGCGTAAAAACGCGACCAGAAAATCGTTTGCCAGATTTAATATTACGGAGCTATATATTCATAGCATAGTAAAACCCTTCGGGAAAATGCTTCGAAGTGAACCTTTTCGAAGTCTCAAAGCCTTATAATTCCATAAAAATGATGTATTAACATTGTAATGATGCTTTAAAAACCAATAGTTGAAAAATAAAATTTGAAATATGGGTTCCGATTTTGGCACGGTTCCGTTTTTGGCAACTGAAAATTTCAACTTTGTTGCCAAAAACGGAATCCCACTGTAGTTCGAAATTAAAAAGTATCTTTATTTAATCAAGATATATGTATATACATATTTTATACATTGATTCCCACTAATTCGAACAAAAACTATATTGTAGCTAGAATAATTTGAAGAAAATTCATCCATTTATAGACATAAGTTATATAGAAGTATGGTAGGGTTATTCCTAACGATGTTTTATAAAAACACTCGTAGTTTAAAAATATTAGTTACATTTACTTTTGAATAACAAACTGAAATCCTTTTATTCCATTTATGAATAAATCTGTATCATCTGTCTAGAACAATTTATATGGTCAAATAAGGTACGATTGTATGCTTTCAATTGGAAAATTTGTATATTTCGCTCTTCTACAACTCAGCTTAGATAAACAACGGAAAGTTTCGTGTAAATTTTAAAATTATTATTTTTATGTATCAGAAAGGTTAAAAAACTTTTAGGTGGATAATTCAAATTTTCTTTGGACAATTTGATAAATTTAAGCTGGGGATGAATAAAGTTAAGGGAAGACAACATTTGCGGATACCAAAACTTTTTAAAATTATCGTAAGCAGTCCGCCAATAAATAATAATAATACTTGATCCACTTACCCCACCCCATTAAAAAGTAGGGGTAAGTGTACCATGTAGAATTAATCTGTATTTATTTATAAAAATCACATATTTTTCATTGTGAATCATTCAACTAGAACTGAAATGCTCGCCACGTGTCGAAAAAACTAATAGTATTTGACTTTAGAAAGAGATACAGTGGATTTTTGATTGATGGAAAACAATTTTCAAAATAATAATTTTTGAAGCTAACAAGTTTGCTTGTATTAGTGTACGTGCAGTACTAGTTTTGCAATAGTATCAGTGTGGGCGTAAGAATATAACCTAAAACGAAGCAATGGTGTGAAAACATTCAACATATTCAAGTATTAATGCTTAATATTGACGAATTCTTCCCCCACTGTACCTTACAAATACCGTTGAAAAGTTTGAAAATAGGAGAATTTTTCAGTATATTTCGGTACGTTTCGTGGATCTTCCTTCATCCAAGCCCCAACATCGAAGTGGGTGTTAGATAAGAATGGCCCAGCTTAGTATGGGAGAAAAATAGAGTTGTTTTACTCCACGGGGCACCCCCAGAATTATTCCTTAGGGTTAGAGAAAGACTTCCTGAAAATTTCAACTCATTTGGTCGTTCCATGAGCTGGCGCATTTGAATTGAAGTTAATATGGGGTTTCCAGCTCAAACATATGGGAAAAAGTACATCATCTATACTGTTTGGTTCAGCAAAATTGTTCATCGTGTTCTATTGAACACATAATGTTAAAAACACTACATACTTGTGGGCTTCGTGGCCGAGTGATTAGTGTCGTCAGGCAGTAATCGTATCATGTCATGGGGTGTGGGTTCGATTCTCGCTTCAGCTATCGAAACTTGTCGTCAGGAATGTTTCACGGCTGTGCCACTTCCATGCTTATCCATTTTCTAGTGTTAAGTTACAGTCTGTGCAGCTAAATGGCTGGAGATGGTGTTCATGTCTTTAAAATAACGAACAATATTATAGAATGTTGTATCATGATAAAAATGGATAAAGTTGGTGTTTTAACTATGTGAAGTAGATCTGCAATACTGCTCTGTATTTCTTCAATATAGCATGATTATTACCACTAGGTGCATCATAGCCACTTATGAGCTGCTGCACAAGTCACATGCATATTAGGGCAGTTCAAAATTTAATTTTTTTTGAGAATCCAATCTCCGACATGTTCCTTATTATCCTTACCATAAAAATAGTGTTCTGTGAAATTTTCAGAATTCAAAGGTGGCAAAGACAATATAAGTTTGTATAGAAATTACTATGGGGAAACTTTGAGATATGTTCCAAACACACTAGTACTATAATGTAAACACAAACTTTTTATCCCATAGTAAAAACTCATTCTTCAAACCATAATAGAGAAGTTTGCTGAAGAGAAATATTCAATCCGACGGATAGCAGAAGAGATATTCATGAGTTTGTTTGCTATTATTTAGCTGAATATGGGATTATAGCCATTCAAACATGTACACAAATCACAAACAAAATTAGCTCAAAAAAAATTTGTTTCTTCAACAACATCCTTCATTAAGGTTTGAAGAATGAGTTTTTAATATGGGATAATAAGATTCTACTTACATTACAGTACTAGCGTATTTGGAACATTTCTCAAAATTTCAGCATAGTAATTTCCAAACAAACCTACATTGTGCTTGGGCCACCTTTAAATCACAATGTAGAAAGCTGAAAAATTCACAGAACACTATTTTTATGGTAAAGATGGTAAAGAGCATATGGAAGATTGGATTTTCGAACATTTTTGAAATTTGACTCCTCCTAATGCATATATGTACGGGATTTCTGATCTCATCCTAACTTTCAACACCTGAAATGTTAGTGAAAATGAGCCTTAATCCAGATACAACCTTCAGCAAATATGTTTATTAGGGAATCAATTAGTGTTTTTGTCATTCTAGACCCAATTGAACACGATCAACTAGTATACAGAACTAAACAGTGACAAATGGTAAATTATCAATATACTTGAAACGAATATACCATACAAACTTCGAATTGAATGTGCCTGCTGGTGGTGCAACCAATTAAGTTGAAAATTTCAAAGACCTTTTTTCTTACCCTAAGGCACGTATCTAGAGGGTGCCCCGTTGAGATTTACAACTTTTTTGTATACGGGCCAGTCTAATGGTAGATTGCCCACGGAAGGCGTTTTGAAAAAGGAGGGGAGTTGATCCAATTTCTCACATAGCGTCTTGGATTTATCCTGTTTCTTGATATCCATTCGGTATTGAACACGTACAACACACAGTGCCGTAGCGTGACCAGTTTGGCCCTCGCCAAGAGCGCTGGCTTTCAGGGGGCGCCAATTCGAAATTATTTTACTCCCAAATATTTTTATGATGTGCGATTCGAGAGTATTGGTAAAAAAACGATTTGTTTCAATTACCAATACTCATTTCATATATTACTGCAAGAAATGCTTTCTCTCCTACGTATCTTTTACTATTTGGCAAGCAATGATGATTTTTCATTAATCTTGATAAAACATTGCAGCACAACAGCCAATTTCATCAGTCACAACTTCACTTAATCAGAGGTTAGATTCAAATAAAATCTAGGAAAATATTTTCATTAAATCTAAGAAAATCCTGGAAGATATCTGTACAAAATTCTTGACAAAAATTTTAAAGTAAATTGGAAACCGTTGTTATTAAATTTATAACAGTGTTTTCACATAATCCATAAGCAAGATTTCAAATCTTGTCCAAGATTGTTACAGGACCCTCCGCAGGATTCCATAAAATTATTAACAAGATTCTCTAAGAATCTGAAACATAATCTCACATAATTCATGCTGTCAATACTAGAAGGGTTTCTGAAAAGATTTCTCTGAAAATCCGGGTTGGCATACTCATGTAATCCTAAACACAAGTTTTGGTTCAATTCTTACAACATTCTTAAACCGTTTGTTTCGAAATCAGGAGCAGGATTCTCAGATAATTTACAAAATAATTGTTGTATCTCTGAAAAGTTGCTTTACACAGAATGACAATCATTTTACTTTACGATACATACTTTTGAAATAAGAATGAGTAAAGAGCAATAATAAATTCCTGTTTCTTTCTCTGAAAAAAAAAATCTGAATTATTAGAAAACATTGAAAAACCTCTACTGTCTAAAATTTCATTGATTTTTTTTTAAAATATTGAACAAACTTTTTACAAAAATAAATTAATAAATAATTTATAGGAGCATTTGTTTAGTATTACCTGATATAGTTTCCAAACGCCTGAATAAAAATTTACTTTATGTTTGTTCAATGCGTTTCACTGGAATATGAAATGAAACATTTTGCCAGTAGTTTTTGCAGGTTTGTACCATTTGTGCCATATAAACAACATTCTTGAATGAAACGCCTAAGTTTTTTAATAACTTTCGATTATCCTTAGACATTTCTCCTAAACAAAAAACTCAACAGATTATTAATACTTAAGCTTTGTATGCACAGCGCAACAAAAATAATATTTTTGCGTGTCTCAAGGATCAAATTATGTGTCTCTAGTAGATTTTGGGTTGCTGAATCTGATGCCGTTCTCAGAAATTTTCCAGGACGTCACAATTTTTAGCTACAATATTGATACAAATATACAATATTGATTTTATCGATGTTTACCTAAAACTTGAAGTATTATTTATCAAACTTTTTTGTGATTTTATCCACCTAGCATGCAAAAGAGGACTTAAACTTTCATTTTAGATGTATTTTGATTGAAATTGCATGATTAAATTTAGATTAAACTGATTTTTTCAATATGCTTGCAAGTCTCCATACAAAATTCTTCGTTTCTCTCTATGGCAGAATACAAAACTTTTCTAAACCGTCAAAAAATAACTTTTCCGCGTTAAAAGTATTACAAACTTTGATGATAAGTTTTGTTATACACATATAGTTTGAATTCTGTATCAAATTAAGCAAATAAATTGCCTCACAAGCTGGCAAACTTGCATGCAAGTTGGCTGAAATAATCAATTTTCGCATTTTCAACAACCAATATCTCAAAAACTAGACGTGCTATGACATTTCTGTAAACGGCGATGGATTTAGCAACCCTTAATTAAGTAAATAGAGGTATTTTGATGCTGGAGACAAAAACGTGTTCCGCAGTGTAATCGAACAAAATTGAATGAATTACGTAACATTTATAGGGCATCGAATATCTCTAGGCGTTTGACGCTATATAGAGGTCCCCAAGCAAACTGCCACGAACACCAACGCACAATCAATCTTACACAAGTCGATTTCCTCAGAATGAAAACGTATCGATGTTTGTTTGACGTTATTGAGCTTTCGGTCAACAAGGAAGTGGTTGTTTTGCAGCAATTCTGTTTATATTTGGATTCTCACAGCAAACAAAAGCAATGTTGTGACAGTTCTCACAGCAAACAAAGAAAATTTTGTCAACATTGCACTACTACGCTGGCAACTGGATTGGTCTATGGGAATTTCTGACTTAGAAGCCTATAAGAGTTCGTTCCTTCGGATATAAACAACTAGGATCAATACTAGCTCATAGGTTTTAAGCAAAACAGAGCCGCTTATCATACTTATATGAAGGCTCAATCAGCCGTTTACTCTAAAATGTGTTTATGTCTCCAGAGCTACAGATATAAATTGCATCATTCAATATGGGCGAATGTCAAGTCCTGCGAAGAATCTCACCCTATCGTTGAATGTTTTGAAGGTTCCATCACAAATATATTGAACTCGATGACTGCATGATAAAATTTGAAGGTACTTACTTACTTATTTGGCTTTACATCAATTATCTTGATAAAGCCTCGCCAACAATGTTTCGCCAATTCCCTCGGTTCATGGCCGCTTCTCTCCATCCTCGACTGTGACCCACGCTCTCCAGGTCCTGGTGCACCTGGTCAATCCACCTAGCTCGCTGCGCCCCACGCCTTCTTGTTCCGACCGGATTCGTGGCGAACACCATCTTTACAGGGTTGTTGTCCGGCATTCTTGCAACATGCCCTGCCCAGCGTATCCTTCCAGCTTTAGCTACCTTCACGATACTGGGTTCGCCGTAGAGTTGAGCGAGCTCGTGGTTCATCCTTCGCCGCCACACGCCGTTGTCCTGCACGCCGCCGAAGATCGTCCTTAGCACTCGACGTTCGAAAACCCCAAGAGCTTGCAAGTCCTCCTCGAGCATAGTCCACGCCTCATGCCCATAGAGGACTACCGGTCTTATGAGCGTTTTGTACATCGTGCATTTGGTGCGGGGGTGAATCTTTCTTGACCGCAGTTTCTTCTGGAGCCCATAGTAGGCACGACTTCCGCTGATGATGCGCCTCCGTATTTCCCGACTAACATTGTTGTCAGCCGTCAACAAGGATCCGAGGTAGACGAACTCGTCCACCACCTCGAAGGTATCCCCGTCTATCGTAACACTGCTTCCTAGGCGGGTCCTGTCGCGCTCGGTTCCGCCAACCAGCATGTACTTTGTTTTCGACGCATTCACCATTAGCCCGACTTTTGTTGCTTCGCGTTTCAGGCGGGTGAACAAATCTGCCACCGTTTCAAATTTTCTCCCAATAATATCCATGTCGTCCGCGAAGCAAACAAATTGTCCGGATCTCGTGAAAATCGTGCCTCGACTGTTAAGTCCGGCTCTCCGCATGACACCTTCAAGCGCAATATTGAACAACAGGCACGAAAGTCCGTCGCCCTGTCGTAGTCCCCGCCGAGACTCGAACGAACTGGAGTGTTCGCCCGAGATCTTCACGCAGTTTTGCACACCGTCCATCGTTGCTCTGATCAATCTTGTGAGCTTCCCGGGAAAGCTGTTCTCGTCCATGATTTTCCATAGCTCTATGCGGTCGATACTATCGTATGCCACCTTGAAATCGATGAACAAATGGTGTGTAGGGACCTGGTACTCACGGCATTTCTGGAGGATTTGCCGCACGGAAAAGATCTGGTCCGTTGTCGAGCGGCCGTTGATGAAACCTGCTTGATAACTTCCCACGAACTCGTTTGCTATAGGTGATAGACGACGGAAGAGAATCTGGGATAGCACTTTATAGGCGGCGTTTAGGATGGTGATTGCACGATAATTTTCACACTCCAGTTTGTCGCCCTTTTTGTAGATAGGGCATATAACGCCTTGCTTCCACTCCTCCGGTAGCTGTTCCGTTTCCCAGATTCTGACTATCAGCCGATGCAGACAAGCGGCCAACCTGTCCGGGCATCTTGATGAGTTCGGCTCCGATACCATCCTTGCCAGCGGCTTTGTTGTTCTTGAGCTGTTGAATGGCATCCTTAACTTCCCCCATCGTGGGAGCTGGTTGATTTCCGCTGTCCGCTGTGCTGACGTAGCCATCGCCTTCGCTGTCCTGACCTTCTGTGCCTGTGTTCTCTGCGCCATTCAGGTGTTCATCGTAGTGCTGCTTCCACCTTTCGATCACCTCGCGTCCGTCCGTCAAGATGCTCCCATCCTTATCCCGGCACATCTCAGCTCGCGGCACGAAGCCTTTGCGGGATGTGTTGAGCTTCTGATAGAACTTCCGCGTTTCTTGAGAACGGTACAGCAACTCCATCTCTTGGCATTCCACCTCTTCCAGGCGGCGCTTTTTGTCCCGGAATAGGCGGGTTTGCTGTTTCCGCTTCAGTCTGTATCGTTCCACGTTTTGCCGCGTACCATGCTGCAGCATTGCAGCCCGCGCTGCATTCTTCTCCTCTAAAACCTCTTGGCACTCCTCGTCAAACCAATCGTTTCTTGAGCTCCGTTCCACATATCCGACAACGCTTTCGGCAGCGTCGTTAATGGCTGCTTTGACTGTCCTCCAGCAGTCCTCAAGAGGGGCCCTATCGAGCTCGCCCTCATCCGGCAACGCTGCCTCAAGATGCTGCGCGTACGCATTGGCGACATCCGGTTGTTTCAGCCGCTCGAGATTGTACCGGGGCGGGCGTCGGTACCGTACATTGTTGATGACGGATAGTTTTGGGCGCAGTTTCACCATCACCAGGTAGTGGTCGGAGTCAATGTTGGCGCCACGATAGGTTCTGACGTCGGTTATGTCGGAGAAGTGCCGTCCATCGATCAAAACGTGGTCGATTTGCGATTCTGTCTGCTGAGGTGATCTCCAGGTGTACCGATACGGGAGGCTGTGCTGGAAATAGGTTGTACGAATGGCCATGTTCTTGGAGGCGGCAAAATCTATCAGTCGTAGGCCGTTCTCGTTCGTCAGCCGGTGGGCGCTGAACTTTCCAATCGTCGGTCTGAACTCCTCCTCCTGGCCAACCTGAGCGTTCAAATCTCCTATGATGATCTTGACGTCGTGGCTTGGGCAGCGGTCGTACTCGCGTTCGAGCTGCGCGTAAAATGCGTCCTTGTCATCATCAGTGCTTCCGGAGTGTGGGCTACGCACGTTGATTATGCTAAAGTTAAAGAATCGGCCTTTGATTCTTAACTTGCACATTCGTTCATTGATCGGCCACCACCCGATCACGCGCCTCTGCATATCACCCATCACTATAAAAGCTGTTCCCAGCTCGCGTGTGTTGCCGCAGCTCTGGTAGATGGTATGATTACCTCTAAACGTTCGCACCAATGCTCCTGTCCAGCACACCTCCTGCAGCGCTACGATGTCGAAACCGCGGGTCTTCAGTACATCGGAGAGTATGCGAGTACTTCCAATGAAGTTGAGAGATTTGCAGTTCCACGTACCGAGTTTCCAATCGCTAGTCCATTTTCGTCGCTGTGGTCTTTGCCGATTGTTCCGGTCCGTATTCTCTCGTTGACGTTCCTGTGCTGATGTGTTTTTACGGCTGGCTCGCAGGGCCTGACACCAACCCCCTAGGTTTCCGGAGGACCATTCCCCCTAAATGTTCGGAGGGCCATAGTGCGCAGTTTAGCTTAGAGTCCTTCTCTGGCACTCGGACGATGATCAGCCGCCCCTGACATGGGGAACAGACGCTGTTGTGAGCCGCTCCTAACGTGGAGTACAGACGCTCCAGGTTTGCAAAAGCAAACCCCCCCTTCCCTGTCAGCATACGACCAAAGTTCCCACCGGGGGTTGGTTACCCGATCTTCCCCAAGGTTACTCGTACCCCGGCCAGTACCACGAGGAGGTAGGGATAGGAGTTGCTGGGCAAGAGGCTAAGGACCGCACAAAGGGGTCTATTTTATTCCTGCAGGTACGCGAGGTACCAATGGTACGCCATGCCCAGCCATTTACCGCGCCAAATTTGAAGGTAAGCTTCCAATTATTCGCTTGTGAGTATGAGCATGTGCATGGTTGACCGCCCGCAGATGCTACTCCGTTATTGCAAGAACAGCTGTACTTACACAGGGAACCAACAGACACTACTCGGGATCAGTAGCATCCTCAATGTGTAAGTACTGGTGCTCTCATTATTATAACAAACAATAACGGCGCCGGTTGCGTCCGAATGCAGGTCAATTTAGGGATGGGTGGGAAATGTTGACGTGTTACTTGCTTTATGGAAGCCGAGGAGTCCTCTGCACTTCCGAAAGTAAGCACTGGGAGTTTTGATATGGGGGAGGGATTCGTTTTGGTAAACGATAAATATAGAATTTGAAATGAATGCTTCTAACCGGATTCGCGATATTACTCGATAAACGAATTGAACGCCGAACAAGTGTTTGTCACACGCCCTCATAGGAGCAAGCGACAATATCAAAGGATAAAGCACTATTAACGCGTTCCGCGACACGCGATACTATTCCACCGTGCCACGTTGCCGTTTTTTTTAAGAACTAGCGGACCGATTCACTTTTTCACTTTTTCCACCTACGCGCGACATGTTCGATCCTGCCCTCATCACCCGCTCCCGAAGAAGCAAGCGTCAAGGTCGAAGGATCAAACAGAACTCGCTTCCAATTATTCGCTAGTTACGAGAAATTAACAGTTAAAAATCGTATCCAAAGTAGAAAACAACGTCTTAGGGGGGTCTGTAGCCTTGAGGTTACGCTTTCGCTTCATAAGCGGAAGGTCATGGGTTCGATTCCCAGCCCCTCCACAATAAACCCGTCGAGCCAAACTGACCCTCTTCGCAGGCAGCTAGCCTCACTAACAGCAGAGCTCTCTTCTACCAGAGAATTTGTTTATACTAGAGAAACGCGGAGAGGATTTTGACTTTGTTTATAAACAATATTTGCAACAACTATCAACATTTGAGGTCATTCAAACAAAACTTTAGTGTGCGTGTCACCCTGTTAGTCGCCATAAGAAACCAAGCTTATCAATGACGTCACTTTTATATCGCTTTTCACTAACACACATCCATCGTCTCTTTTGCGTAACATCTCTTTGAGTCTCATTGAATTTGCTCGATTGGAACCACGTTTGACGGTTCGATTGGAACCTTTGGTTTAAGAATTCGCGCTTCTCTATAATAAACAAATTCTCTGTCTTCTACCTGCTCGGTGTGAGAGTAAAAGAGTAAGAGAGAGTAAGATGTAAATATAGATAAGTTGAAAATAGATCTGTATCGGTAAAGAAGAAGCTACAGATCAACTGATTCCGGCACAGTAGTAGCCACGAGCACAGAGTGCCTTAAAAAAAATAAAAAAATAAACAACGTCTTACCAGGTTAAATAATACAAATAATGAATAACGTTTTTATTTTCATTTTCCATATGAAAACTATCATAAGACATGATATGACGATTTTCACATTTTTTATGGGCCATACACGGGTAGAAATCAGAATCCAAAAACAAGATTATGACTCATGATATCATGATTCTAGTGTGTTTTCATCTTATGAAAATACACCATGATTTGGACTCATGATATCATGAGTCAGATTGCCGTAACGCAACACACGCGTTAGATTTTTGTTGCTGATTGCTCGGAATCATGATTCAAATGCCAAAAATGCTGAGTTGCGCATCCGTTTATGATCGACAAAATAAAAAAAAAAGTTAAAAATACATACATTGAGAAGAACCTTCAGATTGTAAGCCACGTACTCTACCACTCAACCGCTTCGTCATCTTGAATTAGGAATGATCAATATGAATGAGATGAAGCAAAGTGCGCCGCTTAGTGTTTTCACACTGGACGCCTATGAGGAATCATGATTATGACTCCAGGAATCATGATTTGTGATCCTGATATTATGACCTAACCAATTTATGAATTTCATGATTTGTAAATCATGGTGTGGGGATCAGATTTTTATCCGTATACTGTACTTAATTAAAACCTGTCCGGTATTGAGGGATCTCCCCCTATATTGTGACATGACTTCTCCATGTAGGGCTTTTTTTGTCATATATTTTTGAAAAAATCAAATAATTGTACTAAAGCGAAAAACATAAAAAAAATTGTTCTATTATAATCAAAGAATGCATTTGATCGTTGCATACTCTAATGAATTTCTTTCAAAAATTGCCTTTAGTTTAAAATATAAGCTTGTTTGGTCTCAGAGCGTAGATGAGCGCTTTCAAATGCTCATCAAGACTTATCTGGGAATGCATTCTTTCATTGCGAAAGGTGTTCCAAGATGTGCAGCATATTGTACTGTGTAATCAATCCAAAAGATATTTATTTCCAAATGTAACTACAATTAACCTTCCAGTCGTCGCGTGGTTTGTCACCGTCAGAACCACCACGCTGCAGTTGTGTTCGAAAAACGAGATTTTTTCAACAGTGTTGTACAAAATACAACAGCGCGACGACTGAAGTGTTAAAAGACTCTTAGAGCTCTACAAGAGAGTTCTCTGGCCTACACTATTGGCCTTGTAACTGGACACTGTCCGAGTAGATATCATTTTTAGAATATTGTTCAGGTTCAGAATGACATCTGCCGTTTCTATAACATGGAACGCGAAACCCCGGACCATCTGCTCTGCAGTTGTAGTGCTATATACAGGCGTAGATCCAAATTTCTAAACGGATGTTATTTACATACAACCACGTGAAATTTGGATTGCAAATCCCAGTAAGGTAGTAGGTTTTATTAACTCTATTTTGCCTGACTGGGAAACGACGCGTCAAAGTGCTTAAGCTGTTACTTTATTCATAGTGGATAGTTTTAAGTTCCTTCCTTTGATGTGAATAGCAAAACAAGTCTTGCCACACAAGTTCAACCCATTAGACGCAGTGGCTTAACCTCCCAAACAAAAACAAAAAAAAATAGGTGAGGTCTTGAAGAATGTGTTTTTGGTTATTATGTTATATACTCACAGGGTTAAACCCGAGACGCTCGCTGGGGACGAGACCTTACAGGCCTAGCCACCAGGGGTTCCCAAACTCTTCTTTCAGGGTCGGCTCTTAGCACTGATCAAAAGTTCAACAACTAGCACTTTTCTTTTAATATAATTTTATTGACTTACGGTGTGTCTGGTGTGGGTGTGTGTGTATAGGGGCCGGCCGGCACTGGAGAGGCGATAGGGCGATCTAGCGGGCTAACAATGATGGGATTGGTCGTGGTCTCCTGGGCTGGTGGTTTGCAGGGCTTCGTGGTGCTGCTATTCCGGGCGTGGGGTACACTGGTGGTAGGATGTTCCCACGTGGCTTAGCAAGCCGATGATGGAACGACGGGCTTCGCGGGTCCTACTAGCGTATCCACGTGCTTGCTAGTGTATAGCCACGGAATGTGACCTCCGGAATGGATGGTGGGTTTGGAACCCACTGAAACTCCTAGCCGAAACTTTAATGGGTCCTGATGGGAGTGGCGTAGGGGTAGGGAGCTATTAGGGTTCTGCTAGGCCGCTTTATTAGGTTAATTTACCTGACTTGGTAGTCCTTGGCGTTGTCTCACCTTTCCCACTTCTCTTCAAACCCCTTTAGGGTCTATTTAACTAATTGTGAATAACTTTTAAAGGAACTTCACCAAATATTTCTTCACGTCTGAACTGCTTGATGTCTTAAGTGGAAAAGACTGGCCAAAGATTTTTCATCTCGTGTCAGACCCCTTAGCATACCCTATCTTCCCCCTTCGCACCTCCTTTTCCCATCTCCTTTGCCCCTCCTCCCATCCTTTGATCCAATAATGCCCACTTAGTCCTCCCATTCCAGTATCCTTTTGTGTATGTGGTGTGTCATGTGTTATGAGCGTTACAATAGTTTTTTTCTTTCAAACCAACAGTTGGCGGTGGGAGTGGATCATGAATTTTCTTTCTTATCAGAATTTACATAGGAATGTTTGCTAACAATTTTGTATACAATAAATGAGTGACTATCTTATCACTAGACGAACAGTAATACCCTAATTTTCTCTCAACCTCATCTTTGCTCGGAGTTGGGTCCTAGGGTAAAGTACCCAAAACGGTAACAATTAGTATCTTTTTTAGGCATGTAGTTTCTCTTTTCAAGAAAATCTTAGTCGCTACCAGCTATGGAAGTAAAAATTATTTGATAGATTGTCTGGAAAATGCTCTGATATCCTTAAAAGTGTTCCTTCCTGGTAGAAAAAGTATCCGGAGTATCTATTCTAAATTCAAGATACATGTCAATTTTTAAAAATTTCTCCAATTATAGGGAAGTTTATGAATGAATTCTGAAAAAAAATCTTGAAGGAATCGTTGAGGATACCCTGAAGGTGTCGAAGTACTTACTGTAACATTTTTGGAAGAATCCATGGGTAAAACTTGGAGGAATTCTAGGTTGAATTTCAGCAAAAATATTTAAAGGAATATCTGGATGAATCTTTATTATCTTTTATTTAAATGCCTTGAGAAATTCATGTGTGTATTTAGGGACGAATATCTCAGAGAACTCATGTATACTTATTTTTGCATAACTTCTACTTCATGGTATTACGTCCTCACTGGGATAGAGCATACTTCTCAGCTTAGTGTTCAATGAGCACTTCCCCATTTATTTATTGAGAGCTTTCTTTGCAAGTTGCCATTTCGGCTTCGTGTGGCAGGTACGATGATACTCTATATCCAAGGAAGTCAAGGAAATTTCCTTTATGAAAAGATCCTGGACCATACAGGTATCGAACTCAGACACGCTTTGCTTTGTAGCCGCGAATTCTAAACACTCGGCTAAGGGGGGCCCCAATTCCCTGAAAAGATCCCTGACAGAAACTTAAGGAGGTGCATAACGGATGTTTGTTAAATTATTTTTAAGATTTATTGCGAAACCTTTGGATCCTTTGGTGAGAATTGTGACAGAAGCCTAATATTTCAGAGAACTTTAAAAAAAAAATATAAGAAGTAACTCATGAAGATACATAAGAAACTGATTCTATTTCGAAAATTTGTCAGTACGGTGCGATTGCTCTTAAGGTAAACTGACTGTAAGTAGTCATTATATGCAACTGTCGTCAGACAAATTACGAATCACGTAGAGATTAACTCAATGAAAAGCTTGTTTCTTATCAACACCATGCATCCTCTCTTCAACCATACCCACATTTCGGTCGTCTTGGCGAAGCACCAATCGCCAAACACAACCACGATGAGCTTCCAAAGGCATTGACGTTGTTTGAGATAAGCCATTCGGAGCTTTTATAGCATTGACGACGATCGCGTAGTACCCGCCGCTACAGGTAAACCCCACAACGTAAAGTCTTCCACCATCTGCGCTAACTCACGGACATCCGCGTGCTTTGAATCGGTGTTGTTGTTCGGTCGTCGCTTCGACTCTATTGCTCTGTACGCTATGCCTGAACCAGTGGACTATGAAAATCAAATGTGCAACTTTGTTGATTTTATAATGTTTGAAGTTCTTGAAAGTGCACAATAAAGTAACTACAGACTCAAAGTGGATATTTGACTATAGTGGCCACTTTTAAAACCACCGAATGTCCTCGAGAGAACCTGTGATTATGGACAATTGTGTTTCTATTTATTTATTTATTTACACCGGGTGTCCCCAACAAGTAAATCTGGTACACTCGCTTCTCATAATCTGCTGGTTCAGACATAGCGTGCGATGGGAAGCACAAACCCACACACACACGCGACATGTGCTTTCGTTGCGTAGCATTGAAGGCTTATACGCGAGCAGCAAAACAAGGCGCACCACAAAACCAGTTACGTTCGTTGGTTGTTTAGCCGATCGGCTTACCGACTTGTCGAACCTGCTGAAACAGCAGCTCAGCTCAGTGCCGTGCCAACTCTACCGCTCGATGCAATTGCTGTCCATACTGCGTGGTAAAAAAATCCCCCTGACGTGTTTCGTATACCGTGTCGATCGCGCACGAACTGGGAACGGGCCGCCCAAGCAGTTCCGAATGGACGGACAAACGGTGCTTGTGACCTCGACGTACGTATCCGTAGCTCGAGATCATATCGGAACTTGCAACCTGGGAAACTGCAACTGCATTTGACCTCATCGTGATAAAGAATCGTGTTACGAATCCGATTGTTTCAGATTGGTTCAGTGAATTCTACGCGCGGATAATGTGTTCGAATTGTGAACTGGAAGTGTAGAAAAGCATTGAACTTGCAGCAATCGTAGTGCCTCGGTGGGGGTGAAATAGTAGGAAAATGAAAGCTGTGTGACCATTTCGTGCCGAGTGCGGTGCAAAATACCAGTTTGGGTCCAAAACCAACTTCAACTTAAGACTACCCTAGTTCGCTCGGAGGAGGGTTGAACGGAAAAAAACGAACGAGCAAGACCAAGCGTTTTTGCGAAATGTGGAGCAATTTTAGGTACGACATACGACTTGTTCGCGTAAGATTTGCATGTAAGTCTTGGTTTAAGTCATAAAGTCGGTCAAATGGGCCGTTTCGGTGGACTATTGCAACTGAGCGCTTTGAGATTTCGTTATTTTTTGTCTTGCGAATGAATGGCAGCATGAATGAAGTCCTTAAGTTTACGGTCCGAAAGTGATTTATAAAAAGAAAAAGTCGTGACGAAGGAAACCTTTGAATTGACGCGTTTTATAATGCGATTTAAAATGATGCCGCGAGTTAACTAATGATGATACGTGTCAAATCGCAATTAGCTGTGATGTTACACTCATGGGAATAAACAAGCACGCTGATTAGGATATCAACCTTACGGTTTTGTTAATATATTCTCTTGTTTTTCTGTTTGGAACATAAACCACTATAAGCTTGATTTATTGTAGTACACTGAAGTTTTTTTACGCAGTTTTAATGCGCGATTTTTTACGCGTTACGTTAATTTAAAAACCGACGTAAAAAAATGAGTCTTTTTTCATATAAAACAATGTTCTAAATAATGATTCGTATGGTCATTAAACGTCAAAAAACACGAAGTCATTTTTTACCTTCGTTTTTTGAAGCCTTAGTGTGTATTCCGTGTTCTTTGTTTAGTGCATGTCGAGTAACTTTGTCGTTAGTGATAAAGTATTCGGTTTTACTACAGTTGTCTGTCCTAACTTGATCTCAAGAAAGAGTTCTAATTGAAAGGTTTCCTTATATATACCCTTCGTTTATGCATCGACATATATTTTCTGACCATCCAGTGCTGCCAGACAGTTATTTAGTTACATATGACAAATGTTAAGGTTCAACACATGATATTATTTATGGAGTGTTTTTGATTTTTTTTTTGAGAATTGTCGACGAATCTATTGACTATGAGTATATTACCCAATTTCAATGGTACATGTTGATTTATTTATGAAACATAAAAGATGTTTTCATCGTTACATATTGTTGCTATTACCGGTACAATTCAACTAGGGTTTTCAATCCCAGGAACATCTCCCGGGAAATGAGATTTCCCGGGATTCCCGTTTCCCGGGAAATGATTTTCTGTTTCCCGGGATTCCCGTATTTCCCGGGAAGCTCTGTCTCAATGAAGAATTGAGCATCTATATTCAAGAAAACTAACGCACAATTTACATTTCATATCATACCAACAAATGTCCTCAGTAGATTACTAATTATATTTTGATGTTTATTGGTGTTTTTTGTAATCGAATAGTTATTATTAAATGCATATATTTTTGACGATATGTTTTTCCAAGAAAGTTCATATGCAATACAATAAATATAAAGGAACATTGAAGAGATTTATTCCATGATTTGAGTAGGTTCATAGACTTTTTATGATTTCTATATTTTTGTTGCATTCTATACGAGCTCGGACCTCGTTGATCCATCTCGCTTACGGTTTCTATTAAATGTAACAGTCACAATTTTAAACGAAAGACTCAAGTTGGTTTTTGTTATAGTGTTCGAAATGATTGATTAAGGGGTCTATTTTATAAGTCGAGTCGATCAAAAACGACTGGACTGGAGTCACTGTCGAGCAAAAATTTCGCTCGACGCGAATCTGTCACTCGAATTATTCGACAGTTGTCCACTCTATGTGCCAGGATTCATATGGTAGTCGATGGGTGACTTCTGAAATATGTATGTCTTCTGTGTTCGACAGTGACTGCAGACGAGTTGCATAAAATGGATCGATTTAGAAAATAGACTCCTAAATGTTGGCAAGTATTATTTGAATTTACGATGATTTGTCTAGCATGACCTGCTGAACTTCAACTATCAAAAAACAAAGCCAACAGATATTTTTGGAGTAACTCACAAATAAGAGAAATAATCGTGCCAATTTACTTTTCTAAAATATAATATACATTAAATACAAAAAAAAAATCAAAGAACTCCATCAAATTAGCTTAATTTACAGGTTTTTAAGGATTTCTCGGGATCCCGGGAATTCCCGGGAAATGACAATTTTATTTCCCGTTTCCCGGGAAGTCAAATCCCGGGAAAATTGAAAACTCTTAATTCAACCTATTCATGGACAATCTTGTTTATTTATGAGGCATTCTATTGGTACATTACTCATTATGTCAAAATGCTCTTTTAGATTATTTGTGAAGCGTTTCAGATTTTTTTTATTGTTGCAAAACCTACATTCTGTTTTCATTAATTTAAATGTTATTGTTTGTTTTGCTGACGAGTAGATCCTATGCTGGCACAAGAGGACCAATTTATTTCCGATGGTCGGAGTTATTCCGGTGTAATAATTGGTGTTTAAACACATCACAGTGAACAGAAAACGGGAATTATGCATCCTTGGATGATATTGTGATATCTTAAGGCAGCCGATCTCGATCAAGGTCACTTTATGGTTCTCATGAAGATCTGAAACATCCCTTAAGGTGGACATAACCTGTAAATTTAACTAGAGAGCTGTGATTTTTTTTTCAACCGACTTGCAGCGATGAACTTTAAATAAGTATACCATCGGTATGATCTTGAATGGCCTCTTCTTGGTACTCCTGAAAATCTAGAATATCCTTAAAAATAGACTGTACAAAGCACTTAACAACTCTTCTCCCTGTTGATAGGAAATCCGTACCTCACACTGAAATTTGCCTTTCTTTACGCTTCTAAGGATCAATTTTCTTGAGTATGGAAGCCACCAGCACACTGCACAGCACTAAACGGGACGATAATTATCTGTTTATTCACCCGCGGGAACCATTCGGAAACCTCAACACCGAACGATTTCAACTGATTTCTGCTACTACAGTCATCTCTCCCTTACTCGATATTGAAGGGACCATCGAGTTAGGGAAATATCGAGTTACAGAACACAAAACCAATGCAACTGCGATCCTAGGGACCATCGAGTTAGCCATGAAAACCAACTTTTACTATGGTTCTCTAACTCGATATCGAGATACGGAATATCGAGTAAGGGAGAGTTAACTGTACTTACAAAATATTTACACTGCGCTGTTTGAAAAGCTGCGTGAAGCGACTTTGCGCGATGGGTTTGCATTTTGCATAATATTGAGAATTTCATTCATTTTTAAGAAGCGTTTTAAACATTCCGGCCGCCAATAAATTTTCGTGATTGCACTATATCATCGGCGGAAAAACTTCTTCGAACAAACTTCGTCGACTGGAACAGGTGTTAGGTTCCCGCGTGGTGCTGCTGGCACAGGCCACTCTCCAGCTCCGGGATCTCGATGGATGGTTACGGATGGTTGCTGAAAAGGCGGAACATCTGTAGCCAAATTGTTTGAAACGAAAATTGAGAAATGATATTTAACTCAGGTCATGTTCGGTTCATAGGGTGAATCCACATGGAAGACTTAACTCTTTACAGTTGCATCAGGAACCGCTCGATTCTCCTGAACATGGGCCGGGAACTCGTCCCCTCTCTATTATCTGAGTAAGGACCGAGATCTCGTTCGCCGACTCTGTTCTAGCAAGGGCCATCTTCTGGCGAAAAAGTCGCTGGTTAAAACAGAAAACGCTGGGTACCGGGACTGGAGCCTAATATCGCGATCCACCTTCCCAGTAGATGACGACTTCCCAGACATGACGATCTTGCAGGTTTCAGAGTCACCCAAAACGGTTGATTTCGCTGGAACGTGCTTGGGTAGCCACCGAGCCATGGCGGTCCGTTCAACCAAAGAGCATTCTCGGTAGGTTGCCGGAAGTGCCTGGATTGTTAATGCAACAGTTACGGGAATCTTCGTGATTTTCCCACGCATACTCTCCGGAGACAACCCATCCGAATTCAGTGTTCTGGAACTGGGACAGATCGTTGCCGAGATAAATTCGGCCGCTATGAAGAATATGGAATAAGTGCGCTGGTCCCAAGATCATGTCGACTAAACTGGTAACAGCGAAGGTTTGAAGGTTGGATATGCGATAAATCCAATAAAAACCGAGAAATTCCCTTGCCCTTCATAAAATCACAATCTTTCCTTTTGATATGTACGAATGAAGAGTAGATTTTGATTTCCAATTCGCTCCCAAAACGACAATTCGTCCGGTGGGGTGTGCTGCTGTCGTCATAATGATGGTTGACGAGAGCAATGTCAAACTCATTCATGGTTTCAAAACATTCGGAACAAAATATTAATTTTCACCGCTTAAGTGAAGTTATGTATGAAATTGAATGAGATCCAAAGGTAGATAATTCATTTCATTTTATTAGTCCCAAAATTGGCCACTGTAGTCAATTATCCATTTTAGGTCTTCAATAGCCCTATTTAGCACGAGACATGAAAAATGAACTGTCGCACGATATGTATTGGAGTTCAATTTCAATTGTCCCTAATTATAGGTTCCCTCGGGGACATCCGGTGGTCTCGGAAGTAGTCACTATAGTCAACTATCCATTTTGAGTCTACAGTTGCCCTATTTACGACAAGACATGAAGAATGAGCTGTCGCATGATATGCTTTGGTGTCAAAATCGAAATGTCCCCAATGCAAGGTTCCCCGGGGCACTTGGCGGCGCCATGAGTGGCCAAATCTGTACAAGACTCATTTTCAACTTATAATAGGGTATTTTATGATAAGCTAGGGAGAAAACAATATTGCGCGACATATTTTGAGTGAATAAATTGTTTGATCCCAATTCGGATCCACTACCGGCACCGATTCCGGGGAAATGGCCATATATTGATTGTTTCTGGACCAATATTAATACTTGGCGCACCAATCGCTTCAGAATTAGATCTTCTATCTTCATGCGTAGTAAAATTTTGATTTTTTAGCCGAGACCTTTGCTAAAAACACGTCATAATTTTACTGCATAAGACATGCTTTCGGAAATCCGGATTATCACCGGATACGGTGGTCATAGTTCATCTCCGTGGATGCAAAACTAGATTAGTTGACCCGTCCATTACTTCTTAAAGAATTGAAATCGGTCAATTTTTGTCAAAGTTACAGCATTCCAAAGTTGGCCCAATTTTTGCCTGTCCCAGTTATATCAAATATTCCATCATTTGCGATACTTTAAAAATGGGGAGGGTACAAAAAAGGGGGGAGTTCTCCCTGCAAATCTTATTACAACTCTTCATATTGTATTTAAAGTTGAAAACATTATATGGCACATGAATTCCCCTGTCCTGAATATAAGACACTGTGTCGGTTTATTGATTAGATTAGATTTTTAAATAAAAAATGCAAAAAGTTCAAGTATATTTTAAAAATGACCTGGGGCAGACACGAACATTCTGAAAACGCCATTATTTTTGTTTATTTTTATACTTTCAAGCCCGGGGTGTCCGGTCTCTGTGCATTCATATCGACTTTTTTTGTCGAACAGTGTAATACAAAAACCAAACGTATGTAGAATATAGAGAATGGATATTCCTACCTCTTACGCCTAACTGTTTCACTGTTAACCGTCTTTTATCAGGAAAATAAAACATTTTTCCCCACAGCGGCATGTGATGGATGCGTGAAAAATCAAATCTCTCATTATCTGACTAGTTGCGCTACCAAAGTATAGATGGCTAACAGTATGTTGCGATTCGCGCTTCGAGGCGTATAAAAGGCGGTCAACAATGAAACGGTTAAGTTGAAAAGGTAGAAATATACAAGCTCTATGTTCTACATTCGTTTGTTTTTTATATTATTCCACTACTTTCATAAAAATCAAGATCCGGCTGGCAGGAGCACTAGTTTGAGGTTGGAAAACCAGGATATGTGAGGTTAGTTTCATTGTATTTTGCTCTTAAATAAAACTCGTGATTTGCCCCTTTAGCCCTCTATGGTGCATATAAAAACACTGGTTTCGCATGAAAAAAGAATCAAAATTGAACTCCGATCCTCAAGATCGGAAGTCGAGAAGCTTGACCTCAGGGCTATATCACATATATAACTGCTAAGCATCAAATAAGGCACAAAAATCCATCATTCAATCATCAGCAATCATCAAGAACCAGTTTTTTCGTTCAAGCTTAAAGGAATGCCCATAAAAATCTATCATTGCAATCCAAATAGCAAGTGTAATGCAATTATAGATTTTCTTGAACATTGCTTCAATTTTGAGCAAAAAACTGGTTTTGAAAATTTGTAAAACGATGATGGTTATTTTCCTCATAAGGCAATCTGACATTTAATCACCTTTCTCTTTTCTGCACATGCACGCATATGGATTGTTTTCATACGGAAACCGTTTCCGTATGAAAACAACAAACAAAAAATCCCATTTGATCTTGTTGCTGGAAAGAGAAGGGTGCGATAGCCTTATGCGAATGTTGTTTGAACCACGACTGCATTGATGACATTTGCTAGCTGTTTGCTTCAATCATCATCCATCATTAAAAAGCAAAGCTACTATGTTCAATTTTGTAACATGTCAGCAATTGCGCCATTCGGCAGCAGCTCTAAATGCCGGGAAATGAGGGATGTCGTATTTCCGACGATTTTTTACAATTTATCTATAATTCGGATACGAAAATGATGGACTACAATAATGTTCAGAAAAGGCAAAGGAATGATACTAAATACGGTTGATTAGGAATGATACTAAATATTTATGATTAGGCATGGAGTTAAGAATCTCGTAGAACAAAAACTGTAGAGGAATGTATGTTTTACAGGTACTTCAATGAACAGAAATCAATTTTATTAGGTCAAAACCATCTCCAATTGGCATACACTGTTCTCAAAAGTTGTAAAGTACTAACGTATGTTCAACTGGTGGTAGGTATTTATTTTGATTTTCGTTTATCCAAATTCTCGTTAGATATTTTTGAATGTAAAAAAGTGCCAAAAAACACAAATTAGACTTGAGGCACCTCCTAATCTTCTCCAAATTGGATGAAAATTTGGCTGGTAGTTTGATTTAGTATTGCTATTAGGAGTAGGGGGTGACTGGTTGAATTCCAGAAATTTCGATTTTTGTGAAATGGTCTACTGGGCATAGAGTATAAACGACCTACCACACGATATACGAATGCTAAAATGGGAACTTTGGCAAAGAAAGCTCTCAGGTAATAACTGTGGAAGTGCTCATAAGGACACTAAGCTGAGAAGCAGGCTCTGTCCCAGTGAGGAAGTTAATGCCAAGAAGAAGAAGGATGCCACCAGCATACTATACAGTACTAAACGGGATGATAATTATCTGTTTATTCACCCGCGGGAACACCACGAAACAGAACGCAACAAATTGTGTTTGCAAACACGACGGGATGACGATTTCAACTGATTTTTATTTTCTCATGCTACTATTTACAAAATATTCATACTGCGCTGTTTGAAAGCTGAGTGAAGCGACTTTGCGCGGTGGGATTGCATACTGCATAAAATTGGTAATTTCATTCATTATTAAGAAGGGTTTTAAACATGGACATATGCTGACAATTGAAGTACAGCAAACAAGCCAATTTTATCTAAATTCACACATTTCAGAAAAAAAGTCGAAAAATTACCATATTAAAGTGAAGATGAATCGAAGCCAAACCTCAAATTTTCTAGAGCACAAATCCGTAGAACCGAATATCCATTTGAGCTGAAAACTTAATCGATTGGTCATCACCAGCAACTGACCAATCGATTAAGTTTTCAACTCAAATGGACGTTCGGTTCTTCAGATTCGTGCTCTTGAAAATTTGAGGTTTGGCTTCGATTCATCTTCACCTTAAATAAATGTTCTGTTTGAGCTTGAACTTGATTGTCCGCCAGTAGTTGCTACTCCAGTATCGTCAGATCAACTGCATTTACACAAGAAACCAATGAGATGAATGCTTGGGACTAACAGACACCCTCAGTATATAAGTACTGATGATCTTTAATTTTTAGGCAATAATGGCGCCTGCCACGTCAGAATGTTGACCAATGAGGGGAAGGGGGAGGAATTGATATTCCATTTAAAACTGACCCACAGTAGGCCGGATTAACCCTGCCCTGCATCTACGCCAGTTCATGCTGGAGGCATAGACGTATGGTAATTTTTTGGCAGAGAATTTCAGAGGTTTTTTGACCGTCTTTGTCTCTAGCGATTGCTATGAACGAATAGTTCAAGTGTGATAGATTAAGAGTGTAAGATAGAGTCAAGTGAAAGATACAACTGCAAAGTACAAGAAAAGGGATGCGTATGGGGTTGGACTTGATACACAAAAAAGTGAAATTTTCAAGTGAAATTTAAGTTTTGCCATAGCTTTGCAAAACACTGCTATAGTAATTTTTGTGAAGTTACAATAATAATTTAACGTTTTTTGCAAACATCACTGATATATGTAATTTTTTTCTTTTCGAAAAAATATTGATATTTTGTGCTTTAGATAGGAAACTTTTGTCCCTTACTAGTTTCGAACGTTTTCTCTACTGGTGTCGTAAAAGTTCGTTTTGAACTTTTATTTTAAACTAATAATGGATAAATATTCTGGAACGATAATAAATTTTCGTGCTGTTCAGAGGAATACCTATAAATAAGTCGAGTCTAGTACACGGCACTGAAGACGGCCTTACATTTGAGCTCGAAATACGCGTACTCTAGTAGACTTAAATTGTGTAGCAGGGAGAGATTCCCCAGTACTGGACAGCACCCAAAAAATCATAGCCCAATCAAGATGGTGTATTAGAAGAAAAGGGAGCTTTTATAGAGAAAAATGATTGCATCTTTGAAATATGCACGCTTTTTTTTCGAAAAAAACAGAGATGTTTGAAAACCGATAAAAAGTTGACGTATAGCCTTAAATCTAACTTATTTAATAATGATTTTGAATACGGAAAAATAATTTTGATCTCGCAGGAATTATGGAAAACTATCATAATTTGAAAGTGAGAATGTCTTTTGTATGGTCAAACTACAATTTTGGTCTAGCACCTCCTGTTCCCTAGTATCTTTGTAATTTTTGCACCAATGGTCTTCAAATATATTCATTTTTATGGAGTTTATTGAGCATGGTATCAAGAAAAATGAAAATTCAGAACAACACGTAATATGTGTTATTTTTCATCATATATGAATGAAATTTTTTGATGGACCACTTGCACACTAAGTAAAACTCAAATTACTCTTGTGAATATTGCATATTCATTGAGTTGACAGTTAAATACAATTGCTAGGGTAAAAACATTCGATGATGTACAAATTTGCATAATTCGAGGCATTTCCAGATCGTGTCCGGTATTGTGTGCCACCTTTTAATATTGGTCATATGGCACTGAAATACATCATCAAAGTGCAATGTCAAAATTCCAATTTTATATTGTCAAATGTAAGTTTGTACGCTACAAACGATAATAAAAGACCGTATAAAATTAATAGTTTTTGTATTACGAATTTAGCGGCTTAGGTGTCCGGTACTGGGAATCTCCCACAACTAAATTCGGTTTTTATGTTTGTTTTTATGTATGTATTCCGGAATGAGTTAATTCAGTATAATTAGCAAATATACTAAACACCCATTGGGCGGTATTCGTTTCTTCCAAACTTTTTTTGTGGAAATGTTGATTATTCCACTTTTGACCCATCATACTCCTCTAGATAAACTAAACATGTACTAAAATCTACGATACCTAATTGACGAAAATCATAAATTTTCACACCTTCTCTAGCGTGACATTCTGTCTGAGTCACCTCGCAACAGTGCTTATTTGGAGTTAAGTCATATGAATAAATCTGCCTAGCTAGGCCTAGGTATGGAACCAAGTGATACCACAGACAAACAGACGTCACACTCTCATCATTGTCCATCGACCACCTTTTTAACGGTCCATTCAAAAATATGGTAGGTGGCCAATCCACCACCCGCAGCGCTCACATAGTTATTGTTTGCGTTTGACGTTTACACACTACCGCCATCTGTTGGTCCGTCGGCCAAACACACTAATTTTAGCATTGGGCGTACATGTCCTCGTGACTATGATTTTGATCGAGATTTGTTCTAAGTGTTACGTCTGTTTATCTGTGGTGATACTTTCACGGATATTTTTGAGACGGGACAAATCATGATATGGGTGACCACCATATTAAGGTATTCCTGTATGATGAACTTCGGATGGCAATTGCAAGGCATGCACATTTAAAAAGCATTTCAGCAAGTCTAAGTCGCAAATGCCAGTGTATAATGGTAAATTTTCGATAACACATTATAACGATAATAATGATTTCAGTACGTACCTGCTCCTTGTACATCTAACGGAAAAATCCAGATCGCTGATGGTGCATTGAAATACCACAACATTGTCACCATTCCCTACTGAGATTTACTTAAACGAGATATGGATTGCGTGAGATAAGTGAGCGTCAATCAGATGCCCTGACGCTTACCTTTTCTGATTGTTGAACGTTCAATTATCACCATCTCGCCCTGGTCATGGTATTGAAGTCGCGCTTGATAAAAGTCAATTCAAAAAGCGTTTCCTATCTCACATATTCGCGTGATTCGTACCGGTTCACTTCCAATACCAAAGTGCTCGTCGTTTTTTTTTAGTCTTGTGTCGGTTTTTAGAGAGTCGTGTCCTTATCGCAATATGCGTATATTACCGATTCATACCAGTCTCTTCACTACTTCCGTGCGGTTCACATGCTTAAAGTGTATTATAACGAAGTCGATTTGAGTAATGCGAAATTCGACTACTGTTCTAACAAAATTTGCAATATTTGTGCGAAGTGATATCAGAAGGGTTGTGAATATTTTACACTGAGAGATTTCCTAGGAGAGACTTCCTAGAAGAGCCAACCCAGTGATGGATTCGAAAGACGATGACTTTGCAATTTCCAACGACACTGTTCGGCTTCTAAGGTGTGTGCTACTAATACTTATTGTCGATTGTAAGATGAAATAATTGGAAATATTAATTAAACTGTGAATTGCGATTCAGTTAATAAGCTAATTTCTCATTCAAATCGAATCACGATCATAAGGTATAGATACTATGCCTTGGGAAGCGCGTTATCTCCAACTACTTGATTCGCTAGGTGTCCCATATTCTGTTTATACTTCGTATGACAACAGCGATACCTTCGCGTCGCGCAGGCGAAACGTTATCGGTTTGTTTAAACTTCGATTAGACACGTTCCGAGAGAAGGGACTTATACTATACTAGTTTATACATATACAGTTGCATCCGAAATAAAGCGCCCACTTGCTTGTAATTACGCAAAATTATGAAAAGCATGTGCCAAAATGGGTAATTTTTCCTAAGAAATGTTTGTACTTAATAGTTAACATACAAAAGAATCCTATGTTTGATTAAAATCCTAAATTTCACAAAGACAAAAAAATGTATTCAAATATGATTTGTCAAAATTAAGTGCCTAGCTGACATTTTCATTACTTAGTAATTATTAGTTTTTTTCTTTTTCTTCTTTTTTTTTTAGACAGAGCCCGCTCCTCAGTTTAGTGTTCTTATGAGCACTTCCACAGTTATTAACCATTTGTTTGAACCAATTTACCATTGCTTGAACGTGTTTATCGTGTATCATTGACACTCTATGTCCCTGGTGTAGGATAATGATACAAATATAATGTGACACCATTCACTTAACTTTCGAGAAAATGTCCATCCCTAAAAGATCTTCGAACCGGTGGGATTCCAACACATGACGAACAGCATAATCTTCCTGAATAGCCGCGCGTTTACCGCTTGCATATATTGTGTCCAAAATATTTCGTTACATATAGAATCGATGCCGGTTATGGACCCCCTACCAACAGAAAAAAAATAAACTCTCAAAGTGACTTTATTCCTATAAAAATCCACCGGGGGATCTTCGTTTGCATTGTTGGGCAAAATATTTGACCTGAAGTGCATAAATACATATATTTAAACAGTTTTGCAAATGAAACCACACAAGAGGGTCCACATTTAGAAATTTCATGTGGGTCCATAATAGGCACGTCGGCAGCGAGTTTGAAAACATTAAATATGGGAATTAAATAAGGGCTCTATAATAGACTGGCCCAGCTCAGTATGGGAGAAAAATAAAGTTGTGTGATTTCACGGGGCACCCCCCAGGATTATTCCTTAGGGTAAAAGAGAGACTTCCTGAAAAATTCAGCTCATTTGGTCGTTCCATGAGCTGGTGCATTTGAATTGATGTTAATATGGGATTTTCAGCTCAAACATATGGGAAACAGCACATCATCTACTGTTTGGTTCAGAAAATTGTTGATCGCGTTCAATTGAACCCAGCATGTCAAAAACACTTCTTGATATCATAACGAACAATATTGTAGAAAGTTGTATCATGATTAAAATTGGAAAAGTTGGTGTTTTAACTACCGTTTTGTCTCAAATTCCGAACAGACTCATATTCCGAACACTCGGTTTTTGTATGAAGATTTGGTTGAAATGTTTCGTTGAAATATGTCACCAAATATCAAGGAAACGGTAGTCAATTGCAATTCAATTTTAACGTCTCCAATATCATTTATACCGCGGGAGTAGTGATGATTCTCAAGTTTGAGACTAGTAGAACAAGCTCAGATACATTTATTTGCGAAATTATTCATTTGAATACGATTTATTCGTGCTGTTCGGAATTTGAATCAAGGTGTTCGGAATATGAGACAGACTGAACACAGTGTTCGGCATTTGAATCAAAATGTTGTTCCATACTTTAACGTAAAAACAATACTAAAACTAATTAAATTAACATTATTATCGGTACACCCAACAGCTAACAGTTAGACTTTGTGAAGAAATGAAAATTTACACAAATACCCGCCAATTTATGTCAATCAGATGCATTTGAAGTCACTGTTGGCCTTAAGTGTTCGGAATATGAGTCAAAACGGTACCTGAAGTAGATTTGTTAAGTTCATGCTATACTGCTGTGTATTTCTTCAACATAGCCACTAAGCGCATCATAGCCACCTATGACGCTGGGCGAGCTGCTGGACAAGGCGCATGTACATATGTGATTGCACGGGAGTACTGATCTAAGCCTAAAGTTCAACCACTGAAGGGGTAAGGAAAATGAGCTAAAATCCAGATACAACCTTCTGCAATTATGTTCAGTAGGGTATTAACTAGTGTATTTGTCATTCTAGGCTCAATTGACCGCGATCAACTAGTATACGGAGCGAAACAGTGACAAAGGGTCGATTTTCAATATGTTTTAAACGAATATCCCATACAAACTTCAAAATGAATGCGCCAGCTGGTGAAGCAACCAATTGGGTTGAAATTTTGAGAGAGATTTTTACTTGCCCTAAGGCTCATATCTAAGGGGTGCCCCGTTGAGTTTTGCAACTTGTTTTGTTTAAGGGCCAGTCTACACTATAATAAGAAACGTCAATTTGTAAACAGGGAGCAGCGCTACAACAAAGTGACACATTATTCATTCAGGGTCAAAATAACTTCGTTTTTTCGTTTTTTAGCTTTTTATGAAAGATATGGAATCCTAGAATAGAACTCTGGATGGTATATTGTTTGGCATGTTTGAAGATACGTTATGCAAACATTCCCAAAAAGATCCTCGACCGGTGCAATTCGAACCAATGCCCCTGGTCTGCTTTATAATATAAGGAATCGCCATCATTCGACAAGTTATAATTCATGTTTTTCGCAATTTTGGGACCAGTTCCAATAGGGTCCGTGTGTTCCTTCAGGAAAGCTTCCAGAGATTCCTTCAAAAGTTCCGAAACATTCTAAATATCTCCAGAGACTCTTCCAGAGGTTTCTCCAGGAATTCATTCGAAGATTCTTCCAAGGATTTTACCAGAAAATCCTCCAAGATGATCTCTACCGCAATCCCTACATCGATTTCCTCCAGGGATTCCATCAGGGCTTTTTGCAGGGATATTGCTACAGGGATTATTTTACTTCGAGATTTTGCAAGTAATCTCCTGCAGGAATGTCTTCAGTGATTCCTTCATAGATTTCTCCAGTAAATCCTTAATGAGATTCTTTCACCAATCTTTCCAAGGATTCCTCAAGGATCTGTTTCAAGAAATTCTTACAGGAATACTCCGGAATTTTACGGAGATTTCTCCAAGGGGGGGAGGGGGGGTTGTTTAGGCCCCATTATAAAGATTTTATTAGAGATATGTTCAAGGCATTCTCATGGAATGGTCCCAGAAGTTGCACTAGGACAATCTCTTCAAGGATTACTCAAGATATTTCTCTAGTGATTTTTCCAGAATTTTCTCCGAAGATCCCTCGACGGATACATAAAAAGATATCACCAAGTAGTCCTCTCGAGATTTGTCCAGGAATTATTCCAAAGGTTTTTTTCCGGGATTCTTCCACGACTCGCTCCAGGGATTTTACCAGGAATTCTTCAAGGGATTTTATCAGGAATTCCCCCAGGTGTTCTACAACTCACAAATTCATCAAGAGATTCCACAAAAATTTCATCCAGGAATTCTCACACCGTTACCACCAAGAAAATCGCTTCATGACGTACCCCAGAAATTTTCTCGAAAGATTCGCTCTAGGACTCACAGAAATCATCAAGGGATTCCTCCAAGAGTTTCTCTTTGATTTTTTTCAGAGATTATCCCATGAACTGCTGCTATAGCTTTAACAGAAATTATCCTAACGATTTCTCTAGGGATTACATTAGGAAAATGTCTACAAAAATTTCTCCAGTAAAATCTCTATATCTCTTCATAGTTTCCTCCAGAGATTTCACCTGGGATTTATACAGAAATTTCTCTATGGATTCCTCCAAGGGTTCCTCCAGAGATGCTTGCAGGAGTCCTTCAGTAATTAAATTAGATAATCCTTCCTACAGGAGTTTCTCCACAGACTCCTCTAGGGATTACTCTAGGAAAATCTCTACAGGGATTGCTGCAGAGATGTCTACATCTTTTTCTTCGGGAATTCCTCCAAGGATTGCTCCAGAAAGTCTCTAATAATTTCCTCCAGAAATTGTTGCAGGGATGAGCTGGTAAAGATTCGATTGTATATTTTAAATTTAATTTAAAATGCTTCATACAAAATTTGTGAAATGTTGATATAAAAAGCGTTACGAGGGTATGGGTGGGAGTTTTCGTCAGAGCTCTCACTTTGTAGATCAATTATGGCACCAGCCAAGTACTTACAGTCAGTTGCGATTGGGAAGGAATGTTAGTCTGCATCTGTCGAACTATTCAAATGATATTTTAAGTAACGACAAAAATGAGAGGTATGTGTATATCTCGCTTAACTTATGATCTCGTCCTAAAAGCCATTGTGTGTAGCTTGGTGTTACTGAGCAAACGAATAGATTTACACGATATTTAACAATAGAGAAAATCCTTCTTCATCTACCAGTGGTGGTAGTTTTCGTCTTTTTTCATTCATTTGCTTAAATACGACGAGCTACACACTCGATCACCAATGTACTGTAATTTTTTTTTTTTGACTTTGTGCGCTTCTTGAATAGCGCTCAAACCGTTGATTTTAGCGATAAAATTTGGTTGGAGAAGTTTCTTAATATATTAAAGTGCATCTTTTGATGCAAAAGGTTCTGTGATCAATCCATCTAGTAGTGAGATAGAAAAACTATCTTTCTTAATATTTGGATAGACACGGCGGTTATCATTATGCTTTCTTTTGAAATAACAAAGTTATTCATAAATAACTCTTTTTCAAGGGATAGTTTAGTCCCCAATACCTGCTTCCGGCGCAATATGGCGCAGACAACCCTTACAATTCATGAATCTATCATTTCCCTTTCGACAGGTAATAAAAGCCTTTGTCTATAAGAGTCTGTGCATGTGTTTTTACCATCAAACAACAATTGAGCTTTATCTAACAACTTTGATGAAGACATGAAAAATGTTCTAAATGCTAACTATATGAAATAATAGGAATAAGAGTTTATGTCTACACTTGTAGTAATCAACCATCAATAGTTTGTTTGAAAGTTACATAAACGTAACGTTGCCAAGATTAAAATTATGTTATCATAAGCACCAGTTGACAATCTATTCTCTACTGAACACAAATATGAATCTATAACATTTGGTCGAATGACATATAGTTGAATAACGTTTGGTCGAAAAGAATTTAAAAGTTTTAAGAAGCCAATGATATATGGTCGAAAGTACAGTCAGACGAAAATTTAGCCGATTGAGGATTTTTTAGCCAGTGGGGAATAGGTTTTTTTTGCCGGCCTTCTGATAGCCCCACAAAACCAATTTACCCTTGACCCAATTGACGTCACTTGATGTCATTTTTCTCATTCAGGCTTATTCTGCAAGTCGGATGAATCGCGACGAGCTAATCTTAAAAGGAGGCAAGTCAATTTTTGTCACCTAAGTCGATTCGTCTCATCTCACGCGACTCACAGATAAACACAATTTTCTTGTTTGATTATTTTCGTTTTAATAATCGACAAAATTGGATAAAATAATACCCCTCGTCTTCCATTCCAAAAATGGCTAAAATGCATTTACAAGAATTCATCCTGTGGATAGTTTCGTTGTTGTCCCCTGATGAAAAATATGTTTGCCTAAAATAAACTTAAAATCCTCCATTGTGCAAAAAATCAAGTTCGGTTTAATATCAGCTGAACCAAACGATTTTTTGATCAATCATTATTAAATGAAATGTTCTAAAGCCATTCAACCAAATGTCCTAAAGCCGGAGAATCTATGACATTTGGTCGAAAGACGTTTAGTCGAATGACATTTAGTCGATCGACGTTTGGTCGAAAGTACATTTGGTCGAACGGACATTTCGTCGAATGGATATTTGGTCGAAAAGGTTTAGTTGCAACAGAAAGCATATAATGTTTGGTCGAACCGACATTTCGTGGAAAGGATAGTGGTTGAATCTAAATATGATGGAAACAAAACTTTACGTTTAGTCTGACTAGCGTCGAGAGTAGCATTTTGTCGCTAATACAAGAGTGATTGTATAGTTCCAAAAGTATCAGCCATTTTACTAACAATCTATATGCGATTATCAAAATGTTGTTATTCTATTCAATTTGCGTTTTAGACGTGTCATGCTTTTTCGTACAGGCATGTTCTGCTATTCGAAATAAGCTGATCTTAAATTGAAGCAAGCCAACTTTTGTCGACTCTGTCAACGCGGCTTCCCTTACCCGGGTTTAGGACATTTCGTCGAATGACATTTGGTCGAATGACGGTTGGTCGAATGACATTTAGTCGAAAGTACATTTGGTCGAAAGGACATTTGGTCGAATTGCTTTGGAACTTTTTTTTTGCTGGAATGACGTTTAGTTGAACGGAAATTTAGTTGAAAGCTTATTTTTAAATGGTTTATTATCACTCGGTGAAATTAATTATTGTTTTCTAATTTTGCAAAGTTGGTGAGATAATGTATTATTTTAAGTAATCTGAATCCCTGTTGTTGAATAAAAAATGGGACATTGTATGTCGTCTTATTCTCAAATTCCTTACATCTTTTAATTAATTGAAATTTTCGGAAATAGTTGTTTTATACATTGACTGAAATATTTAGCTCTAGTAAATTTACTATTTTTTGAAATTACAGTTAACTCTCCCTTACTCGATTTTCCGTATCTCGATATCGAGTTGGAGAACCATAGTAAAAGTTGGTTTTCATGGCTAACTCGATGGTTCCTTAGATCGCAGTTGCACTGGTTTAGTGTTCTGTAACTCGATACCTCCCTAACTCGATGGTCCCTTCAATATCGAGTAAGGGACAGATGACTGTATCATCGTTCTTTGAAAAAATGCTCAAGGTTTTATTTTATTACTCAACGCTGTGAAGGTTCGCATTATTTATTACTCTTTTGAAATGTCATGGTTCTTTGTAATGAACTGCTGATCTTCATCTGATGGAAGAATTCAGAGAGAGTGCTTGGGATCTTTCTTTGAATTCCGGGTCTTTTCGCTTACGGAAGTGGGTAAGATTTTTGAATGCGGAAATCATAATTAAAACGACAGGAAAAAGTCGCTTTAAGGAAAACATTTATGGCCAATTGGCTTATTGTTACTTCCAGCTTAATAAAATTCCTCAAGCAAATATATGGCTTTGATGACTTCGGGTGAATAACATAGTTTGCAGTAGAAGCTTTGAATTATTAAAAATGAAAATTGTGCTGATTTTATGAATCGGGTAAAGGAAGACGAGCTTACTGAGGAGACAAAAAATGACTTTCTTCCTTTTAAGATCAACTTATCTCGAATTGCAGAACATGCCTGAACGAAAAAGCAGCATGAAACATTAAAAACGCAAGAGGTTGATCAATATGTTGAGAGAGCGTCCATCAAATTGAATAACAAAATTTTGCTAATCGTTCAGAGATTGTTAGTAAAATGGCTGATACTTTTTCAATTATTCAATCTCTCTTGTATTAGCAACAAAATGCTACTCTCGATTATAGTCAGACTAAACGTAAAACTTTGTTTCCATACGATTAAGATTCGACCACTTACCTTTCCACGAAATGTCGGTTCGACCGAATGTACTTTCGACCAAACGTCATTCGACTAAATGTTATTCGACCAAATGTCTTTCGACTAAATGTCATAGATTCCCCTTACCCAATACATAGGATTAGCACAATTTTCTTTTTTGATAATTCAAAGCTTCTACTGAAAATTCTGTTTTTCAACCGAGGTCATTAACACTGTCAGCAAAACCATGTATTTGCTTGAGGAATGTTATTCAGCTGGAAGCCACAATAAGCCGATTGGTCATAAGTAGAGTTACCGACACCTAACATTTACTTCGCCATAAAGATTTTCCCTAACCCTCTAATATACCCAACCTCGCCTTTAGACGGGATACACTTTGGAATTTTGTGTATTTTTTCGTAGCTCGGAAATCAAAATGATTTTACTTTTGGCATAAATCTTGACTCATAACACACATATAAAAAAAGTTTTTTATGAATTTTGAAACATTTTGTATTTTTGAAAATTGTATTCTTAGATAACGGACAAATGCCCGACAAACCATCTTTTACTATGGTTCTCTAACTCGATATCGAGATACGGAATATCGAGTAAGGGAGAGTTAACTGTACCGTTAAAATTTGAATTTTTATTATTGCCAAAAATCAGTAACTAGAAGAGGCTTCAAGAAAAAAATAAAAAGGATAGAGATGTTGAAATATAAAAATTATAAAAATCAAAAACCAAAATTCATAGATTTGCGAATAAAAACGAAACATTGCCCAAAACGTGTTAAGAATGATTTTAGATAACTGAAAATGATATTTAGATCGAAAATAAAAATTTGGGTATTAGAGGGTTAAAGCACTTTAAATGCCGTCTTAATACTGATTTCCGCATTCAAAAATTCGATTCAAATATACTAACGCTCACTACCTTCTATCCGTTTCTTGCAGAGAAAATATGGACGACTACGGCGAATCGACCGGCTTACTGGAGGAGCAGCAGGTAGCTTCCGTGCGGTTACCGATCATCGGTATGACCTGCCAGTCGTGCGTCAAGAACATCGAAGGCAACATCGGCAGTAAGCTAGGCATAATCAAAATTAGTGTAATTCTGGCCGAAAATGCCGGCTACATAGACTACGATCCCACCTTGACGGATCCGGCTCAGATTGCGGCCGATATCGACGACATGGGCTTCGAGTGCGTCTACACCGACGATAGGAACGGATCCAAAAGCGATGTGTCGTTAGCTCGAATAAGTATAGAAGGCATGACGTGCAATTCGTGCGTCAGGAACATCGAAGGCAACATCAAAGACAAACCTGGTATCGTCTCGATTAAGGTCCTACTCGATCAGAAGCTGGGCCTAGTGGAATACGATCCGAAAGTGATCAGTCCGGAGCAAATTGCAGAACTAATTGACGATATGGGATTCGAGGCAAAGGTAGCCGGTGAAGACAATGTAACTCAAAAGACTGACAGCAAACGAGAGCCCCGTTCGGAGAAGATAATTTCAATTGACGATGGATTCACGCCTTCGAATGGGAATGCCAACGGTAAGCAGGTCCAGCTGAAGGATAGCTTCAAACGATGCTTTCTGCACATACAGGGTATGACGTGTGCCAGTTGCGTTTCGGCAATTGAGAAGCACTGCAAGAAGATCTACGGCGTGGAATCGATTCTGATCGCACTACTAGCAGCCAAAGCAGAGGTCAAGTACGACCACACGTTGACCGGTCCAGAGGATATTGCCAAATCCATAACGGACCTCGGTTTCCCGACAGAAGTCATTGACGAGCCAGGAACGGGGGAAGCCGAGGTGGAAATCGAAATCCTGGGCATGACGTGCAGTTCCTGCGTTAACAAAATCGAACAAACGGTGTTGAAGATCCCCGGTGTACTCAAGGCGTCCATAGCGCTGACCTTGAAGAGGGGCAAATTCACATTCAACAACGAAAAGACTGGCGCGAGAACGATATGTGAAACAATCCAGAGTTTAGGCTTCCAAGCGTTGGTACTGTCCAACAAGGACAAAATGGCACACAGTTACCTGGAGCACAAAGAGGAAATCCGCAAGTGGAGGAATGCTTTTCTCATTTCTCTCGCTTTCGGCGGACCTTGCATGATCGCCATGATCTACTTCATGGTCCTCATGGAAACGCACAGCCACGAGGATATGTGTTGCGTTCTTCCGGGACTTTCCATGGAAAACCTCATCATGTTTGTCTTGTCAACACCGGTTCAGTTCTTCGGAGGATGGCACTTCTACATCCAAGCTTATCGAGCCGTGAAACACGGTGCCAGCAACATGGATGTCCTCATAACGATGGCTACCACCGTTAGCTACCTCTACTCAATAGGAGTGCTGGTCGCTGCCATGGTCATGGAAATGAAAACGTCTCCGCTGACCTTCTTCGACACGCCACCGATGTTGTTCATATTCATCTCACTGGGTCGGTGGCTCGAGCACATAGCTAAAGGGAAAACTTCCGAAGCCTTGTCCAAGCTGCTCTCGCTCAAAGCTACCGATGCGGTACTGGTAACGCTGGGCGATGATTACTCAGTCCTCTCGGAGAAGGTAATCTCGGTCGATTTAGTGCAGCGAGGTGACATCCTCAAAGTTGTCCCCGGTAGTAAGGTTCCCGTCGATGGCAAAGTGCTATGCGGCAATTCAACGTGCGATGAAAGCTTGATCACCGGGGAGTCTATGCCAGTGCCAAAGAAGAAAAACTCTGTCGTCATCGGTGGTTCTATTAATCAGAATGGGCTACTGCTGGTCACGGCAACGCACACTGGAGAGAATACCACACTGGCTCAGATCGTGAAGCTGGTGGAGGAAGCACAAACATCCAAAGCTCCGATTCAACAGCTGGCGGATAAGATCGCAGGGTACTTTGTGCCCTTTGTAGTGGCGGTTTCGGTTGTCACGCTGATCGGATGGGTTATTAGCGGCTACGTGGACATCAATCACATTCCCATGTCGGAGGCGGCCAAGGAGGGATTAAATCGGGAGGAAATCATCTTCAGCTACGCTTTTCGGTGCGCTCTAAGCGTCCTGGCAATCGCATGTCCATGCGCACTTGGGTTGGCCACGCCAACCGCCGTGATGGTGTCCACTGGGGTGGGTGCTCTTCATGGCATCCTGGTGAAAGGGGCGGGACCGCTGGAAAATGCACACAAGGTAAAGACGGTGGTATTCGACAAGACCGGAACGATTACGTACGGAATGCCAATGACATCCCGGATATGCATGTTCGTCAAACCGCATGTATGTTCGCTGGCACGTGCTCTGAGCATCATTGGGTCGGCAGAAGTGAACAGTGAGCATCCGATTGCCACGGCTGTTGTAAAGTTCGTGAAGGATGTCCTGGAGATCGACTCGTTCAGTAAGTGTTCGAACTTCATGGCTGTTCCCGGATGTGGCATTCGCTGTGTGATTTCCAATATCAACGGGGTTTTGAGCGATGGGATGAGATCGGAGAAGATCAAAAATTATCAAAATTCGTACAAAAGTGATGCGACTTCGGTGAGCTTTGTGAACGGCGCGGTTGTGGAGGAGCTGATTCCATCTTTGAGCCCATCCCAGAAGAACACCATGGAGCTTCAACAGCTGCTTCAGTTGGAAACCATAGAGCCTGACACTAGTGTGGAAGCGTTTTCGCGCGTCAATGAGTACAACGTTCTGATAGGGAACCGGGAGTGGATGAATCGAAACGCGGTAATCGTTCCGCCGGAGATCAACATCAAAATGACGGAGGAAGAACAGATGGGTAATACGGCGATTCTGTGCGCCATCAACAATCAACTGATTTGTATGGTTTCCGTATCGGATATGGTCAAACCGGAAGCGCACCTTGCCGTTTACACGCTAAAGAAGATGGGTATCGAAGTGATTCTGCTGACGGGGGACAACAAGAACACTGCCGGTAACATTGCCCGTCAAGTTGGCATCAATCGGGTTTTTGCCGAGGTGCTTCCTTCGCACAAAGTGGCCAAGATCCAGCGGATACAGGAAAACCAAATGCGAGTGGCAATGGTAGGTGATGGTGTGAACGATAGTCCGGCTCTGGCACAGGCCGATGTAGGAATTTCGATCGCTTCCGGGACGGATGTGGCTGCCGAAGCGGCTGATGTTGTATTGATGAGGGTAGGTTGGGAATAAAATTGCTTATGAAAGATTAAAAAAATCGATTTTGTGATTTTAGAACGACTTACTGGACGTGGTTGCCTGTCTGGATCTATCTCGCAAAACTGTTCGAAAGATACATCTCAACTTCTTGTTTGCCAGCATGTACAATCTCTTGGGTATCCCACTGGCGGCCGGCATTTTCACTCCGTTTGGATTCATTCTAGAGGTAAGAGTGATTCATTTTATTGGCAAAATCGTTCTTGATTGTAGTATTGACCCATATTTTTGTCTTCCCCTGGTACATCATCAGCCCTGGATGGCCTCGGCGGCGATGGCTCTCAGCTCCGTATCGGTGGTCTGTTCCTCGCTAATGCTCAAGCTGTACAAGAAACCCACGAAAGCCTCCCTCCAGACGCCCGAATACATTGCCCTGGTGGAGGCCGGAGCCCTGCTAGATCCGGAAACCGTGTCGGTACACCGCGGCCTGGACGACATTCCGCGACCGAACTTTGGCCGCTCAACCAGCTCCACTTTAGCCAAGTAAGATTTCCACGTGGATCGTGTTGTATTTGTTAGGCTAGGGGCAAATGTATGTGTTTGTATAGTAGTTGTTGTCGCTTAATGGTGTTACTTTCTTTATGATTTCATTTTGCATTTACCCTTACGTTATTTTGATTTTTCAGTTTTTTCAGAGTGCCTTCAAATGCTTGAAACACAAGTCACTAACCCAAAGGATTACTAATCAAGCAGCTATTAACCCAGTTAGGATAAGGAATATGTAAAAATGATATTTTAAACAATCAAAAAGTGCCAATAAGTATTGAAGAATTATGTGTTCATCCACAGTTAGCTTTGTAAGATGACCATGTTTCCACTACTAGAAAAAAAGTTGTTAAGTTTGTACTTAAATTCAAATGGTTTTAATTCAACTAATAAATAGTATCCACTAATATTATCACCATCCCGTGAATATTTTATATCTAACTCAACCACGCATATTTCGTAGAAGCACCACATGTCAAGCTCACCTGTGCACCTAACTGCTGCTGTTTAGTTAGTTTATATTAATAAGGTTTATTCGCTACCTTTGAGTTTATATGGTTTCAACAAACGCAAAAAGGTATTTCAAACGGCTTTAGTTGTTTATCATCCTCATAATGGTAATAAAACAACTGACATCTCCCTATAATCCCATCCAGGTTGTTCATGCGCTCGCCGAAGGACTCCAACGATGATCGGCTGTTGGCTTCAACTCATATGATCGACGACGATGACTACAGCGTCGGTATTGTCAAGTCCGTCAACAGTGGCATCTACAAGGACGCGACCGAGCTGCAGAAACTGTAGATCCAGTCACTTATGTGTTTCGTTTCGAAAACGTGACCATCCGAAATTATGTTTTAACGCCTTATGGAAAAGCAGGTCGAGCCAAGCATTTTTCGGTTGGAATTCAACCGGGAAGCAGCCATAATGCTAAGCTCGCAGAAATGTTCATTTCTCATCTAGAATAATTTCTTCCATATTTTTTCTAATACTTTAATCAGTGATTTTGTGATATCGTTTTGCATTGTTATCGTTTGTTTCGTCCGAACTATTTTTACTTAGATAAACTATACATTTTTAACTACTCATCAATTACGTTTGTATTGCAACGTACTTATCAATCAAGCACAAATCCAGCCAGTTGAAAAGTACCATATCCTCGTTCAGGAGGACAGTTTCCTATAGTGTATGTATAGATATGTAGCCAGAAGAGAAGAAGAGCTTTATGAATAAATGTTTGTATTGATAGTTTTGTTCGGTTCATATAGAAAGAAATGCTCGTCTTTTCAATATTGTTACTCTGATCTAAATTTACAAACCCAAAACTGGTTAGATATCCAAGACATTGATGTATTTGTTATTTTAATTTGTGGGCTTCGTAGCCGTGCGGTTAGTGTCTCCAGGCACCTAGCCGTATCGTGTTAAGGAGTGTGGGTTCGATTCCCGCTGCAGACCGGAAAACTTTTCGTGAGGAATGTCTTCCGACTGTGCCACTGGGCGTTGCATGCTAGTCCGTTGTCTAGTGTGGTGCTTCCTTCAAAGGACAAATCGTCCACTGGAAGCATTAACGTGTCGGTGTCTTTAAAAAAAAAAATAAGGCGATTTTTTTAACTGATGAACCATGCTAAATACTTCCTATTTGTCAGTCACTATCCACCGCTAATACAACATTTCTACTATTAACTGATTACCTGGAAGAGGTGGAATGCCAAGAGATGGAGTTGCTTTACCATTCTTAAGAAACGCGGAAGTGCTATCAGAAGTTCAACACATCCCGCAAAGGCTTCGTTCCGCGAGCTGAAATGTGCCGGAAAGGATGGGAGCATCTTGTCGGACAGACGCGAGGTGATTGAAATGTGGAAGCAGCACTACGATGACCACCTAAATGACGCAGAGAACTCAGACACAGAAGGTCAGGACAGCGAAGACGATGGCTACGACAGCACAGCGGACAGTGGAAACCAACCAGCTCCCACGATGGGGAAGTTAAGGATACCATTCAACAGCTCAAAAACAACAAGGCCGCTGACATGGATGGTATCGGCTGATAATCAGAATTTGGGAACACGAACACGAACAACGAAACTGCAAAAAGTGCTTTCTAAAGACCATTCAATTGGTTTGGAAACTGTACGGGAAACAAACGGTAAATTCACTGTTGATACACAGGAAACTCTTAAAATAATGATGTAGACGCATTTCCCAGGATCATATTTAGCGTCAAGCGAAGATGAAGGGGGTGCTCATATTGATGAGAGTTGTAGGCCAACCGGGACTATAAGCATTTCAGTCATACCTAATACCATCTTCACGCGATCTAAAGCTAAATGGGCAATACACTCCTTTGAACCGTTCAAATCGCCTGGGAAGGACGGTATTTTTCCTGCACTTCTACAGAAGGGTGGAGAAGCACTGATTGATTATCTAACAACTATTTTCAAAGCTAGTTTCACGTTTGGTCATATACCATAGATATGGACTCAATTTCGTGTTGTCTTTATTCCTAAAGCAGGAAAAAGGACAAAATAATTCCACAATTTTTTAGACAGTTAAGTCTTACATCTACCATGCTTAAAATCATGGAAAAGATTATAGATGAATATATTAAATTAGAATATTTACGCACAATTCCTCTTAATAGGTTTCAATTTATTTATCAACCATATAAATCTACTGTCACAGCTTTATACAATCTAGTTACAAAAATAGAAAGTACTCTTGACAAATAAGAAATTGCTCTCGTTGCATTTGACGTGGAAGTTGCTTTTGATAATACGTCTTACAAATCTATTAAAAAATCAATGGAAAAAAGATACTTTGAACCCCACCGTTAGAGTTTGGATAATGAAAATGCTGAAAAGTAGAGAAGTGTTTTCCGAATTAGGGGAATCATCGATAACAATAAGGACTACTAAGGGCTGTCCTCAAGGAGGTGTATTGTCGCCTTTATTATGGTCCCTTGTTGTTGATGGCATTCTCAATAAATTTGTAGAAAGAGGCTTCGAAGTTATAGGATTTGCTGATGATACAGCCACCCAGACAACCAAAATGTACGCATAACGAAATCACCTGGAGGCTTTGTACGTGCAACATATCACTTATATGATGTCGTGAAAAGGCCTTCTACGTACAAAAGTGGAGGCGATATACGTGCATATAATATGTGATGAATAATAGCATACAATGCGAGTGTAAAAATTTTCTACCGAACTAACCTGTGATCTTATGCGACTCATTTTATGATAACAAATATTGATTTGACAGCTGCTACGGATTTATTCGACTTACTTTGTACGAATGTACGGGACGAAACAAAATGTACAAATGAACTCAGAAAAAAGCGTTTTATGCGAGGAACCTCATCAATATGACGATTTTAACCACCGTGTTTTGCGGGTTTGGTGTAATGTGTATGAATAAACGAGTTATTACGTGAAATTTGATGCGATTTCTGGTTGTCTGAGCATAATAGTACGTGGAAAGTTTGATCATATCATCACAGAATGCAATCTGCACTAAACTGCACTGTTGAGTGGTGCCAAAACGAAGGGCTAAATATAAACCCACAGATAAACCCATCAAAAACAGTTTTAGTTCCATTTACTCGTAAAAGGAAATTACACTTAAAAGCTTGATAATTAATGGATCCATTTTACAATATTCATCCAGTGTAAAGTATCTAGGGATCATTTTAGATGACAAACTTAACTGGAGCTTACACTTAGAGCAGGTCATAAGTAAAGCCACGAATGCTCTCTGGGTGAGTAAGAAAACATTTGGTAAAAAAGGGGACTCAAACCTAATATGATTCATTGGATTTACACGGTTATTGTAAGACCCAGAATTGTTTATGCCTCATTTGTTTGGTGGCCTTAAACAAATCAAATTACATCCCAACAAAAGTTAGCGAAATTACAACGTTTGGTCTGTATAGCTATAACAGGAGAAATGCACAATACACCATCAAAAGCCTTAGAGGCAGTTCTTTATAAGCTTCCATTGCATCAATACGTGCAAATGAAAGCTGAAAGAAGTGCGCTGAGGCTGCGAAGTACTACGATTTTTCTAGAAGGCAATCTTTCAGAACATCTTAGTACCGTTTTGTCTCAAATTCCGAACAGACTCATATACCGAACACTCGGCTTTTGTATGACCTTTAGATTGAAATGTTTCGCTGAAATATGTCATCAAATTACAAGGAAATAGCAGTTAATTGGAATTCAATTTTAACGTCTCCAATATATTTTATACCGCGGGAGCAGTGATGATTCTCTAGTTTAAGATCAGTAGAACAAGATCAGATAAATTTATTTGCGAAATTATTTATTTAAATACGGTTTATTCGTGCTGTTCGGAATTTGAATCAAGGTGTTCGGAATATGAGACAGAATGAACTCAGTGTTCGGCATTTGAATCAAAATGTTGTTTCATACTTTTACGTAAAAACAATACTGAACAAGTTAAAATAAACAAATTTATCGTCACACCCAACAGCCAACAGTTAGACTTTGCGAAGATATTACATTTCTCACAAATATCAGCTAATTTATGCCAATAAGATACATCAGAAGTCACTATTGACCTTAAGTGTTCGGAATATGAGTCAAAACGGTATAGGGGACTGCACGCCGCGGTTGCTAAGGTAAAAATTTCTAAGTGTTTGACGTTTCGTGGCCTTGTTGTTTACGGTTCGGACTTAGAAAATTTCTGTCCGCATTGGCGAAGCAACTTAGCTATGCAACGCTTCCTGAGATGAGATTTTCAAGCGCGTGGACACATCCACGTGTTCAGTGATGTTGATCGGTCCCTATTAGGACAAATGAACATGACATTAATGCGAGTAAAGTAGCGGAAAATCATTCGAACCACTGGTTGGAATTATTAAAATCTTGGAAGCATCCACGCATTGTGCGTGGATAATTATAGAGAGGTGAGGTGCCATTTACATGTTCACTATCGAAGATTTTCGTATAGATAAATCAGTACAGATGATCGCCGACTGGATGGAAAAATCTTGAACGTAGATAAACCGTATTAAGTGATTTGTGGGCTTCGTAGCCGTGCGGTTAGTGTCACCAGGCATTTAGCCGCATCGTGCTAGGGAGTGTGGGTTCGATTCCCACCTCAGGCCGGTAAACTTTTCGTGAGGACTGTTTTCTGACTGTGCCACTGGGCGTTGCATGCTAGTCCGTTGTCTAGTGTGGTGCTTCCTTCAAAGGGCATAAATGCCCACTGGAAGCATTAACGTGTCAGTGTCTTTAATACGAATCGCCAAATATGGGAATCAGGAGGGCCTATTATTTCACCAGGATCGATTATTTTTTACACAGATGGTTCCAAAATAAAAGATAGTGCCGGAGCTGGTATTATAGGCCCGGGTATTCATGTTTCAATACCTTTAGAAAGATGGACAACCGTCTTCTTTGCAGAAGTATACGCCATCTTAGAATGTGCATATATTTGTTTAAAAAGAAACTACAGTCATGCAAGGATTTGCATATTTTCAGATAGTCAGGCGGCTCTGAATGTAGTAAAATGTTTCACATGCCAATGAAAATTGGTTTGGGAATGTATAACAATTCTGAAGCAATTGGCTATGAAAAACCAGGTCCATCTGTACTGGGTGCCAGGCCATTGTGGGATTGAAGGAAACGAGGAAGCCGATTTACTTGCCAGACAAGGCGCAAGTTCTCAGTATGTAGGACCAGAACCTTTCTGTGAAGTATCTAAATGTGTAACACAATTGGAATTAAAGCAATGGAAGGACAATATGATTTGGTTAAATTGGAAAGCTATAAAAAATTTAAGGCAATCAAAACTCTTCATAACTCCAAACAAACAAATTATGGAAAAAATCTTGAATTTAAATAAAAAATCACTAAGAATATTTATTGGGCTGCTTACGGGACACTGCCCGGCAAGATATCATTTGAAAAAGATAAGTCGAAGTCAGACTGATGTCTGTCGGTTTTGTGGCTGTGAAAAAGAGACCTCTCAACATCTGCTTTGTGACTGTCCAGCATCATTTGCAAGTAGGAAAAAATATTTCAACAAGGGTATTCTAAATCCTTTTGAAATTTGGTTACAGCACTCTAATCTAGTAGGGTAATTGTTCCCTTAGTGGACAGTCCCCTATAGTTGCACTAGTGACTTTTTACAGCCTTTTTTTCTATAAATCTTTTCAAAATATTTTTTTGACATGAAGGTTAGGAGTCCTATAGTAGCACTACTAAAAGAAACTATTTTTTATTGTACGAAATAATTAATGAATTAAGAACTTTTTTAACATCAAACGAAAGCTTTTGATCCACACTTTGAAGGAAAAATATAAAAGCTTTGTATAAATACGGTTTTGATTAGTATTTTGCCAACGCCGTGATGCTAGTGCTACTATAGGAACAGACATTAGAAATAGTGCTACTATAGGCACATGTATTCCTACAGTGGCACAAGCGATAATAAGTTGTCATATTTTTCCCACAAAACCAAGATAAAAAGCTTTTAGATGATGCAAAAATAATGACGCTAGCGTTATTTTTCGATTTTATACGAATATTTGTTCTTAGCTATGCGGCTACTGGTACATCGACCCTAGTTAAATTTATTTTAAAGGTCATTCCGGATTGGGATACCTCGCATCATTAGATAACGGCAGTTATCCTGAATGGTAACTCTCCGTACTGAGCACGTTGCGATAGTAAACAGGGGTAAACCACAATAGATCAATTAATGGTCGCGGTGGTTCAAATCCCAAAAAAAAAGCATATTAAGGCGACTCAATACAGGAAATTTAAAATAATCGAAATTCAAATTTCGAGTTCGATTCCTATTTATCAATTTTATCTGGGTTAAGGAATACCACCAACATTTCCGCACTTTTTCGCAATTTGCATATCTGTGCTTCCAGCATATATCATTAATCTAGACTAGGGGTTCATTTTGTATGGGGGATTCCTTGACGTTTTCCAACAGCCTACTTGACGGCAAAATGGAGTTTGTCGGGACCACTAGTAACCAAATAAATACCAAGAATATATGCCATTGCATAAAATTTCGATTTATAAACAAGTTCAAAACTAGGGTTTTTTGTGATGTCTTAAGCAAAAGATATTTTGAATGTTATCAAAAATTTCGCTAAAAACTTGCTCAGTTGTCTGGACTAAAATTAAAACCCATCCAAACGACACAAATTCTACAGTTTGCAATCAACGCGTTTTGAGATATCTGGCAAAAAAAAAACAAATATTGCTGTGTGCGAACAAAACCAATCGTTGACTTCGCCTTCCTTGTAATTTACGGAACAAGTTGCAAGCCTCGTAGGATAAATTTACGACTCGTGCTATAAAAATCGAGTTCTGCAACGAGTTACTTACAACATTTTTTGCAATTTCGTAGAAGACAACTTGAGGGTATCAGAAATTATATCGGAATGCATTCATCATTATTTTACAATTTCTGGAAAATTGTTTTGTTATGATTCATTACGCAACTCAAAACAGTTTCGTAATGAGAAAGCGTTGCGTAATGAATCATTACAAAAGCACCGATTTCAGTTGCGTAATGACTATTCCCGCACTGCATACTTCAGTGCAGAAAAATAGGTCGTTTCATGACAGTTTGACGTGAGGAAAAACAGCCTATTACGATAAGAAATAGCCAAAAAAATCTTACCGCGTTTGGTGTTCCCGCATTTGATATTTGCATTTCAAACGCACACAGCAATACAATTCTATTTTGATGTCAAATCATTACAGTTTAGGCCTGGAATAAAGTGGCTATCCTAATCAAAGCGAATATATTTTTTCAGATAATAATTATGCAATTGGTTTAAAACAAAATCATATCCAATGAAAGCTTGACCTACATAAATCAAAAATCACAATTTTTGTTGGAATCATAGGGTTGATTCACGCGTGCTACAAAACCTGATTTTCCTGTGTCATGACGAAGAACAGGTGCTCCACGCAACAGTTTAATTACAAAAAGTGCCCCGTGGGCCAAAAAGTCTGAAAACCCCTGTTCTAACAGATGTATGACTTCGAACATTGGTTATGATAGTTTAAAGAAACAATACAAATGTGAAAATATTTTCCACACATCCCCAAAAATAACTGTGACCCTTTGGCCTACCATATTCATTCAGGAAAATGTTTTACTTAATAAACAGAATATCAATTACACAGCGTAACATATATGACATTTTTACGTGTCTCAAGTATCAAATTATGTGTCTCTAGTAGATTTGGGGTTGCTGTATCTGATGCCGTTCTCAAGAATGTTCCAGTACGTCACAATTTTCAGCTACAGGTCACTGAAGTTGTATAAAACTGTGTTTTAATTTATGTTCACATGAAATTTATGGTATGATTTATCGAACTTTTTTATGATTTAATCTACCAAGCATGCAATATGTGACTTTAACTTTCATTTCAGATGGTTGAAATTTCATGACTAAATTTATATTATATCGATTTTTCCAACATGCTTGCGTTTCCTTACAAAATTTTTCCGTTTCTCATATTACAAAACACAATACTTCTCGAAACCAGCAAAACATAACTTTTAAGTATCGAAAGTGTTATGAACTTCGTTGATAAGTATTGTTATAAACATGAAGTTTGAATTCCGTGCCAAATTAAGCAAAAAATTTGCCATACAAGCTGGTAAACTTGCATGCAAGTTGTCTGAAATAGTCAAATTTTGCATTTTTAACAGTCAATATCTAAAAAAAACTAAACGTGCTATGATATATGATAACGGCAATGGATTCATTTGGCGGTATTTTGGTGCTTGAGACAAAAACGAGTTCCGCAGTGTTATCTTTCATCAAAATTGTATTTCATAATATTGCGTATTAATCACACCTACTAAAAAAACAAAACTTAACTCTAGCTAATAGTACAGATATCACAATTTCCAACCCTAGTTGAAAATTTTGCACCGTTCGCAGCAAGGAACATCGGAGGTTTGGCAGTTACTGAAACGAAACACACACAATTAATTCCAAACCCGCAAAAATTACACTCTTCCCACTTACAACAGGTTGACGCAGTTCATGCAAATCTTTTCCGGGCAGTAGTGGCAGCTGATTCCGCAGAACTCGCACAATTCCAGATTGCAGTTGGTGCACTCGGCATGGACCACCGATTGACGATCACAGATGCGACATTTGCGGTCCGCCTTCTTCCCCATCCATTGCGGGCACTGAAAAGGTTGCATTCATCATTTGTTAGGTGTTGCCAGAAACAGAAGTCGTTGCAAACTTACATTCACTAAATCGAAATCGTACTCCCCGGCTCCAATGAGACGCACGTGTCTGAGACACTCGTGCTGACATATGCCTTGCCGGGGCTGACGAGAGGACGTTTTCGCTCCCAAGAATAGCATGTTGACGGTCTTTTCTGTAAATCATAGATAGATTCTTAGTTGATAACTGTGGGAGAGCTCACAGAACACTATGGTGAGCAGAAGGCTTTGTACCAATTGGCACGTAACGCCAGAAAGAAGATGATAGATTCAACGTTAAGATGACACGGGAGACCGTGTTATTTTCCCTATCTTTTGTCTCACTCTAACAATTATCATCAAAACTTTGTGGCAGCAAATCTCGAGTTTTAGTGAACCGATGAAGCTGAAAATTTATTGGGTTGTGCACTACATATATAGAATCATAGTGATACATTTTTCGCATCGATATATGGAGTGGTTCTTGGGATTTGCTTCTTGGAATGGATAGGGTGATTATGATGACGTCCCGTGATGCCTTAACATATAGTTTAGCATTACGATATCAAAATAAGAAAATATTGCTCATTTAAATTGCCCAGTTTTATACCATTCCAGCCTAAGTAATTATAATGTTTTGAAGTTTACATGTACACGACAAACACGTGTCAAATGTACACATTGAAATTGAAACTGCGAAAAGAAACCACGTGCTCCAGTGGGGATCGAACCCACGACTCCCTATTCGCTAAATGCGCGCTTCAACCTACAAGCTGAGATGTACATTTGACACATACATCGTCGTGCGCATGTAGACAGGTAATCAGTGTTATAAGTGATAGTATCAAAAACAAATAAGTGGACAGTGAAAGTGTGGCAATTATGTGACAGTGACTGATAAAATAAAAAGGGGAATGAGAATCTTTGAATCAATCTAATTTGTATTCTGGTTTAATTGTAATTTGGACTATTAGTATTGTGTAGAAATTGAAATTGAAACTGCGAAAAGAAGCTACGTGCTCTGGTGGGGATCGAACTCACGACTTCATATTCGCTGGATGAGCGCTCTGAGGCAAACTAAACTCGATTACTAAAAAGCACTTGGTATGTATCATCATTTCGCTGTCTAAAGTTCCTTCGAATGTATGAGATGTACCTTTGGCACATACATCGTCGTGTACATGTAGAATAATATATGAGCTCATTCTTAGGGTGCTCATCTTGCCCTGTCTACCCCTATAGAGCATTATGTATGGACATCCAAATGATAGCTGGTGCTAACTAGCGCACAAACATGTTACTGTAGATGGGTTTGGCGATCTATGTTACCTACACAATTTCATATGGATTTTAAGGAAGTTTTTTGTAATTACTCAAAGGTACTTTAAATCTTATCACACTAACCTTCGATTTGTCGCATCTTCCGTTCGTCACGACGATCCATCTGAATCTGGTTGACGAACATCTTGCGTTGCATGACAAAGGGGCAGTCCGAATCGGTATCATCGGATCGCGCCCGTTTGCGACCAATCCCATTGCAGTTCCCGTTCATCAGCAATATGTCACACATAATCTCTCCCGTTGTAATTACACTGCGCACAGGAATTCGATTTAATCGCACTAGGAATCTAAACACTCGAGAAAATGGCTTAAAATCATAGCTAAAACGGTAAACAATGAAAGTCCCGCTTTTGTGGCTGGCGAAACATTGACGGTGATCGTGATGACAGAAAGCGAGACAGCTGATGGAGAGCGCGAAATCATCATCGATGATGGGATGGCTAGCATGAGCTACTCGTGACAACGCACAGTGGTTCGATGGTGGCCATGACTTCAAAAATCAAAGAAGTTTTCTCTGAACGGTTAGGGTTCATTCACCTATTTCATAACGCCCAAAATTACCATTTTTGACACCCACCCACCCTTTTGTAACGCTTTTTGTATGAATATTCTACAAGTTTTGTATGAGCCGTAACATCGCAAGGACATCCACCCACCCCCTTCAGCGTTATGAAATTTGTGAATAAGCCCTTATATATTTTTCGGCTTCCTCTACATTTTTGGCCCAAGTTTTTACAAATTCATTGAGTTTTACACAACTTTTTGAGTGGACCGCGGACATGATTTTTCAAGAAAATTTATATATTTATATATGAATGTATGTATATATAATTTGGACATGCATATAATTTGGACAGGCTGGTCGTTCTATGCTCAAGAAGAGGAATTTATGTTCGGAAAATCATGTATTGCTTTATTAATACACTAAGCTACTTATTAATGATTACTATTTTCATAACATTAAAAATTGGCTGCAAAAATATCAAAATTGTAAATTGTATCAACAGAACATCTGTAAAACCTACGAATGCAAAAGGTTGTACATTTCAAGAACATATATTAAACGCAATAATAGTGCTCAGAATTGGCATTCACAAAAGTTCAAAGGCGGCAATATGATAAAATATGTCTAAAATTGAAGCTAAGTTCATCTAAAATCTTAACATAAGTATATAAGGCATAAATCAGGTGGTGTCCAAAATAGATTACGGTTTTTGTTCAGTTGATATAATTTGGCCATCTGATGAAACACACTGAAATGTCGCATGCATGCATACTTTCAGTCGTATTTCGTGGATCTGATGATATTTGCTTGCATTATATGAAATTACTGAGTATCACTAATATACACATCCAATAATCGAAAAAATGTATAAAACATATGTAAACTCTTTAAACTTTACGATATGACGGTCTTTTTAAGAAACCTTTGAATAGATATTTGTGCTTATTCTGCACGGTGTGTTAGGTGAGACGAGTCGTATGAGGTGACAATTGTCGACTCGCTCCCATTTGATTAACATTAGTCGTCTCACGTCACTCGCGGTGAGAGCGACTAGTCTCGACTCACACGCCGTGCAGAATAAGCACGACTGAGATAACGCACCTGTCCAAATTATATTCACATGAGGGTGTCCAAAATGTATATTTGATGTCCGAAATGTATAACAGACATGCCGCTAAAAAACGCTATTTTTGAAGCTAAAGCCAGTGATGGAAAGTGGCGAACGCTTCATCTGAACTGGAACAAAAACAAAACCAAACGTTCCCGAGCGTCAGAGCGCTGGCTTACTCGCAACTGTCGACTCCCGAGTAACTGAAGCAAAAAGTGATTCGCGAACGTGTTCGGAGCTGCTCAGAGTCATATTGTGCTTTTGGGAAAAAAGCTGCTTACCCTCCGAGATTTATGGTTGTCAAGGGCTTTTGACTACAAACTAGTAGTTTACTATCGATATGATGGTTATACAATTAATTTGTCTGTCAAAACCATAATAAATCACACCTTGCTCGGTTACTCGCGAGTAAACGCTCGCGAGCTTGTTGCTACTTCTTTTGACATGTTCTCCCGAGCAGACGGGTGTGGGCTTACTCACACCTAGCCAGATCCCGAGTCTGTGATGTTTGTTATGCGTTGGTATACACTCGTGAGCTGCTTCGTGATGCGAACTTTTCCAGCACTGGCTAAAGCTACACTGAGAACAGCATTGCGGTTGAAAATACTATATCAGAGGGTTAAATTAAATACACAACGCCACTTGATTTGTGCAGACTAAATTCGCATTTATTTAGAATATTTTGTGCAATCAATTTTACCATGGCACCATTTGTATAGTAAAAATTACTATATCATGGTTAAAAACTTGCAGCAGACTAGAATCGAACCGAGGGTCTGGCGATTGTCAAGCGCGAACGCTAGCCGCTCGGCTATCGACGCGGTTGGATCGAGAGGGAACAAAACGGAAATAAAAAGCGTTCATGATAGCTCAATCTTGGTTGGAATAGTAAATTTAAAAACACGTTCATGGTTCTCATTACTGCAACGCTTGTTTCAGTGTAGGTATGCTGTTCCGCTCGAGAAAAGTAAAAAAATTCTGCTCAAGAAATGGTCAAGAAATTTTTTACAGTGAGCTCCATTTGAAATGACATTTCTTTTCAACTGCGTACTGCGATCAAAGAAAAAAGCTTTTCTTGGGAATTTCTTGCAAGACATTTCCCACGCATTGAGATAGGCGATTACTTTTCTGTTGAAGTGCATACTTCGATTAATGCTACAGTTTGTAAACTTTTTCTCTCCAGGCACTCAAAGCACAATGAGACATTAGGTTTATAAGTATCATAACGTAATAAAATAATATTTAGTATTTAAGGCAGTTAATCGGTTGCCGTTTTTAGACATATCCTTAGCCTGTCCAAAATACATAATTTATCCTAATGTCGCTCTTCACGGTGGAAAGTTCTCATAACTCTTTTAAAAAATCGAATTGGATTTTCATTCCATTGTTAAACAGAAACACACCAAAAGATTACCCAGTCAACATTTTGGTTTGTAAAACTTTTGTTATACATCATTCTATATGAATCAATTCAATCGTATAGAATGCACGAAAAAGCTATATACCTACCAAAGTGGAGGCTATATGCGTACTTGGCACGACTTTTTCAGACTTTCTGCGATCAGATATACGATGCCATACAATTTGGATGAAAATAAAAATAAAAGTGTCCATCAAGCCTCGAACGTGATACCTTTAGATTGGGAATTGAACACATTACCACTGTACCATGAAGGGATACATATCTGGCAAGTGATTAATTGCCAATATTAATGCATGTTTCATGTACAGCAACACTTCTTATGTTGTTCTTTGAGGCCAATCGTCAGCAGATACCAAGTTTGGGTGGCAATTTTTTCTAAGTTATTGCGATTTCATATGATGCTTTCTGGATTGATATATGATCTGTCAGTTTATACAACTTAACGCGATTATTTGTTGCACTATTTACAACATGTTTTGCTGTCAACACAGATTGTCGTTTATGAATCGTATTGGGGATTTATATACAACTTGTGTTGACATTGATAACGCTTCATCTGACATTTTGCGCGATTCTGATTTTTGACGTACGAATATGTGATTTTGGATGCACATTCTTATACGATACGTGGTTCACTGGGTACCGAAGTTAATTAAATTAAGGATAAGATGAATCGAAGCTAAACCACAAATTTTCAACCGAACATCTAATTAAGCTGAAAATTTAACCGATTGGTCACTAGCTGGGGGTGACCAATCGATTAAGTTTTCAGCACAAACGGATGTTCGGTTCTCCCGATCCGTGCTCTTGAAAATTTGAGGTTTGGCTTCGCTTCATCTTCACCCTAAAATGCGGTCGGTAATTTTGTGCTTCCTTGTCCAACCTTGTTTTCGATGGTTTGCTCATCCCTCCGACGGGTGTCGGTTATCAAGGTTTCTGGACACGTTCTCCACGAAATTGATGGGCTAGCAGGATGGATATGGACATGATGAGCGATTTCACGGAACCCGCAGCTTTTAGCTTGGGAATAAACAGCAGCAGCAGCGACGAACGTGAAAAATTTATTCCGATAGGAGCAGGCATTACAATATCATCTGATCACTAAGATCATCTTGGAATGGTAAAAAGATATTATCAGCAATCCAAGAGCGCTCTGATCTCATTCAATCTCTCTATTTGATGATGATCTTGACACTTGTTTGGTGACAAGGTTTATGTTTGATTCAAATCTAATTATACTGGTATACTGTCATGGCCATTGTTCCATATATTTCGAACGGCGTTAGTGATGTTAGTAAATCTTACATGGTGAGCATTTTCCTTCGTTTCCACTGCTTCCCACCTACAAATATAAGAAAAAATAAATTGAATTTCCTCATAGTCCGAATCTTCTACTTACTTCCGTTGGTTGACATCTAACAGATTATTTTTAACCCTGTTGGGTCAGAGAACACCCGGAAGTGACAACCAGACTGTCTTAATCTTTCTGTCATTGCTAGCTGATGCACAGATTGCTCAGATGAGAAGATTTCATCTTGAATCAAGTGAGTTGAAGATTTAGTTCAAAAATTGATCAAAGAGCTCCGAGATAGTATCTTTTTATTTGATCCGTATCTTGCTCAAAAGATCGAATGATGAGATAAAATGCAATGCCTGGATAGGAGTCCTTCTCCGGTTGCTGGTCGACGACTGACTGATGCGCGCGTGGCTGATTAGAGTTTGGTCAGCTTCGACTGAACACGATAGAATAAAGAGGAGTAAGAAGAAGACCGCAATGGGCGTTTCCCTTTGCATGACGAAAGTGGCTAAGATATCTCTCTATGATATCTGTGTTAGAAATACACAAGAAAAATGTGCTCTTCTATAGAAAATAATATATTTACTCATTTTTCAATACTTGAGTAATGTAAATCAATAATTTCCATTATTGGAGATAATTCGTACAAAGATTTCCAATCGATTGGTGCAAGAATCTTGAAAATCTACCCGGACGTTAGTAAGTTATTAACACTCAAAATCTAACCACTTTTCGTGATACTAGAGATTTTCGAATTTTTAGAAATTGTACCCCAGTATGCTGCCGTAAGACGTTATCCACACGCAAATAAAATTGTGCGGTAAAAACTACCATTTTAGGGGGTTAACTTAAGCGCTCGCACCGGCAATTTTCAGCAGACCAGAAATGCGCTTGATTTTACCATGTCTGTAGTCGAAATCAGATTGTTGTAAATTATTTCTGTCAAATGTACCACTAATGTTGTGGGATGTACCGTAAACATAGTAAATTGGTCTGAAATTCCATGGTAGTTTCAAGAATGGGCGTAGTCAGCTAAAATAGTAATTTTTACCACAGAATGTTTTTCCATGCAACGTCAAAAGTTTCAATCCAGCTTTTTACGAGCGCTAATGGCTGCCGCAAATAGCCTCGCTTTCTGGTAGGGATTAAACGATATGACATTTGGCTTGGGTCCGTTCAATAAAAATGACCCAAGCCAAACGTCAAATCGCCCGATCCCTACCAGAAAGCGAGCCTGCTTGCGGCAGCCATTAGTGGTTTTAAAAAGCTGGATTAAGCGTGTGCTAGAATAAGGGCGTAAGTCGCATGATCCATTTCTCTTCATCGATTCTTTCTTCTGCGAATAAAGGTGACAAGGTGTATATATTTTAGCAGCTTTTCTCATCAGGATACTAGATGGCGATGCAATCTTGCATCCTGAGAAGAAAAAATCAGAGGGGGTTGTGTACAAGACACGACCGCATGACGTTAACTACGCCAAGTGATTTTTTGCATTTGAATTTTAGTCGATTTTCATAGTTGCAGCCTTCCTTTAGTTCAAACTCTAACATAATATCGTGACGCTCCCAACATTTTAGATTTTTAATTGACACCCAGTATATTGCCGTAAGATGTAGTTAACATCAAAAGAAGAATGAGCGAATAAACTGAAAATGGTCTGCTTTTATAGTGCGCTTCCCAACCCAAAAGAATCGTGGAAGACAATATGAACGAGTTTGGTTGCGTAAGAAAGGGGTCTACGTTTTCCCAATTTTCGACAGTCTATCGTCAAAAATCAAAAGTTTTCTGCATTTGAGTAAAATGTTGTATAAATTTCCGACCGATTGGTGGGAAAATATTGAAAATCTACCGATAAATGACTGAGTTATTACCAATCAAAATCTTACATAATTTCGTGACGGTCGCAACATTTTAGATTTCCAATTGACACCCAGTATATTGCCGTAAGACGTAGTTAACGTCAAAATGCCAGCAAACTTGCATCTTGTCACCTTTATTTACAGAAGAGAGGATCGATGAAGAGAAATCGACCATGCGACTTACGCCCTTATTCTAGCACACGCTTGCAATAAAGATTCTGATTTTGATAATAATTACGTCGATTTGAAAAAGTAATCGAGAAAAGATGATGATGACAGCTCCACCCGTCATCATCGGCGTCATTGACTGTCATCATCGATATTTTGAAGTTGCGCTGCCTTGGTGAGAGAGTGATTCATCATTCCCAAAAGTGCGACAGAGTGAACGGTCGAACGAAACGAACGGACTTCCAATCTAATCCAGCTAGCCAACTCTCGCTCGAGTGCTGCAGTCATCATCCTACAGAGTAGACAGTGGTGGAAGTGCGATAAAATAAAAAAAACGACGAAATTAAAATTGTGGGTGATTTAGTGAAACGTCCCCCCTTTCAGCAAAATCGGTTTTCTGCAAATGTAAAAGCCCAAACAAGAGTGTAGAACAACAAGATCACAAGATTTCATCGGGGAAGGAAAGAACAAACGGCATTAGACGTGGCCAGAGTTGAATCCCGGATAGCACCGTGTAGCGGACAAGGAACAACGACGACATTGGAAAAACATGTAAGTTATTTCTCCATTTCAAGCGAAATAAAAGTTGACGTCATTATAATTGCTACTGCTGTTGGGGCTGGTTTACACATTCGGATTAGCTATAATGCGGTACCAAAATGAAGAGTTTCGTCATCGTTGCGAGGGATCGATGATAATGCAGCTAAAATCAGCCCCAAATAAACGCATTGCCTAACGCGTATCAAATTGGGGCAAACTGTTGCTGCTATCGCAAAGCTTTGGGTGGGTAGGAGGAAGGTTCCACACGAAGGGAAACGCCTATCATCGACCAAAGGGGGGAAGTAGCTCCGACTCAAGTCTACGTTATTATTGTCGTCGTGTGTTTGCTAATTGAATAAACCGTTTAATTAAAGTGTGTCTTGCTCGGATTATGATGATCTGCTGCCCCGGGGAATGATGCGGCCTATCGAGAGGATCGAGAGGCATGATGATCGATTCGGTTCTTTATCTTGGAATCTTTCCGCCACACAAAGAAACTTTCTGTTCTGTCTCAGAGGCGCTAAATGCATGATGTTGGTGACCTTGATGGGTATCGTCGTTTGTTGTTATTATTTTGCTAGTAACTATCTTATAGGTATACATACTTATACCCATACGTATTACACCTTCAGTGGGGTTTGAGTTTCTTGTTCGATAGCAGTGTTTCTCTATGTGAGGAATGACATGGTGTCTATGGAAGAAAACATTATCTGGAAGTAGAAGTATCTCCATTGACCAAATGAAAGCCTCCCCTTTCGTTTGGTGATATTAAAACTATTCTTTCAGGTGTCTAGAACTATTTTTATTGTATGTTATTGTGATTACAAGAACAAATTTTAAGGAAATACATATTTTTTTTGGTCCTATCCATCATTTGGTGAGTATCTCGTAGATACTATTTTAGATAATGTTTTCTTCCCTAGACACCGTGGCTATCGACCGAAACTCAAACCCCACTAAAGGTGTAATACAGAGCTGGTAGCAAGTCACTTTTTAGTGACTTGGTCACTTTTTTCGACCTGGTCACTAGAATGTCATTATTTTCAATAAACAGTCACTAAAGACACATTTTTCAGAAAAATGGTCACTAAAATCGCTAATTTCGTTATCTGATGATAATTAAATTTAAGACTGGGTTAGCTTTTCAAGCACAAACAGCAAGAAATCAAAATTTGTTATTACAAAGACAACAATAGTTTTTTGAATTTTGAATTCTGCCAGGATCTGAATGTTTTAAAATTCGGAAATATTGTCTACAACCGAAAATTGAAAATGCTTCAAGTAATTCGTTTTGTTCCTCTACTTCAAAATCTTCAATGAATTTTGGCCGATAAGTTCCTCATAAACATCAATTTCACTTAAAATTCTATATCGTGTTTGTTTTCCGGTGTTCATGTATTTGATTATTCACGAGTTTTCTTCCGAATGAAATCAGAAACATAAAATAGTATCCTGTAACAAGCTACTGGGGCCTTCCTTAGCCAAGTTGAAGTGAATTGAATTGAATTATTTTTTATTGAAGGGATTTTCTGCCGTAGGCAGGTTCATCCCCAACCTTAGCCAAGTGGTTAGAGTTCGCGGTTGCAAAGCACAGCCATGCTGAAGGTCTGGGTTCGATTTCCGATTGGTCCAGAATCTTTTCGTGATGGAAATTTCCTTGACTTCCCTGGGCATAGAGTATCATCGTACTTGCCACACGATATACGAATGCTAAAATGGCAACTTTGGCAAAGAAAGCTCTCAGTTAATAACTGTGGAAGTGCTCATAAGAACACTAAGCTGAGAAGCAGGCTCTGTACCAGTGAACACGTTATGCCAAGATGAAGAAAAAAAAAAAGAACGAGCTACTCTTTCGTCTCGCAAAAAAAAAAGAAATGAAGTCTCCAATGTGCCGTTTTTTTAATCATTTATGGCAATGAAGTCTTATCGGTATATCAAAATCAAAATAACTTCGAAAGCTGGGGTCTTCAGTAAAGTTGTTCTGAAGGTGGAGAGCTATCTGATGGTTCCTCATTTAATTCGAAATTTGACCGCTAGATGGCACCTGAGAGAGACTCGCGAAGAGAAAAAATATCAACGTCATATGCAGCCCAGATTCCGCTGTCACGAAACGTCAAATGCAGCCCACCGTTTTTATGGCTGCAAAAGTGAAAAGTATTCACTGAGGAAACGGAACGTATGAGGTACATACGAATTTCTTATGGAATAACGACATAAGAAGTATTTTGTTCTTCATTCGAGAATCTTATAACATTCCACAACAGACTTATGAAATAACACTCATTACATAGACAGATATAATTCCATAAGAAACTCTTTTTGGATATCAAACGCATTGATCATTGGCATTCATAAGACAATCTAATAGAGTACGACTTTCTTAACAATTTCATACGAAAATCTTATGGATTACGTAGAGAGATGCTAATAACAAAATATTCACGATTGAGATTCATAAGCGCGCGTATGACAATGATTAGTAACACTTGTGAAAAACAGTCGACTTCCTATCAAAAACCACGTAAGAATTTCATACGAAATTCTTTTGGAATAAAGACATAAGAAGCATCTAATGAGACTCATAAGAAATACTTGTGAACTTCCATCGATCATTGCGTTCATAATACAAATAGGTATAATATCATAAGATACTCTCATGAAGGATCATAGATATCAATTATGGAATTCTTTAGAACCATTATGTATTTAGAGAATCGCTCTTTGAATTTAGGAAAATAAAGATATTTATAAGATCTCTAATGATAACGACAAGAATTTCTTGTGAATATCGGACGTTTTGTGTTTCATAAGAATCTTATGAAAGAGAGAAAACCAGTCAAGAAATCAATTCACAAGCGTTCTCTTATGAAATTCGTTCGCAATTTCTGGCTTAGTGTTGTACCGTTTTGAATCATATTACGGACAGCTTCAAATTCCGGACACTCTACTTTGTATGGAAACATTTCATATGAAATGTTTCAATTTTTGCTCTTCAAATGTTCTCACTTTCGAGGCTCGTTTTAATAACCTTTTTGCATAGAAATCTATACAATTTTATAATGTCCAACTGCTTTAGACGTCTCTTCAGTGGCTTGACGACTTCAACTGATGGTTTGACTTTTCTATTAATGATTTCCATGAGCTGTCCGGAATTCGAATCAAAGTGCCCAGAATATGAGGCAAAAGTGAGGAAGCGTCCGGAATTAGAATCATGAAAAGGCCACACATTTCGATTTATTCAAAATTATTCAAGTTGCGGAAGCGTATTCTTTACCTTCCATTCGAATGTTAGGGTTTCTGACGCTCGATAACGCTGAGAAATCATACAAAATGATTTATTTTGTATGCTCTATGCTGAGTTATACTTCACTAAGGCCTTAAGTGTCCGTAATATGAATCAAAACGGTATTCGCAATAAACTGTTAATAAAAACCTCAGTCGGCGGAGCAGTTTTTTCCAAAGTTACTGATTAATTTAAACATAAGATTAGTTATTTCTAATGTCTGCTAGCAAATGTAGTATGACATTTCACTCAAAAGGCTATTTATGATTGGATGTGGTGCAAACGCAAGCATTTTTTGCTGAGAGGTTCATGTTAGAGTTTGAACGGCTTGCGCATGATCGGTATAAACACAAAGTAGAATAAGATAAACTCAGCAATCACAGAAAAAGAAGACCGTCTTCGCGAGTCTCGTCTCAGGATGGCACTAGTGAGCATGACACTTTTACTTTTATTTTGCAGATATCTCAGAAGTTTGTCCATTTATTTAGAAAGATGGCGTCTTCGGCAAAGTTGTTCAGTAATTCATTTTTATTCAATTTTGTCGGAAATTATTCAGATGGAAGTTCCAGTATTGTGAAGACGTCGTAGAAATGGGTCGAAAAACCCTGTTTGGATTAATAAACAAATAACTAATTTTAAAAATCGTAAGCAAAAGGCTCATAAAATTTACAGGCAACAAAAATCTCGAGAAAGTTTAGAAAATTATTTGTATATTGTCAACCAACTTAATCAAGCCATACCCGCTGCACTTGAAAAGTACAACACAAAATAGAAAATGATTTAAAATCTTGTCCTAGGAACTTCTTTAATTATGCTAATTGAAGATGAAGTCTAACAATTTTCCATCTAAAATGACATTGGATGATAGAGCAGCAGATAATCCAGATGGCATGTGCAATCTTTTTGCTACTTTTTTTTCAAGAGACTTTTACTAACTTTTCGGATAAAGATCGTGATTTTGAATATTTTTCTAGTTTTCCTGATTTCACAAACGATATCGGTGTTAGTCAAATACTGGTACAGGACATTTTAACAGGACTGAAGAATTTAGGTTCCACCAAAGGGTCAGGGCCAGATGGAATCCCACCTATTTTACTGAAAAACTTAGCTAATGAATTTACAGTACCATTATTTTGGCTATTCAACAAGTCACTTGAAATGGGCAGATTTCCAAAAGAATGGAAAAGATCGTATCTCATACCCATTTACAAGTCTGGTAGAAAATCTGATGTTCGAAATTATCGTGGAATTGCTATTATTTCATCCATTCCAAAACTATTTGAATCAATTATAAATAAAAATGCCAAATAAAACATAGAATAACGAATACACAACATGGTTTCTATAAAGGTCGTTCTACTACAACAAATCTTTTGGAATTTGTAAATTATACTTTGAATGCAATGGATAGAGGTAACCACGTCGAAGCACTTTACATCGATTTTAGTAAGGCATTTGACAGACTAGACATTCCTATGTTGATTTTCAAGCTCAATAAAATGGGAATTGCGATGAGACTCCTCAACTGGATTGAATCTTATTTAACAGATCGCCGACAAATAGTTAGATTTGAGGGAAAATTGTCTAAACCTGTTCACGTTACATCAGGAGTTCCCCAAGGTTCGCATTTAGGTCTATTGTTATTTATATTATTTGTTAAAGATATTTCATATGTGCTTTATTCTTATTTATGCCGACGATATGAAACTTTATATGGAAATCAATAGCAACAAAGATAGCGACATTTATCTGAATGAAATAAGTATATTTGATATATGGTGTAGCAAAAGCTTACTTCAATTAAACGTCAAAAAATGTAATTTAATCACATATAGCAGAAAACGGAATACACCACAGATTGTAGTATTGTGTGGTGCCCACATATAAAAACACATGGTGATTGAATCGAATCAGTACAGAAGCAATTTCTTTTATATGCCTTACGCAAATCAGGCTGGACAACGTTTCCACTGCCATCATACGAGGCTCGATGCATGCTTATCTATATTCAAACATTAAATGAGCGTCACGAAATAGCCGTGATTTCATTTGTCATTGATATTGTATCGCAGCGTATTGATTCGCAGCGTATTGTAGTTAAGAAATCGGAATTTGTTTGCATCAAATAATCATCGAACTAACTATGCAAAATTCGGCCCAATGAATCGAATGATGTCTCTTTATAATCAGCATTGCACAGAAATTGATCTGACCATGTCGCGAACAAAGCTAAGACAATATTTTAATTCCTTAAGATATGATACAACATAGAATTAAGCAAACATGTAGTCTACTATTGATTGACGAAAAAAAATAAATAAAAGAATTACCCCATATTAAAGCCAATTTATTTAAGATTTCTCGCGTAACTTTTCAAAGGGACCTATCTAACTTTGAGAGGCTCTCTTTCTCTACTTTCTGTTTAAGCTGAGAATGAATCGAAGCCAAAGCTTAAAATTTAAAGAACACGAATCTGGAAAACCAAACATCTGTTTAAGCTGAAAATTTAATCGATTGGTCACTAGCTGACCAATCGATAAAGTTTTCAGCTCAAACGGGTGTTTGGTTCTCCAGATTTGTGCTCTTGAAAATTTATGTTGAGCTTCGATTTTCTTTACCTTAATCCATCATCATGCGCAAATATTGGCGGTATTCTTTAAGAACATTGTTTGGTAAAATTCGTAATAAAATTTGTTGGGAAATTGTTAATATACTTTCAGAAATTAGTAACCATACGTACCATCAGTTCCCCAGTACCCGTTCAAGTTCCAGTAGCCCGCTCGCACTGAAAAACGATACGTTTGATACTATAACATTCCCCAGAAAACCATTCTCTCGAAAACCATTCCCCAGAATGCACCATTCCCCAGAAAGCTACGTAAACACTCCAGTCGTGTGTTGGAAAGGGGATTAGAGGCATAATGAACTCATGGGTCGAAATGGACACCCCCTTATTCTCTGGCAATATGCATATTTAATCAAAATTTTATAGACTGCACGAAATCTGTATTGTATATGAACTCTTTGACGGTATAAAATTAGTTATGTAAAAAAAAGTTATTTTTTTCTCAGTAATATAACTACCGTAAAATCGGGTGTAATTGATCAGTAGGGTGAAATTGATCATCGTATCGCACGATTCTATTTATTCGTAATGGAGCACAAATATCAATGTAAGTTGCAGTAAATGAACGTTGCTTGTCGTAACTATTGTCGAATTGTGTGTTGTGAAGTTTTTTGTGTTAAAGAATGTTTATTACTATGAAAATAACGTAAAATTTCAAAATCATGCACGGTGCAGTATTGACAAACACCTATGAACTTCTATTAATAAGCAAGGATTTGAACATGGTATAAACCTGAAAGTTTGTGAGGATGCTTGAGATATATCCCCAAACCAGATTTCATAGCCAAAACTCGTACCAATTGGCTCATATGGTTGAATTAATTGAATTTCTGTTAGATATCATTGAATTCCTTAGGAAATTTCATACATTTAGGCGTTTTCCGCGTTATTCTTAACTATTCGTTATTTATATAAATATTGCATTGTTAAGAATTTTACAAGCATATTCGGATTCAGGGAGCTCAAATTTATCATATAGAGTTGTTTTGGAAACTAACAATAATGGTATTGACAAGTGATCAATTTCACCCCGAAATGAGTTCCTCTGATTTTTTTATTTTAGAGGTATTTGTTAACACTAAAATGACATTTGTTAGAAAATTTCGGTACATAAGTCGATGAGGCTCACCTTCTTACTTGTTTTCTTGCATTTAGTTGTTTGACATTGTTAACATTATAGAAAACAGACTAGAGGAACAGTGAACAATGATCAATTTCACCCGAAATTACGGTAATTAGATCAAACACGTATAATGTGAAACTACGAACGTCTTTATTCCATTCGGGGTAGCCGCGGTATTGCTCCCTTTTTACTTCATTCTTATGGTAGATAACAATGCCGGGTTTTCTTCAAGCGCGACTGTTCCTTTACTGGATCATTCGTCTTGTGGAATTTTGGGCAAATGCGCGTTTTTGGAAACTTTACAACAGCCACGCGGTGTATCATATCTAGCGGACCAGTCAATATATTTGATAAAAATTGGACATACATGTGAAAGTATACATTTGGAAACTACTAAGGGTGTTGCTCTATTTTGTGCAGAATAGTGATGAGTTGTATATTCTTCTGAATAAATATCCCCCTAGACTGATCTATCAGTTTTCATAAGTGCCAATAAAAGTGAAACTACTGTGATAGTTCTTTTGCAAATGAAATTTGAAATAAGCGTAAAGTGTTCAGAATTACCATCAAAAGAAATCTTCTCATGTACTTGTAAATAATTTTGAATGGAGTTTCAAATAAATACTTTCAACTAAATTATCTTAAAACTTTGAAGTAGGTATATAATTTTCTGGGGAATGGTCCATTCTGGGGAATGAAATTCTGGGGAACGGTATTCGGGGGAATGGTTTTCTGGGGAATGTTATAGAATCATACGTTTAACAAAGTAAATTTGAAAACTATAGCCACTATTAGACGATTCAAGTCGATAAATTGAATAATGCTTTATGTGGGTAAAATGAACAGCTGTGTGTGGTAAAATGAACACCATGCAAAAAACGTGAGCAAAACAAATATTTCTGAAAATTTTCATTGCCCCACCGAAAATACATCCATTAAAGATGGTAACCCATTCAAAAAGAATTCTAAAGGTATCAGATTTGACATCATATCATAACGACATTCACCTCACTGAAAAACCTCAAGTCTTCCGAGCTAAAAGTTATGTCAGTTCTAATTTTCAAAGGTGATTTTCTAAAATCTTAGTTTTCGTTGATATTTTCACTTCAATTGACCTACGTATCAACTCGAACACTTAGATTAATGCTCTAAATCGTCCGTGTGTGATAAAAAATCATCGAAAGTTGTTTTTTCTCGGTAAAAGTCACGGTGTTCATTTTACCACCCCTGCTCATTTTACCAGCACTTCCCCTATGTGCTCCTGAGAAATGAGGTTTGTTCTCTCAGCTCATCGGAATCCAAGTGTGCTGCGCTAGACGGAGGCTCACGAAAATTCTAGGTGATGTGCTCTCGGGCACGGCATAAAAATTAACAAGGCAGTCTCTTTACTGATGTAAATATCAAGTTTCATTGTAAACATGTGACGTCACTCCTATCGTACCATATACCTTCCGGACCACTAGATCATTTTTTTCGAAAATTTGTTCGAGGTGGATAGGAATGACGTCGTCAAGTAGCTGTCAGTTTTCGGAATATATCACCTTCTTAATTTTAGTACACCGTGCTCTCGGGGAGACTCGTCTCATGCGCTGCTCGGCGCTACGGCTCGCCATCGGTATCCAAGTTGTGAAACAACTGCTTAGTAACGAAGAGTCTCTACAAGTATTTTCACCACCTCATTATGCAGGTGTCTAGTTGGCCTACATGCTATGGTCGATGACCCGCAACACCACAGTTACGATCCTCATTGAAATCTTTTGTAGTCATTTCAATTATTGCGCTAAATTTTAAACTGCACATGTGACGGAGCACGTGAGACCGCAGTGAGACACATCTCAAGAAAAATAAAGCGCATCAAAAAAGGTCTCACAATGTACAGAGCCGCCCGTGAGATTGCAAGCAATGAGGTTCCTGCACCTAAGCCTACAGCACGTGCACCGTAACTCTAGCTACAGCACGTGCACAGTAACTCTAGTTCAAAGTCCACCACAATTACCACCAGCACATTCAAATTTGGCTAATAAACATACTTTCTCCTGGAAATCTAGGAACGATGTTAATTTTCCTTTCCACTTCTTACTGAATAAATGTTTAAGCAAAACCGATGAAGTTAAATGAGACTTGCAATCTATTATTGATAGAATAGCAAAGCAAGTATAATATTATTAATCGCGTTTAAAAAACAACAGGATAAATCGTATTTATTTATTCCAAAATATATGAAATACGCTACAGATGCTCTCTTACAACACAAGCAAAGTAAAAGATTTCTCCCATTTATTCATCGATCAAGAAGAACGCCACCAATTTACAATAGGCTTTGTGGATCTCTTTTTAAGTCGTCACGGCCCCCTAGGGGTCCGCGGACCACCGGTCGGGAAACCCTGATCTAGTTAAGGTACCGCGGGGCAAGTGGGTAAATGGGGTAAGTGAAAATAATTGTTATATTTTATTGAATATGTGAATTAAAGTTTTAAATTCATGCGTAAACCTTTGAGGCCATTGAGAACATTACGATAAGTAAGAGATTTCTGAGATTTTTCAGCCATTATTGCATAATAGAGCAAAATGTTGTTAACCTGTCAACTATCACTCCGTAACAAGTTTGTGGCGTGCAATTTTATTTTAATATTTTCAGTGGAAAAAAGTTGAGGAAAATAATTTTTTGTACCACTTCTAAATTGTACCCTCTGACAATTTTAAACTGCAATAAAAAAAGTTTTAGAATTCATTCGACGTAGACCTAAAAATAACTAAATTGGAACACCGTTGATTTTCTAATCACGTGGGGCAAGTGAAAAGTTTCTTTTTAGAGATTGAATTTGTGTTTTCTCTTTAGGTCGCTATAATTATACAAGGTTCACAATTATCGAAGAAAAACAGAACGTGCTGATAATTAATTAAACACTATACTCAAAGCGTTAAATGTTATTATCATGGCCAAATCATGGAACTGCTCTAAAAAAAAGGTTGTCAAATATTACGATATTAATATGTTTACTTCGGACAGCCGATTAAAAGGGAAACGTTGATTGAAACGTTCCAATATAAGAGAACGCACGGAAATCTTGTGGAATGTTTATGTAAAGCTAGTTCAAAACATAAAAAGTGGGGTATAGGTGTACCCACATAAAAAAAATCCTAAATACTTTATTGAACGATTCCGTTTGATTTCTCCCAAAGAGTTATCCGACGTCATATCCGATTTTCTTAAAAACAAATAACGAGCGGTGAAAATTCTGCAGAGCAGAAATGCAATTGCTGCCCCATGATGTAAGAACTAAAATTGGAAATGTTGCAGTTATAATGTTGTCGAATTATTTCAACAAACATAACTGAACAGAAGAAAATTCAAGTGAAAAGAATAAAATTTTCTTTGTTTACATATTACTTATGTTATTGTTCATTGGGACGCCTTAACAAATGTTAAAGGTAATAGAAATCGTAAATGTAACTGTTAGTTTTTGAATTTATTGTTCAAAACGATAAACCACCTGTGGGGCAAGTGAAAAGTACGGAGACGTTTTTCAAAAACTTTTTCTGTATTTTTTCTTCAATTTTACATAAAAATCAATTTCAGTATAAGGTACCGCGGGGCAAGTGGGTAAATGGGGTAAGTGAAAACAATCGATATATTTTACTGAATATGTGAATTAACGTTTTAAACTCATGCGTAAACCTTTGAGGCCATTGAGAACATTACGATAGGTAAGAGATTTCTGAGATTTTTCAGCCATTATTGCATAATAGAGCGAAAAATTGTTAACCTGTCAACTGTTACTCCGTAACAAGTTGGCGGCGTACAATCTTATTTTAATATTTTCAGTGGAAAAAAGTTGCGGAAAATAATTTCCTGTACCACTTTTTAGTTGTCCTCTGTGACAGTTTCAAACTGCAATAAAAAAAGTTTTAGAATTAATTTGACGTAGACCTAAAAATAACTAAATAGAAACACCGTCAATTTTCTTATTAGGTGGGGCAAGTGAAAAATTTATCATTAGAGATTGAATTTGTGTTTTCTCTTCAAGTAACCATAACTAAACATGGTTCGCAATTATCATAGAAAAACATAACGTGCTGATAATTCAAGAAACACTATACTCAAGCGTTAAAAGCTATTAGAAATCATGGAACTTCTCTAAAAGATGTTGCCAAACATTGCAATATTAATATGTCTACTTCGGGCAGCCAATTAAAAGGAAGACGTTGACTGAAAAGTTGCAATATTAGAGAACACACGGAAATCTCGTGGAATGTCTATGTAAAGCTAGTTCAAAACATAAAAATGGGGTATAGGTCTATCCACATAAAAAATATTCTAAATACGTTATTGAAGAATTCCGTTTGATTTCTCCCGAAGAGTTACCGACGACATATCCGACTTTCTCGAAAACAAATAATGAGCGGTGGAAATTCTACAGAGCAGAAATGCAATTGCTGTCCTATAATGTAAGAACTAACATTGGAAATGTTGCAGTTATAATGTTGTCGAATCATTTCAACTAACATAGCTGAACAGAAAAAAATTCAAGTGAAAAGAATAACATTTTCTTTGTTTACATGTTACTTATGTTATTGTTCATTGGGAAGCCTTAACAAATGTTAAAGCTAATAGAAATCGTGAATATAACTGTTTGTTTTTGAATTTATTGTTCAAAACGGTAAACTTTTCACTTGCCCCACTTTTGAGGCAAGTGAAAAGTAAGGAGACATTTTTCAAAAACTTTTTTTTGTATTTTTTTCTTCAATTTTTCATAAAAATCAATTTTACTATGCTGCTTATATTTGGTGGGAGTCAAGCAAAAAAATATATACGACCTCATTTGTTTCAAATTAAAGTCTCTAGAATTTGAAGAATCTCAACTATGCGAATTTCATTACCCACTTGCCCCACGGTACCTTACTGCTTATATTTGGTGGGAGTCAAGCTGAAAAATATACACGACCTCATTTGTTTTAATTTAAGGTCTCTAGAATTTGAAGAATTCCAACTATGCGAAATCTATTACCCACTTGCCCCACGGTACCTTATATTAAAAGAAGTGTTCTTCTTCATCATCTTAATCTTGGCATTACCTCCCCACTGTACAGAGCCTGTTTCTCAGCTTAGGGTTGTATGTGTCCTGCCACAGCTATTAGCTGAGAACTGTCTGTGCCAAATTCGCGTATCGTGTTGCATGATAGTCACGACTAGGCTTGTGACAGACACTGTTCATCGCATTCGATATCGATAAAAAATCCGATATCGTATTCCAACCAATATCAATATTACCGATAAACAGTGACCGTTATCGATATCGCACCGATACCCGATAATAAATGAAAAATGTGATTTTTATACTTCAATTGTTTTACAGTCCTCTTGATTCATTTTAAAAAGCGTATTGAAAATAATCCCCGCAACAACAACGTACCAATCGATAACACTTTGCTCAATAAAACGTACAGCAACTATGTTTGGATTTTCACATGTTTCACCTTAAAGGCGTTCATCTCCGCTGATAATATTTCAATTGTATCAATCATCTGGTGCTGACTCATACCATAACTGTGACTGTTTATTATTTTGAAACGCCTTCCAATGCACAGTGGTCCAGGAATCAGTTTTACGCGGAAAGATGCATTTTGAGCTTTAGAATAAAACATTAGACAAAAACGGTCTTCTACAAAGTTGTTTGTATTAGTTAAGCCCTTTGTTTGGTGTTATTGAAAATTAGGGTGGACCACATTTTCATAGAAATTGTGTAACTAACTTTCTTATTTGTAGAAATTATATTATACATGCTTCAGCAAAGTTGTAGACCATTCAATTTCAAGCAACTTTGCTAAAAAAAGTTTTTTTGTATCTCTTAAATTGACCGATTTAGAGCTTTTTTCCTACGGTGACATAGGGTGGTCCGAACAAAACTGGTTTTCTGGCTCTAGAGTTTTCAATTCAAATTTCTCATCAAAGTAGTCTATGAAACACTTTCAGAGCTTTAAAAAATGCGTAATTTGGTGAGTGAAGAAATTCGCTATCTCCTTCCGTTTAGGAGTTATTGTTGTTTTTCTCTCAAAAACATGCCTACTTTGATTGTGAATATCTCTGATTGGGGCAAACATAAAAAATATCTTTTGACGGCATTCAAAAGACAAAATAAAATTGTATATTATATCAAAAAATTACAGATGTGTTATTTTTGTAACTCTAATAAAATGCCTTGAAAAACAAAGGATTTTAAGTAGAAAAACTTTAATAACTTTTGAACCAAAATAGATATCATCAATATTTTTGCATGAAAATTTGCGTTTTATTAAGTTCTTAAAGTCGTTCATAGACGACTTTAACGAGAAATCTAAAATAAGAAACATAGGGCTCTAAAACTATTTTGAAGATTTTCATAGTATGTATTTCTTTATTATTTTGCATTTTGGGCATGGAAATGAAATTTTAGACAAAAATGGTCTTCTACAAAATTGTTTCTTAAAATGTAAGCTTACATACTGTGTCATTTGAAACTAGGGTGGTTCACAATATCACACATATCATATAATCAACTTTTTTATTTGCAAAAATACTGGTATATGCTCTTTGGCAAAGCGGTAGAACTTGAAATTTTGATCAACTTTGCTAAAAAAAGTTTTTCTGTAGCTCAAACTTTGACCAATCTAGAGCATTTTTTCCTAATCATCGCAGGGTGGTCCAACAAAAAAAAGTTTTTCAACTCTAGTTTTTTTAATATTATTTTCTCGTCAAAGTCGTCTATGAACGACTTTTAGAACTTAACAAAACACACATTTTTATGCAAAAATATTGATGATATCTATTTTGGTTCAAAAGTTATTAAAGTTTTTCTACTTAAAATCCTTTGTTTTTCAAGGCATTTTATTAGAGTTACAAAAATAACACATCTGTAATTTTTTGATATAATATACAATTTTATTTTGTCTTTTGAATGCCGTCAAAAGATATTTTTTATGTTTGCCCCAATCAGAGATATTCACAATCAAAGTAGGCATGTTTTTGAGAGAAAAACAACAATAACTCCTAAACGGAAGGAGATAGCGAATTTCTTCACTCACCAAATTACGCATTTTTTAAAGCTCTGAAAGTGTTTCATAGACTACTTTGATGAAAAATTTGAATTGAAAACTCTAGAGCCAGAAAACCAGTTTTGTTCGGACCACCCTATGTCACCGTAGGAAAAAAGCTCTAAATCGGTCAATTTAAGAGATACAAAAAAACTTTTTTTAGCAAAGTTGCTTGAAATTGAATGGTCTACAACTTTGCTGAAGCATGTATAATATAATTTCTACAAATAAGAAAGTTAGTTACACAATTTCTATGAAAATGTGGTCCACCCTAATTTTCAATAACACCAAACAAAGGGCTTAACTAATACAAACAACTTTGTAGAAGACCGTTTTTGTCTAATGTTTCATTCTAAAGCTCAAAATGCATCTTTCCGCGTAAAACTGATTCCTGGACCATAGTGCAATGAGGTATGACTGGGTGCTTGATTTGATTGGTTTGATAGTATGGTAAGTGACACTGAACTATTAAATAAATCATCCTGCTCGCAATGATAACTAGGTTTTCTAGGATTCTGACCGGTTTTAGCATAGGAACAAGGAGGTTTCTGAAATCTTTGAAACGGTAGATACATCGCACGCTATGTCTGAACCAGACTATTTTAAAAATCGAATGTACATCACATTTTTTTTCGCTTGAGTTTAGTATTTGGGTTATATTTTCATAATCGGAAAGTTTTAAGGTGAAGATGAACCGAAGCCAAATCTCAAATTTTCAAGAGCACGGATCTGGAGAACCAATCATCCGTTTAAGCTGAAAACTTAATCGATTGGTCACTCGCTGGTGGTGACCAATCGATTAAGTTTTCAGCTCAAACGGGTATTCGGTTCTCCAGATTTGTGCTCTTGAAAATTTGGGGTTTGGCTTCGATTCATCTTCACCTTAAAATATTCCATCGGTGAAATTTTGATTTTTTTCCACTTTTTAGGCATTTTTTATACTAAATCCCATGAAAATCACGTTTTCGACGCATTTCAGCTCATACAAAATGTATGGAAAAAATTTCACCGATAGAATATTTTAAAACCTTCCAATTATAAAAATATAGACCAAATACTGATCTCTAGTGAGAAAAAATCCGATGTACATTCGATTTTTATAATCGTCTGGTTCAGACATGGCGTGCATCTCAAGTGAAAGGAAATTATTTCAGAGTACCAAATTAAGCATTTCCACACTACGTACATAATTTCCAATACTTACTACCTGACTAAATTGTTAAAGTGCCCTGCATAAAAGGTAAGCTATCTCAAATAATATTCAATCGTAGGGGAAGGGGTGGTAAAATGAACACCTTAAGGAAATCATCTTGTTTGTGATAGAAAAACGAGGAATTTGTATAGTTTTATCGCACAACATCAAAAATAGGGAAGTAATCTATAGCAGCGACATGGATTCAGACTAAAATAACTAAATTTTCACATATTTTCATCGCTATCAAAAAACGATGCAAATGTTCATTTTACCTGCACTATGTGGGTAAAATGAACAGCGGTTGGTGGTTAAATGAACACCTCGCAAAAAACGTGAGTAAAACAAATATTTCTGAAAAATTTCATTGCCCCACCGAAAATACATCCATTAATGATTGTAACCCATTGAAAAATAATTGTGAAGGTATCAGATTAGACATCATATCATAACGATATTCACCTCACTGAAAAACCTCAAGTCTTCCGAGCTCAAAGTTACGTCAGTTCTAGTTTTCAAACGTGGTTTTCTAAAATCTTAGTTTTCGTTGATATTTTGACTTCAATTGACATCCGTATCAACTCGAACACTCAGGTTTATGCTCTAAATCGTCCGTGCGTGATAAAAATCCACCGAAATTTGTTTTTTCTTGGTAAAAGGAACGGTGTTCATTTTACCACCCCTGTTCATTTTACCACCACTTCCCCTACACTTCAGGTTAATTATCAGAACTCCAAATCTGAAAGACTTCCTGTAAGAGGTGGTGTACTTCAAGTATTCTGGGACCGATATACAATTTTTTCACATCTGACTTATCTGAGTTACCTCAGGGATGTCAAAAATCTTTTTTTGTGAATGACACAGGTTTCTCCGCCAATGGACGAAGCTTGCGTATCATCTTTAGAAGATTGCAAAAAAGTTTGGATGTTTTCTCTTCATACTTGCAAAAATGGTAGATTTCTCCTAACGGTTTTAAAAATCAACTTATAATATTACCGCATAAACCAAAAAGCCTGTGGCGTAGCTAGAGTTTTCGTGACTCGGTACGGAGGCAAATTTGGAGGCTCCCGAAACATATATAGGTACATTCTTCTTCTTCTTCTTCTTCTTCTTCTTCTTCTTGGCATTAACGTCCTCATTGGGACAGAGCCTGCTTCTCAGCTTAGTGTTCTGATGAGCACTTCCACAGTTATTAACTGAGAGCTTTCATTGCCGAAGTTGCCATTTTTTGCATTCGTATATCGTATGGCAGGTACGATTATACTCTATGCCCAGGGAAGTCAAGGAAATTTCCATTACGAAATGATCCTGGACCGACCGGGATTCGAACCCAGACACCTGCAGCATGGCTTGGCTTTGTAGCCGCGGACTCTAACCACTCGACTAAGGAAGGTACATCCACTGCATTGTAAAAATATATACGACATTATTAGAGCCTTCCATAGCCGAGTGGTTAGAGTCCGCGGCTACAAAGTAAAGCCATGCTGAAGGTGTCTGGGTTCGATTCCCGGTTGGTCCAGGATCTTTTCGTTATAGAAATTTCCCTGACTTCCCTGGGCATAGAGTATCATCGTACCTGCCACACGATATACGAATGCGAAAATGGCAACATTGGCAACGAATGCTCTCAGTTAATAACTGTGGAAGTGATCATAATAACATTGCTATAAGCTAAAGAGCAGGCTCTGTCCTAGTGGGGACGTAATGCCAAGAAGAAGAAGAAGATTAGGGCTCAATCACATATTTCATAACGCTGAAACTGAATTTTCGGATACCCATCCACCCTTTTGTAACACTTTTTGTATGAACATCGAACAGTTTTTGTATGGGCAGCAACACCAGCAGGAATCCACCCAACCCTTTAAGCGTTATGAAGTTTGTGAATGAACCATTATATAAAGTAGATGTGTGTCAAACTACTAAAGCAAGGACCCTGCGTTGAAAAAGCTGGACTTACCAAAAATAAATATGCCCAATTGTACCAAACTACCCAAGTAACCAGTAAGCACGATAATGCGGCACGGTAACAGCATTATATGCGCATATAGGGTAATCATTTGATGCTTGTCAGTTTTATATACGCATATAATGCTATTATAATACCAGAAAAGGCGAAATAGTCTGCCATTATAATGCGAAGATATAACCGTGCTTCTCGGCATCACTAGTGCTGATATAAGACCACGTGAGAAACGTCAGTTGTTTTCGCCAGGTTTTTCGGGCGAATATTTTGTGCTTTCGCGTACGCAGCCAGAGAGCTTTCGCGTATGCGGCCAAGCAGCTGGTACACGAGGTAAATAAATAAATGAATGAAAATGGAAACCTCGAATAGTATGCAAAATGTAATAAAATGATTGAGATAGTACTTCTCCGTATCAGACTTATTCATTTTGGTGGTTTTAATCCTTTTGAGGACTTGAAATTGCCACATATTGATCCTTGTTTTATGATGATGAAATTCCTCATTTTGCGTCTCGAACCTGCGACACCTGTATTGTTGAGTTGTTGAAGTTCTGCTCCTTTGCTCCTTCGCCCACAGAAGATGAATAGTATTGGAAAGAAAAGTGACCAATTTAAACCACCACTTTTCCCCGTCATAAAAGCTGCAATTGTAGTAGTGAGAAGACTTATGTTTGACTCCCTCTCACCACTATATGTAAACACAAAGCACGTGGTATATCTGTTAAAACACTGGATGGCATTTAAACAGGCCCTGTATGCGAATATAGAGCCAATATAGTGCTTATTTAATGCCCGTATGCATCAGGCTTAGAAGCATTAATGATGCTGTAATAGGGTTTCTATGCAGCGGAAGTGCTGTTATAGGGTGTGTAAGCATTTGTGGTGCTATTATAATGCATGTACGCATTTATGATGCTGATTAAGGGCTTATTATTAGTGCTTATGGTTACTTGGGTAGCTTATCTCTTCAATATTTTTTCGAAAATTTTATAGTTAGAACACAAAAGATATTCAACCGGTGAAAATTCTATCATTCAAGGGCGTAGTCATGATTTCCGCCAGATCCAAAGCTACAGGTCCGTGGTTATCTTGTAAAGAACAAACGGACAATGCTGTATAGTGTCAGCACCGAGGAGGCAGCCCCTCTAGCACGATGTAGGTAGCGCAACCCTGGTTAGGTGGCCTATCGAAGACTCTTCACCAAACAAGAAAGGCAAAAGTAGAGCAAACGGATTGATTTTACGGCAACAGACCCGGCAACGAATAAAGAACAACGATTGGAACGTGAGAACTTTGAATGAACCCGCGCGTGTTGGGCTTCTGGCTCGTGAACTGCGGAATGTCGGCGTGAACGTTGCTGCTATCCAGGAAATACGCTGGCCGAGAACCGGAGAACGTGAATTCCGAGCGGTGGACCCCATCGCCAACACTCTATTCAAGTACCTCATCTACTACAGTGGTGGCGACAGAACAGAACGTGGAGTTGGCTTCATAGTGATTGGGAAGCAGATGAAGCGAATTATTCGGTGGAAACCGGTAAGCTACCGAATCTGTGTGTTGAGAATGAAGGGCAAGTTCATCAACTACAGCCTGATCAACATATATGCGCCAACGAACGATAAGCCCGATGAACTTAAGGGTGAGTTCTATGAGAGCCTGGAGAAGGCCTACGGTGAGTGCCCAAAACAAGACGTCAAGATAGTCATCGGCGACGCAAATGCGCAGATCGGGAAAGAAGATTTTTTCCGACACGTCTTTGGAACGAAAGACTTCATTCCGTTACCAATGATAATGGCATGCGGCTAGTAACCTTCGCTGCGGTCCTATAACACTTACCCCGAAAACCATTACCCCGAATGGTAAATTACCCCGAAAACCAGTTCCCCTAATACAACACTTCCCCGAAAATCAGTGATGCACTTCAAGAAATTCTTCAAGGAAGCTCGCGAATTTGAGCCTGAAAGTTTTCGGCTTAGTAACTACTACTATTCCTATTAGTGATATTTTATTCTTTCAATCATCGGCTGTTCTTTCGAGGTTGTATAATGGCATTGTAAAAGTTTTAATCAATGATTTTCTCTTCATTGAGTTATAGGCTGTTCTTTCGAGTTGTACCGTTTGAGTTGAAGTTTGAGCGATAGCGGTAAAAAAAATCGACTGACAAAATTGTCTTTAGCGAAATTCAAAGTTGACAGTGATTTCAAAAAATAAATGAAAATAAGCCCCTGCATTACTTGTCTGTATTACATCTTGTCAGTATTACAATTTCCAACAAGAGATTTGTCCTTCTTTTAGTTATCGGCTATTCTTTCGGAAGTTGCACTAGCAAAGTGATTGTTGGCATCATAATTATTGACGCTTTCAACAGTGATTTTTTCTTCTTTTATCATAGGCTGTTCTTTAGCGATGTACTTTTGAAATAGTGGTCAGTTTAATATCAGTTAACATTTTCATCTGACATTTTTCAAACCATAGTCTAATGACATTTTAGAATATGTTGAACTCGCATTGCCTCCAGCAATATAAAAATATAATTATGCATAACCAAATAATATAACGCTCTTGAAAGAGGGCGGGAAAGGTCTCTAATATTAACATGTCAGCATTATCATCAGTTCGAAAAATTATTTATTGCTGTGAGCACAATCATTCTCACAAAATCAAGTACACGCCTGTGAGTAAAATTTGGGTTCTCACTTGGCTCATGAAGAATAGCTGTTGATTAAAAGAATAATAAATCTTTGATAACATGAAGAACATGAATTCAAATGAAAATCAAAATTCTATGAAATAGGCATATGGGATTCATTTGTCGGATCTTCAATTTTTCGTGCCAAGAAAATTCGGGGTTATGGTCCATTCGGGGAAATGGTATTCGGGGTAACGGACTATTCGGGGTAATGGTTTTCGGGGTACTTGACCATTCGGGGTATTGACTTTCGGGGTGATGGTTTTCGGGGTAATGGTATTCGGGGAAATGTTATAGGATCCTTCGCTGCTGCTAGAGGAATGGCAATCAGCAGTACCTACTTCGCACGATAGAATATCCGCAAACATACCTGGCTATGCCTGCTCTCAAATAGACCACGTGCTGGTTGATTGGCGACATTTCTCAGACGCCATGGATGTTAGGACCTTCCGAGGCCGACTCGGATCATTTTCTCGTTGTAGCTAAAATTCAGGCGCGGTTATCTAGCGTCACGAGTTCCACAACAAACAGAACACTGCGCTTCAATATACAACGCTTGTCGACTGATGGGGTAGCTACACAGTACCGACAGCAACTAGACGAGCAGTTGGGAAGTATCAACATTGCTGGAGACATCGACAGCCTGTGGGACCCTATCCACGAAGCTATGGCGGCGCGGGAAGTGATTGGCACTGGTCAACGACGAAGACGAAACGACTGCTTCGATGAAGAGTGCTAGAGAGTGACAGACATGACAAATGTCGCCAGAAGCAGTATGCTTGTGGCCGGTACCCGACAGAACAGAGAGCGGTACAGGGCAACGAGAGCCGAAGAAAAGCAAATCCACCGCAGAAACAAAAGGCAGCACGAAGAAAGTGTGATAGCTGAAGCTCAAAAAAGCCTGAACCGGAAAGACATGCGGAGATTCTATGCAACGGTCAATGGTGCGCGGCACAATACCGTACCAGTGCCCGCCATGTGCAATGATCGAGAAGGGAATTTGCTGACCGATAAAACGGTGGTGGCTGCCAGGTGGAAGGCAATTGTTGAACGGTGAAAATGGAAATGTAGCGAGGAACAGGATGAATATTGATGATGACGATCAAGCTGTGGACCCACCGAATATAGGAGAGGTTTACAAGGCTGTCAGCGAGTTGAAGAACTGTAAGGCTGCTGGGAAGGACGAGATCCCGGTCGAGCTTCTCAAGCACGGAAGTGAGCAACTTTATCAGTCGATCCACCTAGTACTTCTGAAGGTGGGAGGACGATGAATTGCCCACCGGCTGGTTGGATGGCTTCATACGCCCAATCTACAAGAAAAGACACAGACTGGAGTATGCCAATTACAGAGGAATTATGAACCCTGCTGAATTCGGCGTACAAAGTTCAGTCGCCCATCATGTTTAACAGACTGAGACCGCTCCAGGAGTCCTTCGTCGGCGAATATCAAGCTGGTTTTCGTGAGGACCGTTCGACAACGGACCAGATGTTTAGCTTGCAAATGATCCTAAATAAATTCCGGGAGTATAACTTGCAGATTCACCATCTGTTTATTGATTTTAAGGCGGCGAACGACACAGTTACAGAAATGAGCTGTGGCACATAAGGTCTGAACATGGGTTTCCGGCAAAACTAATTAGGCTGATACGTACTACGCTGGATGGTTCAAAATCAAGTGTTCGGATCGCAGACGAGGTGTCAACCTCGTTCGTGTCGTTTGACAGGTTGAAGCAGGGAGACGCACTTTCGAATTTACTGTTCATTGCACTCAAGGGTGCTATTAGGAGATCTGGCGTGCAGAAAAATGGCACTATTATCACAAGGTCGCACATGCTCCTTGGCTTTGCGGACGATAAAGACCTAATTGGAATCGATCGCAGGTCAGTGGAAGAGGCCTTCGTGCCACTGAAGAGGGAGACAGCGAGGACAGGCCTGACCATTAATTCTACCAAAACGAAGTACATGGTTGTAGGTAGAGATAGAGTCAGGCATGGTGGGGTAGGTGCTGAGGGGGATGTGTTTGAAGTTGTTGAAGAATTTGTTTGCCTTGGAACACTTGTGATATGTGACAACGACGTTTCCCGCGAAGTGAAAAGACGTGTTGCAGCTGCGAATTGGGCCTTTTACGGACAACGTAACCAGCTTAGGTCCCGCAGCTTGCAAACGGAAACAAAATTCGCCCTGTATAAAACATTGATTCTTCTAATGGTTCTCTACGAGCACGAAGCGTGGACGTTGAAAAAATCAGACCGGAAAGCTCTCGATGTTTTCGAGCGTAAAGTGCTGCGGACAATACTCGGTGGGAAACTCGAACATGGTGTGTGGCCCAGACGCATGAGTCACGAGTTGTATCAAGTGTACAAAGATGCGAATATTATCAAGCGGTCACTTAGTGCAAATGTCGGAAGAAAGAATTGCGAAAATAATATTCAACAGAGAACCAGGTAAAGGTCGGCGGCTTCGGGGAAGACCACGAATACGCTGGCTGTACGCAGTGGAAGAGGACCTGACGACCTTAAACGTTCGGGGCAACTGAAGAAGTTTCTCCCAAGACCGTCAAAGATGGAGCTCTACAATACGCCTAGCAATGGCGTGATGCTACGCCGAATTGCTCAAGCACAGTGCATAGGCTGGTTTTAGCGGGTCGTCGTTGGTGCGTCATCCCTGCATTCCCTGAGTTACCTTCTCAGGGGATCTGTTTGCAGATTTCCCCCTTGTAAAAAACAAAAAAAAAAAGCCATCAAGGTATCAAGGTAAGGTAGGTATGATTCCTTGGCGTTGGTTAAGGCATCCGGGAGGAATATTATGAAACTCTGAGATACTTCCTGAATCAACATTTACTTTTAGCATAAGATTTAAGCAAATCGGGACTGCGATAAGGAAAAAGTCTTGTATTATTTCTGAATTTCTCGTGAAAATTTGTAACTTCAAATGTGGCTGTTGGAGAACTGCCGAAATACCTTCGGAAAATTAAACTAAATTTTCTACACAATTCCATACAAAAAACTCTGAGTGATTCATCCACAAATGTCCATCATGATATTTTCGTGGAGGTTTTTTTGGGGTTTACTTACTTTTTACAGAAACTTCTCTGAGAACTACGCTGAATTACGATAAATGCAGAGGTTGTGATGAAAAAAAAAAAATATTTATACCAACTCTTTTTCACAAGTACCTTTTTTCTGAAGGCCTTCGAAAAATTTATTATATTAAGGAAGTTTTAAAATTACTAAAGGTTATTTGTGAACCTTTGTGGAAATTTCAAGTTCATTTTATTTATATATGGTTGGTATTGCTTGATTTTTGTTTTCGATAAAATGGACAGGTGGATGATCTCAACTCATGAGTACTCAACCCAAAACACTTTAATATGCCAAAAAACATAAATTTCTTCAATCTGATAAGACCACGTGGTTGACCTTGCAAATATTTATCCCAAGGAATCTCAAACATTTGATTTGGTGTTTTTTTTTTCAACAATTGACTCAATCTTACGGTCAACATGCTCCTGTAAATGATTCGTGTTAAGAACGAACCTGTAATCAGCTCAAGATGTCTATATATACATACCTACAAGATAGACCTCTGATGGTCACTGCTCAGTGTTGACTAGCGCACCCCAAATTTCTCATTCATATCATTCATCTACAAGCTGTGCCGTTACAGTTTTGATAAACTACGACACGATATCGCCGGTCACAAGCACCCGCTCCCTGCCCTTTCCTCGAACAGGGTGGAGTCAATAAAACCTGGGTTCTATCTGGTTCTCCCTCCCGACGACAACAGCTGCACCCTAGAATGGATAAATTAGTTAATGTGGTTTTGTTTCAAAACACTGTAGCAGCACCAACTGCTGGAAGCCTACCGTTGCTCTGCTAGCTTTTTGGGCATCGTCATTCAGCTCGGTTCGCAGCTCAGCCCGGAATATGACAGAAAGCTGCATGAATTAGGCTTATGCCTCGAGCAACTAGAATGGAACTGGCGATGACAGTCTGGACATCGTTGTCACCTTCGTAACCCGTTCCGTGTCCTGCTGATCATGGACCGTTGCAAAATTATTACCTCGGGGTGGATTTACATGGTACGTTGTAGATTGGCGATACTGCGGCTGATGGACAAAGCAGGCAGCTAACCCGAGTGATAAGCGAAGGAACAACAGAACTACCTGATACTCTTCAATGAAATTGGCTTCCCGATAAAGCTAGATTAAGTGACCCATGGTAAGTTTCTGTTATAGAGCTCAGCTGCATTGGATTCATTCGACATTGCATGGCCGTAAATCGTTAATAAACCACTTATGTAGGCAAACACGAATTCGGTATTGTTGAATGAATAGCTACGGGAAAACGCATTAGCCCATAGGTACGATAACCAAATAGCATCCAATTACTTTGTTGTCACAATCATCATAAATTTATCTCCACCGACATCATAAATCTATGAAAGCGGTCATCATTATCGAAATGTATCGATGAAACCGATAGCGCCATTGTGTGTGAGATGAGATGGATGTAAAAAGGATCCCAATCCATTTGGTCCGAAATCACGTGTCCGGCGAATCTTCCCATTACGCGGTACCGGTTTTGAATTAATGAATCCAATTATTCAATGTTTATGATGATGGCGATCCACCACCGACGCCGCATGTTCCTCTCGCCACATGTCAACCGAGTAATGCAATCAAAATGGATTTAGAACAAAGCTGCTAGTGAGCTATGCAGCTGGAACGACCCTAGAGCGGAATCTGGGCCCAATTGCAACGCTGATTGATGATGACGGCTCATTTGAAGATAAATTGACCGTATCTCTCGTCGGGATAGACTCAATATCCCGATCATTTTTGCAATCCCACGCACCCGTCCGAGCCAAAAGCAGAAAGCTTATTATATTTCGGTATCATCGTTTATCCCGTCGTCGACCAGAGGCTCGTGATTAGATAGATGACACACTGCTGCAGCAAAATTGATGGCGAATGATGGCGATGCCTACAACCTACCGCAAATCTCTGCAGTTTGCTGTTGAGCTCATCGAGATATACAATATGTACATAACTGGTTTCGGTGGCGTGCACGTATAGAAGCTGATAATTAGTGTAGCTAATGAAGCACACATGGCACTGTGGTAGGACGGTAGGTAGATCCAGCTGGAGCTGTGTGTTGGAGGCGCTGCCCTTTCCTGTGAAGCATTATTCTTACTAACATGATGTCGTCACCGAATGAGCGGAGATAATTGTTTTGGCGATTTTGATTGATCTGGAATAATTATGGAATTGTATCCGTTTTACAATTACATACAATCACATTTTTATATGACAAACATCAAACCAATGTATGGAGTGCTTGGTTCTTAAATCATGATCCTTGCGGGGGTGAGCGATAGATTCGGGACTACAGATGTTTGGCGTGATCAATATGATGATCGAATATTATCGCATCGGTGTGAATGTATTATAGGTGATTCATAAATCTTTACTGTATCCCACTAATTCAACATTCTTTCCATGACAACTGTGGATATGCAGGGGTGATATCACTTTCTAGTAACAACCGTTGCCAAACTAATATTCGACATTCCTCCCCTTCATCATTCAGCATCTATGAACTGTACGATAATATATGCTCACTCATGTGCTTCAAACTAAAATTACAATTAGATCGCTAAGCGGTGTCTATTTGTTTTATTATACATATTCTGTTCTCATTTAGTTTTCAATTTTTTTTGGGCTCTGGAACAACTTTTTGAAACGCGTTTGATAATAAAAATCACTCCCGAATCACTCTTTGACGAATTCTACTTAAGGATGAGCTGTCATCAAGTGAAACGAAATATTATTGCGCACATAAATGGTTTTTTAGTGATTTGAGACATGTAAATAAAGATATTAACGTAGTAAAATTGTATCATATTTAGAAAAATGTGCCGCATCACCGCATCAATCGCATCACCACCCAAAGGTTTGAAAAGCCCGTGCAAGTTTCTTCGTTGCGTCGTCGGTTCTGTTTTTTTTCTCGGTTTTCAAGTTTACCGGGCAGTGCGGATTGAAAAGCCCGAGCAAACATGGTTTTTTTTTTCGTAGCGTCGCCGGATTGTTGCGTTGAGTTAAGGTGAAGGTTCATTGAGCACGTAAACATAATGTTGCCACCCACTCGAGCCACCCGCTAAAGCACCCTCTCGAGCCACCCAACAAGGCAGCACAATGTTATGTGCAGGGATTGAATCCTAAGAAAATTGAGAGAATCTCTCACGTATCGCTCTCTGTAACTATCATAACATGCTGCACATTATGAGAGACTGTTTATCGTATACTGCTACAAGTTTGATCAGATTGGGGGGATAGTAGTGCATGATAAAACCCCTCTAAACATGCTCCAAGCATGGGGGACACTGTTGCTATTGAAAGTTCGTGGATTGTTTATCGTGCCAGTAAATAAAAATACCTACCCCCAACGGTAAACAAGCGAGAAAAATGGATTTTATCATCACTCTCTCGTTGGGGCTCTCGCTCGCTGCTTCCATTTATCAGACTTGTTACACCTTGCGATACAATGACGATCGTGGACCGCAACAGATGGGATGTTCTTCTTTGCTTGCTTTAATCGTGCTTCATTCTCAAATGAGAGCGAATTCTGCAACGCCTGAGTTATGTGCGTCGGCCAAAAATAAATCATCATGTTTCATGTATACCTCCACCAACAAAATTATGTAGGTAGTGTTACTTGCACACGTTTCATACAAAGGTATTATTGTCGATATGAATTCATCAACAACTTCATAAAAACTCAAAATCACAATTTATTTCATTTGGTAGTGAAAACATGTTTTTTGACCAAAATTATAAGCATTTTCACACCATGCGTTTGTTGTTTACTATTTTTGGCAGTTTTCTCCTCTCTTCTCTCGCTTCTCACGGACGGAGAAAGTTGCCATCAGAATGCATTTGAATTCTACAGTCAATTGTACTGTATAATATCTTATATTCATTTTTGCTGTTAAAATGCGTCGTACATTGTTTTTCTCACGCATAAAAATGTTTTGCAACACTTGTGACATTGTACACCTTTTGAGTATTATGAAATTGTAAAATACGTGGTTGTAGCAAGTGTATGAATATCCAAACCATTCTAATTGCAAACATAAAAACTGGCATCACTTCCAATCAGTGAGAGCGGCGCATCCGAATCATAAACAATGTTGGCTCAGTGAATTCGCGTGCCGGTGCTGTTTTCGAGCACAAATTGACTAATATAAGTGATTTTCTGCTCCCAGGAGCATCGTGCGTGAATAATCAAAGTGTTTGAAGTATCGCATTAGATTTTTGAATTGCTACGGTGAGTAGAAATACGATTAAAAGTGAGTTTTAGAACGGGCACCGAAAAGCCAGCAAACAATATCTCGGTGCGTGAAGAAGAAGTGATTCGGAAGTGCGTGGTATTTTACAACACAAATCACAGCAATACCTACGTATTTGCATTCAAAAACTGGTGATTTGTGAAAAAAATATTATGGAATGCTTTCAGTTAAGAAACCACCGCTCTACAATAAGGTTAGTAACTTCAAATAATCATTTTTTGTGATCGCCCTCCAAAACACTGAGAGAAGTGTGGGAGGAGGGAGCGGAAAGCGAAGGGGGAAGTAAGGTGCCATATTAGAGGCCATTTTGGTACTCATGGGGATTTGTCCTTAAGCTGAAAGTGGATTGTGGCTGCTCAGTCAAGAATAAAGGATCAATTGGTGAGCTCGTTTCATGCTTTTATTTCAAATCTGTAAAATGTGTATGACTCCACATTTAATCGTTCAGCGGAGGGACGTAAATATGATGTACTATGTACTATGAGAGTCGGCATGAACTCTTATTTATAAACTATTTATGTTTTACATATTTTATTTAAACACTGCTTTTTTTACCTTTGTTTTTGTTATTAAAGACATACTTTGAACGATTCGACACTGTGAGTGTAGATATGTAAATTTTATACTTCATTCAACGAACTTTTAATGGTTTGCCACTGTAAGTGTCGGCATAAGACTGTTCTGTGATGATCCAGCCAATCGATTTTTTTTTCATATGAGTAAAATATGGTAACACATGTTTTCGTCCTGACAGCATTAGGAATGGTGCATTTAGCTTTTTGTGCAACAAACTTTGAATGGTTCGTCCCCAAGTATCGACTTTATTTTCTTCTACTGCAGCAATTTCTCAACAACCGCTTGGAAAACATATTTCAGGAAAATTTCAGCAGTTCAACGCTGAGACCTCCAGTCAGTTACACAGGTATTGTATCCAGGGATTCTGACAGAATTTCCTCTAGACATTTGTCCGATAATTCATCTACATTCACGTATATGTTACTTTAGGATTTTTTTCTTAAAAAACTCAAGATAGTTTATTTTAGGATTTTTGAAGAATTTCGTCTATGAGATTTTTTTAGAAGCTGCTACACCGATTTCACCAAGCCATTTCAACAGTATTACTTCACCCACTATCTCGCGGATTCTTCCAATCTGGGATTGAATCCTGAGAAAATTGAGAGAATCTCTCACGTATCGCTTTTTGTAACTATCATAACATCCGTACATTATGAGAGACTGTTTATCGTATACTGCTACAACTTTGATCAGATTGGGGGGATAGTAGCGCATGATAAAACCCTCTAAACATACTCCAAGCCTGGGGGACACTATTGCTATTGGAAGTTCGTGGATTGTTTATCGTGCTAGTAAAGAAAAACACCTATCCCCAACGGTAAACAAGCGAGAAAAATAGATTTTATCATCGCTCTCTCTTTGGGGCTCTCGCTCGCTGCTTCCATTTATCAGACTTGTTACACCTTGCGATACAATGACGATCGCGGACTGCAACAGATGGGATGTTTTTCTTTGCTTGCTTTGATCGTGCTTCATACTCAAATGAGAGCGAATTCTGCAATGTCTGCATCCAATCATACTGCAAATTCGTGCAAGAATTATTCCCTGATATCCTACAGAAATTATTCTACGAATTTTTCAACTAATAACTCAAGTAATTACTGAAGGATTGCTAGAAAAACTCGTCCTCGGGTTTTCTATAAATTTCCATAAGAAATTTCCTTCAATGTTTTCTCTAGGGATTTCCCCAGAATTTTATCCAGGGATTTTACTATCCCAAAATTTATCAAAGATTTCTTTCGGTATTTATTTTTCTAATAATAATTCCTCTAATTATTACAGATTTTTTTTCAAAAGAGCGCTTTCCTCAACGGTCTAGATGTTTATCTCGAGATTGTTGCAGCGGTTTACTCTTGCAGGAGTTCATCAGGTATTTTGTATGGAGGTTAATCAGACATCATTTGAGGATTTGTTCTAAAAATTACCTCCCAGATGATGTCCAGGGATTTAAATTTTCTGGGTAAATTCATTGACTCCCTTGGAAAATTTCTGGAAGAATCTTGAAGAATTTCCTGCAGTAATTCTAAGAGGTATACTAAGGAAAATTTCTGGTTAAAATTTTTTCAGAAAAACTATGTAAATGGCACTGGAAAATACATTGGATGAATTTGTGGAAATATTACTGAAAGGATTCCTGGAGGAACCTCTGAAGTAATTTCTAGAGGTATTTCCAGAACATTCTTACAGTTACCAGAACGTGTCTTGAAAGACACCATTTAAATTATAAAAGCGGTTTCTTTTGAATCTTCTTAGCAAAATCTTGACGGGATTTACGGTGAGATTCTCGATGATTCTTTGATCCATTGCTGGTGTATTTTTTCATTGATCCTCTGGTGACAAATCGTAGTGTTCACTTTGGAATTGATTTAAGTAAGAAATGTTAGCAAGTCGATTGCATCACCTGCCAAAATTGGTAGGGGAAGACAAGGTAAGATCGGAATTTAATTTATATATTAGAATCAAGAATCAATAAATCATTTTTCGACGCAGCATGTCGTTTTTTGAAGCCTTAGGCAAGATCAAGAAATATCACAGATGTTGTATTTGTATGAATTTATTTATTTCTTGAAGCTTGAAAAAGTGATGGCTTATCACGATTATTTTTAGCGACGGGGTACCGCCCACCCACGAGGTAAAAGCGACCACCACGAGTTTCGTACACAATTTTGCGAAAAAATATATCAATTCCCTGTGATTCTAAAAAGTACAATGTTTTATGAATTCTACATTGATTGATGTAGATATTAAATAATTTTTATGGTTCTAAACGCTTAGATATAAACTTATTATTACCTTGAGACACCCATATTTTAGAAAAAAAATATGCGGATTTATCTTAATTTTTTAACAAAATTGATCTCATTTTACTCGAATAGTAATGTACAACGTAGTCACAACTTTAAAAATGGTTTAGACATTTTACTTGGTATAAATTAGAGGCGGTGTTCTTACCCCATCAACAGTGGTCGATTTTACCCCGCTAGCAAAATTTTCAGAACTATGACCTAACTGAAAATTTAACTTCACTACCTAATGCATATTTCACAATGCGGCTCAAGCATGGATGGGTAATTTGTAATGTTTACAAGAAATCCCTTCCGAAATCCTTAAGTGAGCATCTGTTAAATTTAGATCAAATTCAATATCGACTAGCAAAAACTGTAAAAAGTAAAAGTGTGAAAAAAAACCCTGCCCTTAGGTGATGGGATTGACGGTGATTTATCAAGTGATTACATATTGTTGATATTGTGAAAAAATACTCTAATGCTAATATATTGATCGCGAAAATAATCGTAATTATAACTTATAAAATGTAAGCTAGTCTAATGTTTTAAGTTAAATAATGACATGTGTTTCAATGCTTAAATATATTTTACACTTGATTTATCACACCTTCAGCATGAGTTTAGTTACTGTCGCATGATCTAACACCAGATAACTACGCGTAATGCTGGAGGGACCGGCAGGGCCTACTACCAGTCTCTACTAACACTCAAATCACTAACAAGACTGGGAAACCAACGATCACCTTCATCAGTAGCACTATTTCTAATAGTAGTATTAGTTCAATATACATAGGGGGAGATCCCCCAGTGCCGGACAGCACCCAATACCGGACAAAGTTGAAACATTGAGAAATCATGGTCCAATCAAGATGGTGTATTAGTAGAAAAGAAAGCTATTATGTAGACTAATGTTTGCGTAGAATAACACATCCTTGATATATGCATCCCTTTTTAAAAAAGTAGAAAAGTTGAAAATCTTTTAAAAATTGACGTATCTTCTTAATTTTGAGCCTATTTAGTAATTATTTTGAATATGAAAAAATACTTTGGATCCCGCAAGCATGATTGAACATAATCCTAATTTGATAGTATGAATGTATTTTGTACCATAATTGAAGTAAATATGGACAAATTGCAATTTTGGTTAAGCACCTCCTGTCCCTCAGTTTCGGACAGCTTGATTTGTTATATGGTATCTTTGTAATTATTGCATCAGTGTCTCATAATACTTCCATTTTTCATGGGTTCCGTCGACCATGGTATCAAACATGCAATAAAATTAAGAAGAATGAACATTCATAACAACATCGTAAAATGTGCTATTTTTCATCATATATGAAAGAGGTTTTTGATAGGCATCTTGCAAACTAAGAAAAACTCAAATTATTTTTGTAAATGTTGCAATTGCATTGTATTGGTAATTATAAACTATTTCTATAGTGTACACATTCAATGATGTTCAAATTTACAGAATTCGAGGCATTTCCAGATCGTGTCCGGTATTGGGTGCCACCTTTTAAGATCGATCAATTTGGTACTAAAATACATCATCAAAACACAATGTCAAAATTAATATTTATATTTTCAAATTTATTTTTGTACACTATAAAAATGATAATATTTATCATAAATGGGTAACACGAGCCCATACAATCAATATTTTTCGAATTATGAATTTAGTGGCTTAAGTGTCCGGTACTGGGGGATCTCCCCCTAAATCTTTTTCAGTAGACCATGAGGCGCAAGAGTGCGTGCGGGTGGTCTCTGCGTCTCACAGGTCATTGAAAATAGACATTTATGTTAGGTTCACTAACAATGTAGTAATTATTACCTTATTAATACCGTAAGGTGCCGGAATTCAGCGCATCGCCTAAATCCGCGTATTTGGTCCAAAATTAGTCGAAATTTAAGTAAAATTCTGAAATTTGCCCATATCGCTATTTGTATATGCTGATAATGCATCATGATTCCAATTAAAATTATCATTAACAATAATTTACGATTTTTGAGAAATATTCCAAAATGTTCTGAATTACGGCATTTTACGGTATTGCGTTATTTAGTAAAGTAGGTTGTAACGGTATTATAGATAGTTTAGTAGTGTTACTGATATATGTATAATAATTAGAAAACTGATGGCACTGTTGTTACTGAAATGTTTCATTTTCAAATATCTTTTATAATATAATATAATATTGTTGAACAAAATGCTGTAATTTAGAACTTATTTAATTCTCTTCGCAGTTTTGCGCTACTTTGCATTTATCACACCAACACTGGCGACATTAGCGTTCTTTGGGTAGTATTTCTGTTATGTAGTAGTTATCTCTATCTATTATTCTAAGATCATAACATAATTATCGTGAGCGTAGTAGCGGATATAACATAGAAGTAGCTTTTGTATTTGTAGTTAAGGTATCATGGTATCAGTTCCCTGTCCTTTGGTTCAGAAAGGGGTATGGGCGCGTTCTGCCAACTCGGTCGAGGCAGATTTCTTGTGTGAACAAGTTACAACATGGACGTTCTAAAGTTCCAGAATGAAGTGTTGTGCATTTGAAGATGGGATGGATTCGCGTTCGTGCTTTACTTCTGCTTATCTATAAAGTTATATGTAATAACCGACCCTTAGCTTAACTATTTAAATTAACAGTTGCAAATATAATAATCGTTTTGAGCTTACTAACATGTAGTCGCGTTAATTTAATCATAATGATCTTTTATCTACATCCGTCGAACCATTCTGAATGGCCGTTGTGAGAATATCACCAAGAACTTCTCACATGCAATAAAGCTGGATTGTCATACATTGAAACATCAAGGTTCTCGCTCTTTCGGATTCATTTTTTGTTGTTTATCATTAGTTTCAGGGATTGTTATCGTGGGAATCCAAAGAGCGAATTTTGTATGACTTCAATGTACGTCAATACTGCCATAAAGCATGTAACAATCACTAACATTCCTTCTCTCTTTATCCTTGTTTTCATATCTAATCCGCTTCGAGGAATAATTCTCGCGTAACATTACTAAAGGACCTATCAAACATTGAGAGGCTCTCTTTGTTTACTTTCTCTTTCATTAATAACTGAGTCACATTAATCTCTTCTGTTGCTTTTTTTGTATGAAACGCTAGTCAAGGAAATTGACTTTCGATCTATAGTGAAAAACTTCCCAAAATCTTTAGTATTCCACTGTTATAATCAAAAGAGAACGAGAGAGGAGAGAATCTCTCATTTGTACATAGGTCCTTTAGTAATGTTACGCGAGAATTCATCGAAGAGGAAAGGCATCTCTTATCATGGCAGCGTAATGGTCGAGAAAACGTCGGTTTGCGGTCGCATCTCTCCATCCTCGGTTCTGCCCCACGCTCGCCAAATCGATATGCACTTGATCCGCCCACCAAGCTTGCTGCACTCCACGCCTTTGTTAAGTATAAAGTTTCTGTAATCATTGAATACTAATTGAAAGGTAAATCAAATGAACTTATTATTTAACTAATAACAAATTTGTTCCACAGAGCGATTTACAAAACATCACACAAAATCCCTCCTTTCACATATCCTTAGGCAAAACACTTCACTACCGTTATATGTATGACTGATTCATGTTCTTTCGACCTTGCAAACTTAAAGAACCTTCTGGTCAAAGATGTTGCGTTGCCTACTTCCCAAACTCCAAAACCCCCGGTGTATTATGGAAGATGTGAGTTTTTAAACTTATGCTGGAGACTTGGCCCCTGACCCCCTTGTACATCAATAAAATAAAATAAAATAAAAAAAATCTATATCGACTAGCAAAAACTTTGTTTTTGATATTTGTTAAGAAAAAAAAATGTAAATATCACCCTAAATGGTTCGGGATGTCAAAAATCTTGTGTTTATGGAAAGTGTTTGGTGAACTTTTAAGAAAATTGTCATTTTCATGCCAAACTGAAGGTGGTCCATCTCACTCCGGCGGGCGCTCTTACCCCGTCTTCCCCTACCACTCAGATCTCTGACTACTGTGGAGATGTAGTAGCTTTTTCACTCTCCAGTAACAATGGTTGTGTAACTAACATTCTTTACTTCAATCAATCACGAAGAAGTAACTACGAGTTATGCGATCATTAATGCTTATGCAAAATAGGTCGAGAAATTAAGGTGAAAGAACTTAGAATCTCAATTCACTAATGTTCAAAACTTTGTAAGCACAAATGTCGTGAAAAAAGCATACAACGACAGTGCACTTTATTTTCTAGCTTTGAGCTTTAGCAGAAAGTTTAAAGTAAGAAGATCGACTTCGTACGTTAAGGTTGTTACCCCGAACGCCAGTTCCCCGAATATCCCATTCTCCCAAATAGCTCATTTCATCGAAAAGTTGTTGGCACGTGTAATTGTCATTGATTCATACTTTTCAGGGTGGTCAATGAATCGGTCATCTGATATGCATCCTTCTTAACTTGATCGGCAGTTCTTTTGCTTCAGCCTTCTTTTGATTGCTTATCGTTCTCTCTAGAACTCATCCTGCCACAGAATATTTTGTGTATATGTATTTTTAAACATTTTCTTAAGCATCATTTTTCTGGGAATCGGGTTATTCGGGGAAAAGTTGCCCAATCAGAAAATAGATAGTTTTCGTAGTATAGCCAATATTTCTCTTGTTGTACCGTTCAAGAGAACTGCTGATAATACACACCGCAGCTGCAGACAGCACATTCAGTTGGCATAATTCACTTTCACTCACTATGTTGTAAATTGACGCCAGAGGTCAGCCACCAACCAAACATATCTCTCCCGGTTTCCTTCCATTAGCACAAAACCGCTCTCATGATAACATGACATACAGAACTAGATTCATTCGGTACCGTAAAACGGGGTAATATTGATCGGAATGTCCCTCCTAGCAAGAAGTTCGAAGCAACAATTATTGATGGAACATTTGTAATGCATGAATGATGTTTCTCTTTCTTATATTCAAAAGCTTATGAAAATTATATATATTGTAATTCCTCATCGTAATAGGCTGTTTTTCATCACGTCAATCTGTCATGAAACGGCCTACTTTCCTGCACAGATATGTAGTAAGGGAATATTCATTACGCAACTGAAGCCAGTGCTGTAATGGACCAATGCACGAGTTCAGTTGTTGACGTTTGAGCGGTGCCATGTTATTTACGTTACCATGGTAGCTAGCGAATACGGCACCGCTCAAATGTCAAATTAATGAACTCGTGCAAAGGTCCATGATTCATTACTCAATGCTGTCTCATTACGCAACTGTTTTAAGTTGCGTAATGAATCATAACACAACAATTTTTCAGAAATTGTAAAATAATGGTGAATGCATTCCGATATAAATTCTGATACCCTCAAGTGGTCTGCAAAAAATATTGTACGTAACTCGATGCAGAACTCGATTTTCACAGCACTCGTCGTAATTATCCTACTCGGCAAGCCTTACGACTCGTGCTGTAAAAATCATCAGTCTGCAACTTGTTCCGTAAACTACTATTGTTTGTAAAAATTATGTTATCAATCGCGATTCCGTTGTCAACATTTTTATAAGTATTTTCAATTTAGCAATTTCGACGAATTACTATGAAGAATGCAAAATTTTCTTGGGAAATTGCCTACCTTCAGGCGTATTTTATATTTCAAATAAATAAAAAGTAAATGATTTGTAAGAGTTTGGTTTCAAGGGCCATATTTCTGATCATTTTTACATGAGTTTGTCTTTGTTATTCCCGTTAGGCAGCATCCATTTATTACGTAACGCTAAAATTGGCAATTTTTGGACCCTTGGATTTTTGTATGAAATATTTCAAATTTTTGTATGAAACGTAACGCTTTGCAAGTATTTTTATTAAATATAAAGCTTGCAACTTTTCATTTTAAAATGATTTATTTTCTAATGAATATCCAAAGAGCAGATCAATGTTACCTCGGAGCACGGTATCAGAAGTGCACTGTACTCTTTCCAAGCTCTGATAAGCTACCCCCATCCGCGCCCACTGATTATACGACTGCTTGTTTCACACTGACATTGGAGTAATTTGGAGCGCAATTTAGTTCGTTGGCAGTTGTTTAGCGAGAAGCAAATCCGTTTAGTGTGTAGGTACGTATCCCGTTACATCCGTCCGTCAGTGAACTGAGACATCTCACTTCATCGCCGAACGCGTTCCACACAAGTATCCCGAAAAGTTGCAATTATCTCACAGCTGGACCCATTCCCAGTGGGATCGGTTTACTATCTACAGCTACATCTCGTACCGCCACCTAATGCCATTAGTTAAGTAGGTATGTGCGGTAGCTGATAGCAAGGAGCTTTTAATATGACCTCGGTAATGACACTATCCCGATGGTACAGCGCTTCTCGGACGTTTTTATCTGCGGAATTGTCGCTCCCTAAACAGTTTGTTCATAGATATAGATGCAGAGCACAGAGTTAACAGGACTGGTAGCGAAGTACATTTTAGAATCTTGACCATTATATTCACGGGTTACCAAAAAAAAATCACTATTTGTCGTATAATTTTTTATCTCGCCCTAGAAGCCATTGGTAACCGAGTGTGTAGCTCCTTGTTTCTAAGCAAATTAATGGCCCAGGCTGAAAACTATCACCACTGGGCGATGGAGAAGGATCTTCTCCTCATTGTAGCAATGTTGAACAACGTGTAAATCCATTTGTTTGCTCGGTAACAACAAGCTACACACTCGGTTACCAATGGCTTTTACGGCGAGATCACAGGTTATGCGAGATTTGCAACAAAAAGCCTCTGTAGTCACTTTTTCAGAAAATAATCTTAGTGACGTCACTGTTTTCGTGATTTGATGATGAATAAATTACAGGGGATAGGCAAAACGATTGAGATAGGCAAAATTTTGCCCAAATTCAAATGCTTATAACTTCATGAAAAATGGATGAAATTGGATGCATCTGGAAGCAGTCGACGCCAAATTTGGTCCAGTTTTAGGAACTTCCTTGGCCATGCATATTGGTCACTGGACACCGGAGATGTTCCGGATTTTCTGAGGTCATGTCCAAATGTCATTTTTTCTGATGCTTATATTTTTGTGCGGTGTAAAGTTAGATAGATGTTTGCAATTTTCCTAGAAACCGCCAGATTTTTTCACTCAAAGTAATACTCTTATTCGTCACTCGACTCATATATGTTAAAAATCGTAGAATTTTCGTTATTTAAAGTATTTCTTGCCATTCAAAACCATGACAAAATTCGCGGGTGGAGATGGATGACGGCTGAATATTTTTTCAAAAAATAATTTTGCGTGAATGATTGTTTCGGCTGCAACAATTTTTAATACTCGTATAATAAGTCTTAAATGTCTTCGATACAAATGAAAATAGCTTTGACATGAAGTGTCATACTAATATTCTTTATTTTTTTATTCATTTTGCTTAAATGATTACCGGATATTATCCTATTTGGTCGGCGTTAAGTCAGAGTGGACCAAGTGACATTTTTCATATATTGAGAATAATGGGTTTAAAGTCTAAAGCTCTGTGATTTTTGAACTTGTTTAAATTTTGGTTCAATTTTTCTACACATCTTTGTGTTACTTTCAAACAATATAATGTGAAGTAATAAATGAAAAATCAGAATCCAAACCTCTGATAGGACGATTTTTTTGATGAACTATGTGTACTTGGCCCACTTTGACTGAACTAAACATCACCGTTCAGTGAGTTGGTTCACTCTGACTGAACAATTTCTAGAAAAATAATAATCATTTGATGCTTCCATGGTCAAACTGGGTGTATATCTCTAAGATAAGCAGATTATCAAGACCCTTCGACACCGGTATCGTAAATTCTTCAATAATCCATATCGCCAATACCGAAATCAGTGGCATTACGATAGCTTGAAAATTAAGGTTTTACAGGGTCATTGCAGGGGCCTAGATAGCCGTAGTGGTAAACGCGCAGCTATTCAGCAAGACCAAGCTGAGGGTCGTGGGTTCGAATCCCACCGGTCGAGGATCTTTTCGGGTTGGAAATTTTCTCGACTTTCCAGGGCATCAAGTATCTTCGTACCTGCCACACTATATAAAAATGCAAAAATGGTCATTGGCATAGTAAGCTCTCAGTTAATAACTGTGGAAGTGCTCATTAGAACACTAAGCTGAGAAGCAGGCTCTGTCCCAGTGGGGACGTAACGGCAGAAAGAAGAAGAAGGGTCATTGCATTGAAGACCAGACATTTTCAAATATGCGTTCAGTCAGAGTGAACCAAGTTAAAATCTTGAATACCGACCAAAATATACTGGTTCAATGAGCGGGTTCTAGCGCATTCCATACATACACCATAGAACTTCTATAAACTTCTATCGGACTCTGAAATTGAATCAAAAAATGCAATAATCAATCAGCTTAGTGCTTTTCAACACTTGGTCCGCTCTGTCTGCACAGAAATTGTTGCAATTTCTGACTACCCATCCATAAATGGGTAAATGGGCTAAAATCAAAATCAAATGCATCAAATTAAGCAATATTCATAAATTTCTATTGATGGATAAGTAGAAGAATCATTCGATGTCGAAAAATCTGACAAATCTCTTGAAATATTTTTCATTTCCTCGCATTTCCCAACGCGCTGATCATTTTCGCTGTTATGGTAATAAGCACTTGGTCCTCTCTGACTGCACACTTTTATCGATTTTTATTGATCATCCAGAGTAAATTTGTTACATATCTCTCGCAATGTACAGCATTCGTCAGATCTGGTCAAAGTGAAACGAAGGTAAGGTAATTTCGCATCTAATGAAAGAATAATCCAATTTTCCCAAGTTTTGTACTTGGTCCCCTCTGACTTAACGCCGACCATTTCGTTTAGTATGTGATGGGTCCCGCACTATCAAAGTTACCCGAATTATCAAAGATACCTCGTTTTACGGTATGCATAAACAGCATATGCATAATGTCGCTTGATCCTGTTAGGCGTGAATATGGATCGTATCACCAATCATAGGTGAATCCCAGATCCTTACCTTGTCTCACTAACCCAGTATCCTTTCCGTGACAACTGTGGAGGTGTAGAGGTATATTCGGTCTCTAGTTACAGTGGTTGTCTAACTAACATTCCTTCCCTTTCCCGATAACTGTGTGGACGTGGCCGGCGCCGTTATTGACTTCTAAGTTTTGAGCTCCCGAGTTGTGCACATTGAGAATGGTTTGCTAATACCAAACCCTATTAATTGTATCTCTGGGAAAATTCGATAGTTCTGATTAATCACGGAGTAGCAACTACGAAACGGTCATCTATGCTTATGATCATGCTATTCATGATGATTCTTACCAATTAGAATTAGATTATTTGCTTCTCTAATTTGAACCATGTTTTGGCACTCAAGTTCTATCCCGATCGACATTTTTTTCAAATACTTATAGTTCCTAAATTTTATTATTCATTGGATAAATACTTGTAGTTTCGAAATCGCTTTCTATGTCGGCTAAAAACCCCAGAATTATGGTAATTTTAGTCACTAAAGTCACTATTACTTTGGTTTATGCCCGCTACCAGCCCTGAATTTAGAGTATCATGCATTCATTTGCTGAAATCAAATATTTGCACGTTTCCCGAATCTAAACTTAAACAAGAAACGTTGAGACGGTTAAACGTGACTCTCCTACTAAACAGTTCTTCTCTTTTTCTTTTTTTTTTCTAGAATGTCACGCGTACAGGTGCTGTACGATTTCTCGGCGGAACCGAACTCGGCGGAAATCACCATAACCGTCGGGGAAATCCTAACCGTCACCAGTACCGATGTCGGCGAGGGATGGTGGGAGGGAACCAATTCCCGCGGTCAACGTGGTTTGTTTCCGGCTGCGTACGTGGAAGTCCTGCCGAACAACCCGGGACCACCGAAAATGCCCCCACCGCCCTTAATCCAAGCCGCTAAGCAACAGCAGCAACCGCAACAACAGCCACAGCAGCCGGCTCAACAGCAAGGACATCGATACGATCCGACGTCAGACGACTGGGGAGACCAACAGGACGACTGGGAGGACGATTGGGACGACGATAATGATACCTATACGGAAATTGGTCCTGCTAGTGGAGGCGCAACAACACCGGCGGCAACAACTGCTGTCCATAATCAGAACGGAAATTTCCAAAGCAGTAGTTATTATGCAAATGCCAACCTGCCGGCACCACCCGCTGGAGCTCATCACAATGATGGGGATGGAATTTCGCTGGCCTCGACTGCAGTGGGAGGAACCAGGAGGACCACATCGTCGGGTAAAATATTCTCAAAAACTGGTGACGCTTATCTGATGGGATTGAACGTACCTGCTGTATCAGAGAGTGACCGGGTGCAGATCCTTCAAACGGAGAATGGAATTATTTGGAAACCGCTCCGTGATGGGTATACGGTTATCGTTGATTCACCAAAGAAAGAGAAGAAATTCAATGGCCTTAAAAGTTTTATAGCTTACCAACTGACGCCTTCATTTAACAATATTCCCGTGTCTCGTCGGTACAAACACTTCGATTGGCTCCACGAGCGATTGGTGGACAAGTTCTGCTTGATTCCGATTCCACCATTGCCAGACAAGCAGATTTCCGGACGGTACGACGAAGAGTTCGTTGAGCATCGTCGCGTTCAGCTGCAGGAGTTTGTCGATTGGATGTGCCGGCATCCCGTGCTGTCCACTTGTGCCGTCTGGATGCACTTTCTGACGTGTACTGATGATAAGAAATGGAAAATCGGCAAACGAACCGCCGAGAAGGATCCCCTGGTGGGAACGACTTTCTGTGCAGCCATATTCCCACCGGACAAAACTCTTCTACACTCGCAGGTCGAACCACAGGTGGACGCATGCACTCAGTTCGTACCTCAAATGAACACTGCAGTGAAAAGCCTATTCCAAATATGTAGCGATGAAACCAAAAAGTTTCAAGGCCAATGGAAACAGGACTACCAGCGCCTCGGCGAAGGCCTCTCTGAACTGGCTCGATCCCTCGAAATTGACGAACGACGCCAGGTTACTCAGATAAGCTTATCAAACTCGGTCGGACATGCGGCCGGAATCTTCATCAGTATTGGCCAGATGTACGCCGACCAACCTAAGCACGATTTCATTCCATTCTCGGATCGCTTACACATCTACCGGGGGTTGCTCAACACATTCCCGGATAGTCTGAACGAGTACCGGAGCGCAGTTCAGAAGCGCAAAGAATGCGAAAAACTAACGGCCGAGCAGAAGATGGAAAACAGCCAACTGGCGGAAGTGAACCGAAGGGTGGATGTGATGTCGTACGCGATGCTTGCCGAGATGGCGCACTTCCGCCAGGAACGGGACACTCACCTCAAGGATACACTGCGGAACTTTATCGGGGCACAGATTGAGTTCTACCAGAACATTGTACGTCGATTGGAGCAGGCGCAATCGCATTTCTAAGTGAGTTGCTTCTATAACATTGCTATTATACTAGGTACAAGCTTCTAGTTAAGTGCACTAAAATTATGACTTATGATATTGTGGAATATAAGAAGTGCAGAACTATCAAACGGATGAACTGTAATTGCCTTAGACGAAAGAGAACGAGTCATATTCATCTATATGTTTCGTTGTATTTATTTGCGTTAGGTTTATTTGGCGAATAACAGCATCTTTTGGTAGCACACGGGAATTGATTCCGGGTGAGATATTCATGGCTCATACCTAATACGTCACATATTTTTAAATTTTCAAACAATTCGTCGCCGATGAAATCCACTCTTTGCTTGTATATATTTTTATTAGTAATGGCTAAGCTTCCTTTGGATATTCCTGGAATATACATATTTCGTATGCAGTAAACGTACAATATGCACTATGCTGAATCTTGTCTACCTAACAGTAGTGTAATATCATTTTCCTTGTCTAGTAACATTGTTCCTTTGCCAGGCAGGGTTTTCAGACATTTTGGCTTGCGCTGCGCTTTTTTATAATAAAATTACTGCGCGGAGCACATGTACATTACAACAAGTCCGTTCTATATCGTTTTTTGTCGATCCAATAATTCCAACCAATATCAAGAAGTAAGTATTGTGGAAGCGAGATATTTGGCATACATTTAGAAAAATTACCATTTGACATTACTAGACTCATATCCGTTATTTCAAAAGTTTGCTTCTTGATGAAAAACAGTAAGGCCAAAAGTCTTTTATTCCAAATGATCCAGACCCAATTATTTCTCTATTTGTGTATTTACAAATTTTCATTATATTCTCAATTTGAAAATATATGCTTTCGCTGATTATACAAGCTGCTCCATTTTTTGTTCAAATATAGAAAATTCGGTATAGGATATTTTATTTATTTTCGTAAAATATTTCGAAATATGGAGCTAATGACTGAAATACTATCTTGCAGAAGTTGTCTGGCAACTGAGCGATTATTTTGTAGTGACATATGCCTAGTTTTGTCTGAAGAACTCAATAAGAATTATACATGGTGACTCATCATTGGTGAGCTTTGAAAACTGCGTATAAAATGTTAAAAGAGCAAAAAAAATGAGATAAAATTGCAGAGAAGAAACCTAAATTACTGAAGGCATCTTTAAAAGAAAGACCAACACAGGTACATCTATTGATTATTTTCTTGACTTAGCGGACTTTGGGACAAGTGTGCTGTAGGCAATATATAAAGATTTCGAAATAATGAAAGCCAGTTGGTTTTGCATTGAAATATCTGAAAAAGTATCATCAGACTTACTGCTTTAAGCGTTTATAGTGATAGTTTTCCGAATCAATATAATTTATGTAAGTTATATTTTTTTTGCTTTGAAACAGCGAGCTTAAAGTCAACGTGGCTTCCAAAAACATGACAGACCATTGAGCCTTAACATGACAATTTTTCAAAGCTAATCACTCATTACATTTTCCAGAGCATAAATCTAGAAAACTAAACAGTTTTTCGTGCAGAAAATATGACGGATTGATCACAACTAACGAGTAACTAATCAATCAAATTTTCTATTTGAATGATTTATTTACTTTAGATTTGTGATCTTGAAAAAGCTAGGTTTAGTATTTTTCACATACATAATAGGAAATCTATTGGCAAGCAAAAAAAAATGAGACATTTAAGAGCATCGGCAGAAACTTTAAGATATGTCGTAGAGCTTAGCTCCACGGAGCTTTGATAGGTCCGTGGAGCTAAGTGCTCCGGGGAGCAATATCTGAAAATCACTGTAATACCATATCTGCACATCTTGCAATGGCGAACGCATGTGGGGTAGGTTTCTTCATACGAAATTTGATAAATCCAGTCTGAGCTTGACCTACAAAATTACATGATAAGACGCGATACGTAGACAGCACGACGGTTACAATACTTATATCTATCATCTGCTTTTGTGCATCTATCGGAAGCAGATACAACTGCTATCGATGAGCGAGCAGAGTGGAGAGAGAATGGGAGCATGTCCAGTGGTTCTCAACACATGCACAGTCTACGCTATGCAAAAAAGCGGGTTCCGGGTCGTGTTCACACAACGATTGTTTTTTGTTCGCGTTGGTAACGAATTTTTGCAGCAATTCTTTTTTTAAGGTGTTTCTCTATTTCGTATTAGTTAAATCCATGGATAAATTTATGTAAAATTTCTTAAGGATATCACTGGAGCCTTTGAGAAATAGATTAAAAACACCGGTTTTGGCCATAGCACCAGTGTTAGCCATAGCGAATTATGCATCTTTTCTAGAATTCTAGAAGCAAATGACATCATTTCGTATTTAATAGACCACACTCATATGATAGAGCTACATTGATTTAATCGTCAAAACATATCGGAAGATAACGAAAATAGATCTGTTTCCTTAAAATCGTACTTTCCATGTACCAGGGAAGGGGGGATTTGCTTTTGCTCTTGCTTCTGCAAACCTTGAGCGTCTGTACTCCATGTTAGGAGCGGCTGATCATCGTCCGAGTGCCAGAGAAGGACTCTAAGCTAAACTGCGCACTATGGCCCTCCGAACATTTAGGAGGAATGGTCCTCCGGAAATCTAGGGGGTTGGTGTCAGGCCCTGCAAGTCAGCCGTAAAAATACACCAGCACAGGAACGTCAACGAGAGAATACGGACCGGAACAATCGGCAAAGACCACAGCGACGAAAATGGACTAGCGATTGGAAATTCGGTACGTGGAACTGCAAATCTCCCAACTTCATTGGAAAAATCTGGGAAACGAAACAGCTGCCGGAGGAGTGGCAGCAAGGGGTCATATGCCCCATCTACAAGAAGGGCGACAAACTGGAATGTGAAAACTATCGTGCGATCACTATCCTGAATGCCGCCTACAAAGTGCTATCCCAGATTATCTTCCGTCGTCTATCACCAATAACAAATGAGTTTGTGGGAAGTTATCAAGCTGGTTTTATCAACGGCCGCTCGACAACGGACCAAATATCCGTACTGTAGACGTACTATACGGCAAATCCTCCAGAAATGCCGTGAATACCAAGTCCCAACGCATCACCTGTTCATCGATTTCAAAGCGGCTTATGATAGCATCGACCGCGAAGAGCTATGGAAAATCATTGACGAGTACAGCTTTCCCGGGAAGCTCACAAGACTAATAAGAGCAACGATGGACGGTGTGAATAGCGTGAAGATTTCGGGCGAACATTTCAGTTCGTTCGAATCCCGCCGGGGACTTCGACAGGGTGATGGATTTTCGTGCCTGCTGTTCAACATCGCGCTAGAAGGTGTCATGCGGAGAGCCGGGTTCAATAACCGAGGTACGATTTTCACAAGATCCAGCCAATTTGATTGCTTCGCGGATGATATGGATATTGTCGGCAGAACATTTGGAACGGTGGCAGACCTGTACATCCACCTGAAACGTGAAGCGACAAAAGTCGGCTTGGTGGTGAATGCGTCAAAAACAAAGTACATGCTGATAGACGGAACCGAGCGCGACAGAGCCCGCCTGGGAAGCAGTGTTACGATAGACGGGGATACTTTTGAGGTGGTTGATGATTTCGTCTACCTCGGATCCTTGTTGACGGCTGAGAACAACGTTACTCGTGAAATACGGAGACGCATCATTAGTGGAAGACGCGCCTACTGTACTGCCCATAAATGCATACCAGTCACACTAACAAAACAGCGCACCTAAGAAAAACGCGATAGAAGTCGTGAACAACTGCATGCTTTCTTTACTCTAATTATATTGAAAATGCGATGTTTTCGCACCCAAATTTGAACTCAAATGGTGCAATGAACTATTGATTACAGTATTACATACATTTTGTTTATTAATTTTCTCAAATATTTAGTTAATATACGGAAAAATGTACGCGTGACTGATATGCGTTTATTTGCTCTTGAATGTACGAGAATAAACGCATAACAGTATCAGTGCTTACTATGATGCATCGGTCTTCACATGTGTATTATTGTTGTTTTGACAGTTTAGTGTCCGCATTCAAAGTCGCGAAAATGTTTGCTCTCGATTATTTGAAAAGTTATGGTAATTCTGATAGTTCCGAGGATGAGTGCAGGAATTTGGCCGATGGCGTCCCGTTGGACAATGACGCGGGCTCTTAAGACAAGTTCGCTGGCTTCGACGATAAGAACGGGAATGCTGGCGGCGACGGCATATTTCAGTTTCCACCGAAGACGTAGCATTGGGTAAGCTATTTAAAATCCTTGGAGGACACTATATATGTGACGGGGACTGATGAAATGGACTCAGACGGAAGTCAAAAAGCCGTTGATGAATTTGAAAAAAAACGCAAGAGAACAACAAAATGAAAGCGACACACAACGCCAATAAGCGTCGATTATCGCATCAAGTAAAGCTTGTCACTTGTGGGTTTATAATGAACTACGAGCTTAAAATACCGAAACCCCGTATTCGTCTTAACACGTTGCTCTAGGCATTGGATTCACGAGAGCAAACCAGCTATATACGCCACTGCGTGGAACGAGGGGAACGAGTGGATGTTCAAAGACGGCGTCGGTACAAGTACGAGGAAGACGATCCAAGGAAATCCAATAGCTTTGTATTTCATCTGGCTGAATCAAACGATTCTTCTGTTTAAGTGTGTCGTAGATTTTTTCTGACCACTCTGGGTTACGGCAACAATTGTGGATAAGTATATATTCCTTTACTTGACTTACTCAGCAACACAATTTGTCGCAAGTCCTTATCACACAAGTCGCGAGACTGACATGCGTTTATTAGTAACGTGGGACAGACCAAGTTCGATATTGTTTTTAACATTTCTAGAACAAACGTATTATTTTCTTATAATACAATGAAAGTACATTAAATTTAATGACGTTTCCCGTAATTAACTAAAAAATGACAAAAAGTCACGTGGGACTGTTATGCATTTATGGGCAGTGTAGGCTCCAGAAGAAGCTGCGGTCGAGAAAGATTCACCCCCGCACCAAATGTACCATGTACAAAACGCTTATAAGACCGATGGTCCTCTATGGACATGAAGCATGGACCATGCTGGAAGAGGACCTGCAAGCACTTGGAGTGTTCGAACGAAGGGTGCTTAGGACGATCTTTGGCGGAGTGTAGGAGAACGATGTGTGGCGGTGGAGAATGATCCACGAGCTCACTAGGCTCTACGGCGAACCCAGTGTCCAGAAGGTTGCGAAAGCGGGAAGGGTGCGCTGGGTAGGGCATGTTGCAAGACTACCGGACAACAATCCTGCAAAGATGGTGTTCGCGTCGAATCCGGTTGGCACAAGAAGGCGGGGAGCACAGCGTGCGAGGTGGCTTGATCAGGTGCAACAAGATCTGGAAAACGTGGGCCAAAATCGAAGCTAGAGAGACACAGCCATGGGCTGAGTAAATTGGCGTAACATCGTTAACGAGGTTTTGTCAAATTAATTTATGTAACACCAACTAAATAAATAAATAAATGTACCTAATTTGGCCATGGTGTTCCCGCATAAAAAATCAATGTGTTTGGCCAATTAACGATCCGAAAATAAGAACGTGGTCAATACTGGTTTTGGTATCCCATACTGGCCAACGTGATTTTCAGTGCAAACATGTCATGAAATCATTTGACGTAACATATATATTGTTTATATATAATAAAATATTATACCCTACCAGGATTTTTTTAGCGGTGTGTTTGAAGTAATTGGTTGTGAATTTTTTGAACTTAAGAGCACAGACAAACAGACGTCACACTCTCATCATTGTTCATCGACCACCTTTTTAACGGTCGCTTAAAAAATCTGGTAGGTGGCCAATCAGCCACCCGCAGCGCTCGCATCGTATTTGTTCGTGTTTGACGTTTATACACTACCGCCATCTGTTGGCCCATCGGCCAAACACACCAATTTTAGCATTGGGCGTTCATGTCCTCGTGACTATGATTTTGATCGAGATTCGTTCTAAGTGTTACGTCTGTTTGTCTGTGTTAGGAGAGTTTCAAGAAACATGCTGTTATAATCGTAGGATGAATTAGGCAAATACCTAAGAATTCTCTACCACTTCTGGTCCGATAACAGAAGGCAATCCATCACTATGAGGTATCAAAAGGCCGGCTTCAGAGGCACGATCCCCGCCATTTGGGAGATTTTTTCCATCGCCATATTTGAGCCTATTTCATCATCAACCCGATGAGAGAGAAAAGGAAAGGGAAAGATGTGAGGAAATAGGAGTGGGGTCCCTTGGAGAGGGAAGATCACATAAGCGTAATAAAAACATGTAGCTTCATACCACAATGGGTTCAAACAGCACCCGTGGTGGCCAAGTGCGGCCCGTGGGCCGCACATGTCGTTTGCATCGTCTGAATGTTTTAAACTTCATGCAATTTTCCACCAGGAGGCTATACTACGCCTAAAGTTATCATGAATAGCACTATTTGGACAGTGCGCATCGTACTTTCGTGCTGTGCGTACACGAATTCTCTCTGCTCCTTGGAAGTTTTTTAAAAACTACCTAAAGCAATAAAACAGTACTTTTCAGTGCTAAAAAAAACAGTACTTTTCAGTGCTAAAATTATAAACGGTACTTTTCAGTACTATTTTTTCTACTATTGATCCCTTTACGATCCTTGTTTGGACCCGTGCCTTTGATTTTTCGTTGGACCCGTTGGCTAGCTAGCGGTGCTAATCCTTCTTGGACACCGTCTTGGGAAAAAACCTCTCGAAGGTCACGTCTTATTTCGTTTATTCACTAAAAATGGTATCAACAACAAACAGAAGGAAGGGTGAATCTCTGAATTCACAATTTCCTTCCAAAAAAGTGGGATTTAAAACTGTCACTAAACGTGGCAAGAATGGAAGAGAGGACGTTTCTTCGGAATGCGAACTTTCTTCCAAGGGTGAAATGAATAATTGTATCGAAATGAGCAATCAGTTCGATGCTCTAGACAAATTTTCCGAACACCAAATCGAAGCAGCCTCTAGCCCAGGCTCTTTGATTCATGTGAGGAAGCAAAGAGTGCTGCCTATCGTGGTCAGTTGTTTCGAATTTGGGGGATTTAGGCAGGAGATCTTGAACTCCATTAGGGAAATCAAGATTTCCTTCCAAATCGCAAAGAAAGGAGATTGTCGCGTTTTGCCGGAAACTCTTAAAGATCGCGAACTTCTTCTCAAACATCTTGAAGAGAAGAAGCACACATTTTTTACTTATGACGACAAAACTGAACGTTCGTTAAAAGTCGTCTTGAAAGGTCTCTCAAGTGACTATAAGCCACCTGAAGCGGTCAAAAATGGAATAAATGATTTACTTGGATTTTCCCCCCTTCCAAGTAATCATTATGAAAAAGAGAACCCAATCTGGCATTGTTCGGAAAGGGCTTTTTCAAGAATATTATTTAGTTCACTTTAACAAAAAAGAACTAAATAATATTAAAGCTTTAGAAAAAGCAAAACTTTTGTTCGATGTCCGTGTGGCATAGGATCATTTCCAGAAACCTGGAGGAAATTACCAGAACCCCACTCAGTGCCGTCAGTGCCAAAAGTGGGGTCATGGTACAAAAAATTGTCGCATGGATGCTAAATGCATGATTTGCGGAGGTTCTTCTCACGCCAAGGACGTCTGTCCAGTGAAGGAAGATACAACCAAGTTTATATGCTCTAATTGCGGGGCCAATCATAAGTCAAATTTTTGGAGTTGCCCTTCACGCAAGAGTGTCGTTGAGGCTCGTGCCAGGCAGATGAAAGATAATATCCGTTACGATAACGGTCGTTTCCGGAATTTGCCTGGTAGAGTATCGAACAATGCTCATTTTTCAGTTAACGATCCCTTGATCATTAATCATCCCCATCAGGAAGATCATAATCATGCACATTCACAAACTAATTTTAATCCGTCGGGTAGCCGTTCGAATCTTTCAATTTCGAATGTATCTACCCACAGAAAATCCTTTGCCGATATCGTAGCAGGTAATTTGAACTCCTACCCTATTCGTACTATGAGTACCCATTCTACTTGTTTCAAATCAAATGGAAAAAACCCTACCGCCACAGGTAACTCCTATCCGCCTCTTCGTCTACCGAAAATTCTAATGGAAAATCATCAAATAATGTCTGCCTCTGATTTTAATTTTCTAACTGAACAATTGAATCAAATGGACTTTTTGAAAAGGTTATTTTGAACAGAATGATGGCCCACATCAACGAAAATTCAATTTTTGCCAATGAACAGTTCGGATTCCGCCATGAACATTCGACCACTCATCAACTTTTACGTGTAACAAATTTGATCCGTTCCAACAAATCTGAAGGCTATTCTACTGGTCTTGCTCTTCTAGACACAGAAAAAGCATTCGACAGTGTTTGCCATGAAGGTTTGATCGTAAAATTAAAAAACATTAATTTTCCAACATACATTGTTAGAATAATTCAAAGTTATCTGCCAAATCGTACACTTCAGGTTATTTATCAGAACTCCAGATCTAAAGACTTCCTGTAAAAGCTGGTGTTCCTCAAGGCAGCATTTTTGGACCAATATTATACAATATTTTCACATCTGACTCACCTCAGGGATGTCAAAAATCCTTGTTTGTGGATGACACAGGCCTCTCTGCCAAAGGACGAAGTCTGCGTGTCATCTGTAGTCGATTGCAAAAAATATTGGATATTTTTTCTTCATACTTGCAAAAATGGAAGATTTCTACTAATGCTTCCAGAACTCAACTAATAATATTCCCACATAAACCAAAAGCTCTTTATTTGAAACCTTCAAGTAGACATGTTGTCACGATGAGAGGGGTTCCAATAAATTGGTCAGATGAAGTTAAGTATCTACGGCTCATGCTAGATATGAATTTAACTTTCAAAAATCACATTGAGGGCATTCAAGCCAAATGTAATAAATATGTAAAATGTCTCTTTCCCCTTATTAAACTTTGTCTTAAGAACAAGCTTTTGATATTCAAACAAATTTTCAGGCCAGCCATGTTGTATGCTGTACCAATATGGACTTGCTGTTGTAATACCAGGAAAAAAGCTCTGCAGAGAATTCGAAACAAAATTTTGGAAATGATTCTGAGGCTTCCTCCCTGGTATAGTACCAATGAGTTACATAGGATATCCAATGCTGGAACATCGGAACAAATGTCAAATAAAATAATTCATAATGTCAGGCAAAAATCGTTACAATCTTCTATTGCCACGATTAATGCGTTATATGTTTAGGTTAAGTTAGGTTAAGTAAATTCAAAGCATTTAAAAAAAGCACGTACTGCTACGGCAAATGTAATGTACTTTGCTGTTAACAAAATGTTAATAAAATCTTAAATTTGTTTTACCAAATTAGGATGATAGTGTTGTCTAATAACACAGAACACCTAGATATAAGAAATGAATATAATGTTTGGAATGATACTAATGAAAAAATCAAAGAAAAAAAGCACTATTTGGACAACTATTTTACATATTCTCATCACTCGATATTTTGTATCTCGATATTTAGAGAACCATACTAAAAGTTGGTTTTCATGGCTACCTCGATGGTCCCTTGGAATGCATTTGCACAAGATTTGTGTTCTATAACTCGATACTTCCCTAACTCGATGGTCCCTTCAATATTGAGTTATGGAGAGTTGACCGTAAAATCACAATCCTTCGCACGTTGTAACTAGTTGCTTGCTTTTGTTTAGATGCGTATAGCAGATGTTTGAAATTTCAATCATACTTTATCAACATGGAAATTGAAAAGTTAATCGTTCTGCAGTTCTAAACTACATTCAATAACATCTAAGCGTTAAAAGCTCACTTTGCCCCACCTACAAACGTCGGTTGATGAAAAAATATGTTTCGGCAAATGTGAGATTTTGCAGTATCAAAACGCTTTATATGCTCAGTATGCTCCACTTACACCCACTCAGATTTTTTTTTAAGCATTAGTATCCTGGTAGTTATCATATTTTTCTGATCAATACTTTCTCAGAAGTCGCTGCTTTAGTAAATAATTCTATACGCAAATTATCCATATTCATTAACATCTTTTTATTAACCACATTTTGAACGTTTTCCTTTCACTGGGTTGCAAATAGCGCCAATCGCAGCCGACACTAACTCGAGCCCTTTTCTGTTCAAGGGTCACTTAATTGGCAAAGTTTTCCAATTAGAATATCGAAAAGCAGCATCACAAAAAATCCTTCGTCATAATCCAAGAATCGTCAAACTTCATTCGGGATTTCGTTGTAAGGGTACGTTTTGGTGGTTCGTGAGTAAAAGTCCCCAATGATGCCACTGCAAATCGAATACAAATGTAGTTAACTTTTTGATTGCTTTCCGACCGGAAAGCAGCACATGATTTATGCTGTGGGGGCCTGTTACCTGTTCATATCGGAGAAATAACCCATCCGGGATTGGTCCGGAATGGAAGAAATGGCCCGGAACGAAACACACTCGTCCGGTTTCGGGATGGCACGAAACTCGTTCACGAACGCACTGTTGTAGAAGTAGGGACACAAGCCGTGTGACCCTTTCGGATACGGACCTGCTGCCGATTGACTTGCGCCGCAATTACCCATATTCCAGTCTTGGTGGCACTCACGCCGAAACGTACCCTTATCGTTACTCGTGTGGATGCACTGCACCTGTTTGGCCGCAAACTTCGGATCTAACGTTGAAAATACCCGATCTGAATCAAAACCTGGACCGGCCGGTTCACAAACTGAAATTTGAATCTGCTTGAGTAATGTCGATGTACACGTTACATTATCTTTTGATCATTAATCACTCACCATCTAATCGTCCGAGCTTCCTGAATCCGAATCGTCGTCCGGCTTCTATTGACGATTGAGCACCAAAACTGAACCCGAAAATGTGTCCGTTGGCCGGATCGAAACCACGTGCTTCCATTTCTTTCAATTTGCCGAGTAGTGCAGTTACTACCAAACCAAACTTGGGCACCAATCCTTGAAAGTAGTCCTCTGCAGAGTGCTTACCGTAGTCCATGCATACGATACAACCCCCTCGATAAATCGTCAGATTGGACATCATATCAACGACCCATTCCGTTTGACAGTTTTCTCTCCATCCATGCACAATAATGGCGAATTTCTCTGCTGCTTCACAATCGTTTTCTACGAAAAATATATTTTCGGATGATGCTCGAGTCTGTCTGAAATCGCACAAGTTCATCACAGTTGGTATTAAAGTTTATAAAAAATCAAGTTCAACAACCTTTTCGCCTCACAGAAACTGCTACCACTCGTCAGCAGCATAAAAACCGCCAAAACAACCTGATGTCTCATCGTGGTGATCCCTGTGATGGCACTGACCTGCCTACACCGATTCAGTCAAATCTTTATATCGCCTACATATTCTCGTGAAACCGAAAAGCAGCAGCTGGAACCTTGCTGCTGGTGATTTATAGGCTTCACTGACCCATTTTTGGGCAAAGTCGTCACGGCCCCCAGGCGGAAGCTTATCTTTTACCACTACGCTCTCTACATCGTCATTTGCATACCGAATTTAGATTGAGAAAGTGGAGTGACAAAACTAATAAATAGCCATATATAGTAAGCGGGTTCTCTGGTCGTGTATCTGGATTAATGCGGGATAGGCAGTCACGTTTCGAGAGTTTTGACGAATGTTGCTTTAAATATGTTTGATCGAATGGATTGACCTATAGATTCTGTCAAAAAAGGTGGAATTTCTAAAACTCCGTTTCTGGACAATTTGCCACGAGCGAAAAGTCACCTAAATAAAGATAAATAATAACAATAATTCTGACCTGATCAGAGATGATAAAGTTTTGAAATTTCGAGAGATACAGTGCTAGGCAGAATAAAGTATGTATTAGCCATTTTTTGTTCAAAATGGTCATGTTTGGAGGCTTAGATTTCGGTTTCTAGTACTCCCATGGGTTGAGGCAAATATCTTTTTAGAGATTTGGTCTCTATTTCAATGCGAGTCTAAGAAGTCTCTGTTTTTAACGGAAGGTCCCTGAAGTATTTTCTTTATTCTGCTTGCAATGAATTCTGATGCAAAATTTTACAGGCTCCAGAGACACCATCAGAGCGACTATTCAACTGAGTCTTTAAGAATCTCTACTCAGATTCTTCGAGGAAAGGTTTCAGGAATTATCTTAGTGATTTCCCCAGAGGGACTCTAGTCATTTCTTCAGAGATTGTTTTTTTTTTAATGGCTATCGTAGGAGTTTTGGGAAAAAACCCTCGAACGTTTTTTTTTTAACTGGAATACACCCTTATGAGTTGTCTTGAAAATATTTCCATAGGTGTCACTAAACTACTAGAGTAACAACTAGAGAATTAGGTTGATTATTATTAATTTTTTTTTTAACTAAAAATTTGAAAGCGGAAAACCTCCTTCGAGTGATTACTTAAAGCAATTCTCGCTGAAACCATGCCGCCATCGGCACATCGTTAGTATTCCAATTTTATATCACTGATCGCAAGTATATACTAAAACTAAAAGGTGTTCGCCAGCTAGCTAAACAGTTCGCGAAAAATTCTATTTATTTTAATCTTAGGTGCTTTTTTGCGTGATAAGTCTCATATTTCCCTTGGAACGCATAGAAAACTCAGAGGCAGCATATATAAGAAGGATAAACTGTATAGCTAGTTGGCGTACGAGAGATCCACCAATTTGAGAAAACCGAAACGACCACCCTTAAGTTTTAGCATATACTTGTGATCGGTGATATAAAATTAGACTACCAACGATGTGCCGATGGCAGCCTGGTTTTGACGAGAATTGCTCTTAATGAGATATTTCTCGAAAAGACACAAAACCTCTTCATCTTTTCTAAAACGTTATGAAGTTGGTTGAAGGATTAGTCGATTAATGGATCCTTCAGATATTTTTCCATTATCGACTAATCCTATCCTACGTCTTTTCATCCTCGATTATTCCTAGGACTAGCTAAAAAAATTCTCGAGGGGTTATTCGAGGAAATCTGTTAGGAATCTCCAAGAATTGCTGAATAAATTACACCTGTGATTCATTGTTAAGTTCCTGTAAATTTGTTTCTCCAGCATTTTATCCTAATAAAATTCTCATATAAATCTACATAAAATTTTCAAAAGTGTACTTAAGGTTCCACACCTGTTAACACTACACCATTTTTTCCAGAAAATCATCCGATCATCTATATAAATTTCTTTAGGGGTTCTGTTTGATGTTTTTTAAAGATTTTCTTCAGAAAATCCGTTGGAATATTATCCTGAGATTCGATGGTTTCCTTTTTCAATTATCTTGTATTAGAAATCTTCTAAAACCTCCTCAAGAGTCCATGAACAAATTCTAATTCAGCAAGAGTGACTTCAGATTTGCAATTAGTTTCATCAGAAGTTACTTGAGAATTTTCTTCAAAAGTACCTCACGGAATTTTACCATATTTTTTATCGGATTCCAAACACTTGTTATTCCTGAAAAATGCATGCGTTTTTCACAGATGTGCTATTCATGACATACCAGATTTACTCTCTGTTATGGCTACCTTTTCCTTTAATACAGCATGATGATTTATTCATTTTTTTTTGTTATTTTTTTATCATTTTTCAACGATGTCCGATATTGGGTGTTGTCCAGTACTGGGGGATATCCCCCTTTCAATGTCTGATCTGATACTATGAGAAATTAAAATCTTTATCTGCTGGTCCCTGTTAGGTTTCGTTTTGTTTCCTTAATTCTTGTTTGGTATCTTTTCGATTCTTTTCGTTGCTGTTTGGTCTCTTTTTTCAGGCAAGAGTTCACTATCGCTATCGACCCTGTGCACCGATTAACCTGAAATTTTCACCGCATTGATTAAGGCCGTTGACCTTACGTTGGACAGCCCTTTGTAAAACTTTGGGAAACATTTGGTCCACTATAACTTAACGCGTTGGTGATCGTTTGACTCAAAAACAAATTTATATGCTTAACCTGGAGTCCTTGAATTATGGCAATATTTAATAATTAAGTTTCATGACTACCACAAAAACGCCGAGGGCAAAGAACTACTATAATAAAAACTATAATAGTAATAAAAGGTGTTCAATAAAAAATGAGAATTTTATCAGTCATATAGTACAAAAATATTTTTGTTCTACGTATTCAATATTATGTGTTATTAAAACTATAATGTTTGTCTTCAAAAAAGAAAAAAGGCAATGATTACTTGCAAAGGGGCCCTGATCAGCAGTACGATGCAACTTAGTCGCGATGCTCTCAAACGAGCGCTGGACGACACTGGCATCCAACTTCCGGATCCTCGTGGTTAACTGCTTCGAATCCTTGACCCGCCAATTATTTTTGTACACTAGGGCACTGAGGGAGCCGAAAAAATCCTCAATGGGACGGCACTGATGCAAATTGGTCGGGTTTCTTTCTTTCGGCACGTATGGTATCTTTTTCTGATCAAAATAATCACCGGCACTGCTATGTCACGGTCGCTATCTGCCTAGAGAGGTAATCGCAGCTCTTTATTGCTACCCCAACGTGCCGCTAGTTCTAAAATGTAAACAACCATACACAATAACGACCAAACAATGGTGAAGGCGTAATCAATTTTCTCGAACACATCCATTTCGGTTATTTAGCAGATTTTGCAGATTAAATTGCCACCAGCGCACTGCATTAGCACGTAGCAAATAACTGCTTGCAAACTATATATTTCAAGCACATTGATTACATGTAATTTTGCGAATATCGATTTTCACTTGCTCGTGACTTACGGGCTCTCTTTTGTCTCGAAAGTGGTCTACCGTAAACTTTTTTACACGATGACCATGCGTTTCGTAAAACCTTACAACACGCTCGCGGAGCTGTTTCGACGCCATCTTCGATTGAACCGACAGTACCGGAGCGAAAAGAAACACTCCCACTTTTAGGGAATCCGGAGAGCAATTCTCTTGGAGAGTGAAAAAAATGACGCTCTTAACTTTAATTGCAGAATGGTATTGAAATCAATCCCAATTTTACTGAATACTCGTCAATAATAACCACACTAAACGTCTAAATATAGGCAATATCCTGTGAAATTTCGGAATATCGCGTATTTTGAAGAATTCATACAATTTTTGATGACAAAATCTTTGGTGGGAATCTATTTTAGGCATCTACTCTTACTTCTAGGTTGACAACGATCAAGGTTTAAAACTAAATGTTTGCGAATGTTAATCATGGTTTAGGAATATCTGAAATTTCACATAGATATAAATATTTTCAACATCTGAAAATTCACATTCTTTGAATTAATAATTGACAAACTGCGATGATTATTGCACAAGTTACAATGATATAAGTTCTCCAACGATCAATTTCGAAATCAATGGGAATTTCTCGCAATGACGCTTGAGGTGCAAAGATCTTTAAAAAATCTAGGTTCATTTAGAAAGGCGAAAAAGCTGAAAAAAAGGTGGTAGGTCATTTGGCATAAAGTTGTTTGGCATAAAGCCGTTTGGCATAAAGTCGTTTGGCATAATGGTCGTTTGGCATAATGGTCGTTTGACATAATAGTCGTTTGGCATAATGAGTCTGAAACCAAGAATTTCTCAATTTTTCGTTTTTACGTTTCTATTGAATCTTCCTGATGACATCAGTCTTGTTTTGGAGTCAATTGATATAAAATGGCACTATATTCAACAATCATTCGCTCTTGAATAAATTTAAGCATATAAGGAAAGTTATTGCCAATAGTATTATATTATTTTTCCAGAAAATACCCTTCTTTCAAATATTAATTCTTCTTTTGAGTTTCGCTATTGGAACAAATGTTTGCACTGAAGATTTTTATACATTAAGCAGAAATTTACCTTTATTTAATTGTCCTATTTTTTTTCCTAAATATAATGTAACCATAATTATAGGTATGAAAACTGTTGATTTAAAATTTCAATAAATTTCTCCTTCTTTTATGCATGCTGTTCTTTGAAGTTATATTTTTTAGTATTTTTGTTTCCAACTGACAAAAGGGCGGCAATCGATAACATTGATCTGCTCAAATTATCAGCGAAAAGAGAAATCGACTACTGCAGTTACTTTGATGGGTTGTTCTACTTTTCCCCGAATGTAGGCCCCCGAATGTCGTTTCCCCGAACGCTAGTTCCCCGAATATCCCGTTTCCACGACTAGCCCACTTCCCCGAAAAGTTTTTAGCATCCATAATTGTCGTAACTTTATACATTTCAGGGTAGTGAACGAACTGATCATCTATTATGCACCCTTCTTTATTTAATTGGCGGTTCTTTCGAGTTTTACCGTCCTCAGCATTTTTTCCAACATGTGTATAGCCGAGAACGACAGAATACTTCATTCTTTTGACTGTTTATCGTTCTTTCTCGTCACTACTTTTCGGGGGAACCAGTCATTGCCGCAATAATTTTTGGCGTCCATTCTTCTATTGGTTTAATTGTCAATTTTGCCTTCTTTTAAAAATAGGCTGTTCTTTATATTCATACTGTTTTAAATTTTATTATTCAGTGAAGCTAATTGTTAACCATTTTTATATTTTGCTGTTTTATCAATTCTTGCCAGATGTGTTGTTAGAATGATAATTATTTTAGAACCTGCCAATATTCAACATATACTTTTTTTGGGGCAAACGCGTGATTTTTTTTTTATGTACACTTCCTAAATAATAATATTGAACCGTTGAAAAGTTTGCAACAAATATTTTCTGTTAAAGATGTGTTGTTCATTTGAGCTATGCTGTGAAAAGATTTTTTTGCGTTAGAGTCTGAAATAGTTTGAACGAAAAATAATCTGCTCTCGTATAAAGGCTATTTTTGCATTAAGTCGCATTGATAGATCTTTGAATTAGAGCTCTTGATATTTTGCAAACAAAAACTCATTCTTTTATCAAGTAATTTTCATCGAGTGTTACGTCCAAACTGGGACAGAGCTTGATCTGCAGCGAAATATTCTATGAGTGTTCCCTTGATGAATAACAGCGAACTTTCTTTGTCAATTTACTGTTTTCAAATATGTATATCGCAACAAGCCCAAGGGTACTCTATGTTCTGAGATGTAGAAGACCCGTCACGAGTTTTATTTAGTAATGCTCTATAATGTCACAACAATTTTTGAATTTGTTAGCTTGGATAATCTCTCAACGAACACCACGCTTGTTTAGAACCTACCAAAATTTTTTGCTTGGGCTCGGTGGTGGTGATCTCGGTAAAAGCTTGAAAAATGCCGATATTTATTTTAAGTTAATCATTATGCCAAGTGACCATTATGCCAAACGACTTTATGCCAAACGGCTTTATGCCAAACGGATTTATGCCAAACGACCTTATGCCAAACGACTTTATGCCAAACGGGGTACAATCATTGAATAAATTGCTGCAGGAATCTTTGGAGGAAGCTGTTAAATAATAGCTAGAAAAATCCTTGGCGGAATTCAACCTTAGTGAACATTTTCCCTGGAGTGGTGGAGTGTATCTTGGAGAAATAACCGTATGAATCTCTGGAAGCAAATGCTGAAACCTTGGATGGAAATCTTTGTAAGAATTTTTGGTAAGATCTCTAAACAAATTTTTATAGGAATCCATGGAATAGTTTCGGTTGATAGCAGCAAGCTACGCTTGCGACAAGTCACAACTTTCCCATGTTACGAATTTTCACGCGAGCGTAAAATGAACAATTTGGTGTTTTGGCTAGCATTCGCCTGAAGATTTTTCCATATTTAGTTCTAAAGATTGTGATTGAGTGAAACTTGTGATTATTGAAATAGTGTTCATGTGTAATTGAAAAAGGGTTAAAATTGAAATTGCGCCAATAGGGTGTTATTGTGCCAGAAGCTTGGATTCAGGAAAAATGCAGGACAGCTACTACGACTCCTGGCTTGATTTAAGTGAATCCTTAACATCAATGCTGCCCAGGCATAACATAATACTTGGTGCGAACTTTCCATTTACCATCCTGTAGTTGCATGTGATAAAAGACACCTAAATAGTAACGGTAATCAGTAATTTTTAAAACGCTCACCAAATGAAATACTGACTTTTTCCCTTTGGTACCGTGATGCATCATTACCCGGACACTTAAGCAATGCCGAAACTTTAAACACTGTTTTGAATATGTTTTTGTCACTTCTGGTATCATTGTTATTGTTATTCACATAGATACACATTAAAACTTTGAATCTTGGACAAAAAATTAACTGGAATATGCAATTATAACATGTAAAACGTTTAATTAATGAAGCATATCGTGTTTTTAAATCCGGACACATGCATCAAAATGCCGGACGCTTTTGAATCGAAATCCGGACAGGTGCGTTTGGTTTGAAAATACAAATGAAAAATCAATAAAATGCACTTCACTTTAACTGAAAATCTCCAATATAATAAAATTAGATGCATGCATTTGCATACAGGGATCAAAATATTGGGTAAAATTATTTTTGTTTTACCTACACCGCTGTCAACATCCTGCACTTAAAGTTCACGGGAATGATCCTCAATAATAGTACTTTTCTTCCGTAAATCCATTCACAAGAGATTGGTCACAGTTCTTGTAATGTTACTATACAACTTTTCGTCAATTCACATTATGTTTGTTTTACTAAAAGCACTAAATATAAGGTTTCCGTTAAACGTCCGGGTTAATGATCACTTGCCTATAAATCCGGACAGTACTTGAGGCAGCCTTTCTTCACACTAAAAATGCTTATTTTCACAGGTTTTCCCACTCTTTCGTGCACACACTTGAAAATTATTATACCATACACTTCTTAGAGACGTTCAGTACCAAAATTGTGTAGTTTAGTAACTCAATCGTAGTCAGAAGTGGCTGATTTTGTTGTCGATATTTTAACTATATAATTTGGTTCTTTGCAGTAATGACGCCGAGCTGGTGCAGCCAAATTGTTTTTATTATTAATATTTTATTGCCAAGGATTACTAGATGAAACAATGAATTAAGATGAACAGCAATATTGAAAGTTGAAAATATTAATTACAAAACAATATTTAATGTTCGATTTCATATTTAATTTATTAATTACAACCAGAGTGTCCGGATATTGGTACTGTCCGGATTTTGATTCACCACGGTACTAGAAGGAAATTTCTATCCGGGGCTTACCCCCGATAGTTTTAACACCAAATAAAATGAAAGAGGAGATTCTGGGATTCTATAGAATGGGTGACATTGTGCAGTATTCAGAACTTGAAAAGCAAACTTAGATATTTGAGAGTGAACTTGAACTCTTTCTTATTTTTATTTTAAATTTTGTTTACTGTGTTATTCTGCTATTCAATAAAATTTGAACATAACGGGAGAGGAACCAATTTATCTTTTTGTTTCAGAGAGCGAGCAACGCCACTCCTAAAGTTTTGACCCATCTTTCCCTAAATGAAACGGTTGGTAATGTTGCCCTCGTTTCTTCCTTTGTAAAATTGTAAAATTATCGTCTATCAAGTTATTCATTGGTGGAATAATGAGCGAAGAACTAGCAGAATGAGTTAAAATTCACACGAAAATAGTAAAAAAAAAAAAGGTGGATAATCTGATCGCCTTTAATTTCAAAATTACCTTGAAACCAAAGTCTGCGCAGTGGGCCTGGCCATTTTAATATTTGTGTTATATTTTCTATATGCTGCAAATATTATTGTTGACATAAAAAAAAGAAGACATTCTAGTATTTTCAGGATGCTTTTCAATATTGGCTGTGCAAGCGCTTAGATAGATAGATAGATAGAATCCATGGATGATTTTTGGTAGAAATCCTTGAGAGCTTTCCTGTAAGTATAAGTGGTAAGAGAAATGATTGTTTGATTGTTAAGAGGCATTCTTCAATATATTACAGAAAAAAGTCGGGGGAGTTTTTAAATCAATCTATGTGGAAATTACTAAAGGTTTGAACAGAGGAACTCCTTAAAGAATTCTTGAAGAATTTCTCGGAAAAAAATCAGGAGCATGGAGAACTGACTATAGCCGTGGCTTCAGTTCACCTTTTTTCATATTCATATTTTTATATTTTCTTAATTTTTTTGGACTAATAGTTCAACGTTGTTGATAGTTTATCTAGCTATATGGCTTAGGATTGTTATTCCGGAGAGACGAGAACTAACAAAACCAGAATCTGTTTAAGAGCGAGAATATTAAATGATAATTTTCTTGGTTATAGGACTATGCTCACTATGTCACTCTATTTTAAATGTAATTCAAATTCGAATGACCCATAATAGTGGTCAATAAATTTATACACCCAATAACATCAAAATACCCGTTCAATAACGCACGGTTATGAATGTCAACGGCTAGTGAATTTCGGTTTGGTTTTGGTTCACGTTTAATTTAATTTTTTTTTAAATAAAACTAGTTTAAATTTTTTTTTATCAGTCTCTGCACAGTAGGTATGACGAGAACGCAAATAAAGACATATTTCTATTTGTATCAGCAACACAGCCGGTGCTACTTTGAACCATTTTACATATTGTGCAACACGCTGTTTGATTCAATTTTGCGCATTTGAAAAGGCGTGATGCATGTTCTGAGAGTAGCGCTGAGAATAGCATTCCTGGAAGGATTTAATTTTCCTCATGCAGTGTTCGTCAATGTAAAAAGAGTCTCGTCATTGTTGACGATCCGGAGTGTTTTCCAGAATTCAAACAGAGAACACTTCTTGAAGGTGATGATGCTGATGATGCCGTTGTACTGCCGTCTAACAATGATGATGCAGTCAGGCGTTTTCTATTGATGGGATTTTGAATTTCCTTTGTGATGTTCGTATGCTGATTGGAGTTTTGAGTACATTTGTCTGTTTGAAATGCAGTGCTTTGTTCGTTCGCAGCAGGGGAGAACAGTACCGAGAGATCCGACAGACGAGTGCAATTTGTCAATATATTCGGAGTATGCCAATAAATGTATACATAAATGGACTGAAAAGTCATGAAATCAATGAAAGTATAAAAAAACCGGTAAACGGTGAAACATTGATTAGTGGGGTAAAATTGATCGGATTGGACATGAGATACGTGAAAGAATTTTGATAAACGCTTAAGCCGTTGCTGAGAAATGGCTGATTGAAATTTGAGGTACAACTGATATTTGATCCCGGGGCTCCTAGTGTTAAAGAAAACAAATGTCCAAGAACTTGGCACCTACCATTCGAAAGATATAGGAGGAGATACTCCAGTATCGGACAGCACCCAATACTGGACACCATCGAAAAATTTAAATATCATTGTCTAATTAAGATGGTGTACTATTCGCTTGTTCGCGGGGAGGGCGAAGGTTGTCCAAAAACGAGGTTTTCATGTACACGGACCCCTTAGCTGCGAGTCTTCATTTGCTCCATTTCGTTTGGCTTGGAAACCTCCGAGATTTTCCTACATGGAACCTTACCATGGAAAATATCAGGATTGTGATACAAATCAAAATGTCTATGATATTATTTTGAAAGGTGCTTGAAGAACCTAATCGTTTTATTCGTCCCAAAAATGGTGTATCCCCATTCTTGTATTTTCCAACTCTTTTTTAATAATCCTATTCTTTTCATTTATCTTTTTCCGACACAGGGTCACCGACACTTTTTTGTTTCGTTCGTTTTAGTTTTGTTTGACTTTACCTAAATATCAATACGTTTCTATGGAGTAGATTTTACTTAAGAAATACAATCGCTGTGTTTTTTGTTCAGTGTTTTTCCATAGTTCGATAAGTTTTCATTGTTTTTTTATTTTCTATTTTTCCAAGTTTTTACACACGTAACACGTTTGTTAAATTTTGTCTTTTTCGAAAACGGAAAATATAAATCTCATCTAAACGTTCAATCATACAAAAATATTGTGTCGCTCGTAATCGAATTGCGTTCTCAATTCGGCTGCAGGGGTTTATTTTCACATGTTGCTATTCACCACTTTTTATTGTATAAAATATAACTAACCTAGAAACAAGACTTGACTAAACGGAAAACTTCAACGATTATAACTAAAGTTGAGATACACCCCAGTAATCTTGTTTTTCTTAAGTAGGTAAATTAGATCAGATGTCTTGACTGTCTTTATAAACCTTTTTTATCTTCAACAGAGCAAATCACACTGCTTGAGCTGGCAAACCACAGCACGTTGCAACCAACGTTATTCGCAATTCTGCTTATCTTTCAAACATGCTCCATTCGGATTTAGTTATCTATGCAGTGTGTACAACAACGATTTTATCCTCCTACATTTCCGTTTCAATATACATACATAGCCCTTGAGTTTTCGGAATCTTCGTCTTGGGGGTTTTATAGTGTGTATTTCTTAGCTTGTTTTCTTTACCTTATTTGCTTCCCTCTGTACAAATACTACAATATTATTTTAGCTAGTTTACAGCACAAACAGCGACGTTGCGCCTCCGTGGAGCAGCAGGACCGGGGTGGCTACGAGGAGAATTTCAGCGAGGACATCGAGACCCATCTGAGGGGGATGTTGCTGTTGCTGCTATCTGGTAAGTCGCTGTAGCATCAGGAAGAGCAGTTGCTTCAGGATGAAATTCAAATCGACTGCTTTGAGCAGTGCTGAGAAGGCACACGATCGCTGATAGATTCCGTACGGGTTGGCGGTACCTGTGGGTGGAAGAAAATGGAGCTGATATCAGACTACGCTTAAAAGCCAATGGAGACAAATTTTCTCACACACAATTTAACCCGTAAATACCCAGGATGATCGTATTTTTGAAGGAAAAAAACAAACGATGAAAATTACAGTATACATTTGAAATGCCTAAGTACCTACTTGGTACCTCACTTGGTAGTTTTCTAACATTTTTAATAACAATTTTCTTCGAAATAGAGGGATACAAGTATCATACAACTACCAACAAGTGAATGGTACCTCATCACCTATTTTTAGTTTTTAGACGTAAAGATTGTAATATTCGGTGTATTATTTCATAGAACGAAATGAAAACGAAATGTTAATCAACTTTTTTATGTGAACGAAGAGCTAGACCAGGCATGCCCAACTTTTTTGGCTCTTTTTCGACATAAAAGCGTTCGCAAGAATAGACCGATATGAATAAAATTGATCTCAAATAAAAGCTTGGAAGTATATCTGTCTAATCCATGCTGAAACTTTTTAATTTATATCAAACTCTTCGCTAGCGATGCAAGTAAAGGCAAAAATCATTTTTTCGACAGTCGAAGCTTGTTATAACGACATCGCCAGGGAACGTCGTAATAGAGAGCTTTTGTCACTGTAAAACTAATCGTTATAACGAGCTTCGACTGTAACTGCATCGCTAGCAAAAAGTATGATATAAATTTAAAATTTGCAGCTTGAATTATACAGATATACTACCAAGCTTTCATTTAAAATCAATTTTATTCATTTCGATCTATTCTTGCGAACGCACCATCCATTTATGTCGAAAAAGAGCCAAAAAGGTTGGGCAGACCTGAGCTAGACCTATCCTAAAAATGCTTTGAGGTGCATTTATGGTTGTTTGACATTTACCCGAAAATCGTTCGCTAGAACCTATTTGCCTGAATGGATCATTTGCCAGAATGAATCATTCCCCAGAAAAATATACGCTTTCATTACTATGCTTTGCATTGCAATACTAATCCTTAATACTACTGTGAATTTTCGCGTAAAATATACATTAAATTTGGTTGTAAACATGTGACGTCATTCCTATCTTAGCACATAAGATCTGGATAACTAGATTAGTTTTTCAACACTTTTGTTCGAGGTGGATAGGAATGACGTCGCCAAGTAGCTGTCAGTTTTTGGAATATATAACCTTATATATATTGTAAACCGTGCGGTTTGTGAAGTGTGGCTAGTTGTTCAACAAACATTTTTCAACAGCAGTTTCTCCAAAATTCCGCAAAATTAAAACTTTTGATGGAGACGAATGGTTTGTAGATGCTTGAATCTCGTAAATTACGTTCCTACATGTTAACGGATTAAACACCTTCAAGAGCAACTTAGTTGGAAATCGCACTTTACATGGGCGGGTTGAATCATATTGCTTTTCGAAAACGGTTCCCAATGGCCCCTGCATGACCAGAATTTCCATCTAGGCGTTTCCCATGCAGTAGTATTTTTGAATTAGACATTTTTAAAGAAGGCAGATAACTTCTAAAAAAATTGATTTATCTGTATTTAAGGTGAAGATGCATCGAAGCCAAACCTCGAATTTTCAAGAGCACAAATCTAGAGAACCTGACAACTGTTGGTTCTGAAAATCTAATCGATTGGTCACCACCAGCGAGTGACCAGTGAGAAGCATTTTCAGCACAAACGGTTGTCTGGTTCTCTAGATTTGTGCTCTTGAAAATTCAATGTTTGGCTTCGATGCATCTTCACGTTAACAGCATATGAACTGCAGTGCGTAATGATGCAATTCATTCATGCGTACTGAGCCTGCGGGATTTGCATTGCTTAGTGTTTTCTGATAGGGTTCATATGAAAACTGATAGATTCACCAAACTCGGTCAAAATAATAGAATTCACGGTGACATTGACTACAAAATAAACAGCACTAATCATCTTTGAAGTCATCGATGACTATGATAGGGTAAATGTTCCAATAGCGAAGGTACTACACACGAATCAAATTCATTTAACCACTCGAAATTAGAAAAGTGCAATAATTGTACATATTATTGTTGTAACGGAAAGTGTTGCGGGAACAAAGAGGGGGGCTTTCGACCGAATTCTATTGAGCAGCTCGCAAACTCCGTGATGTGGGTGCGAATCAGCTGTAAGCTGGAATAGTTCATTTTATTAGTTGAAATTCAACTTACAAATTTCGGTGTTGAGGTTCAAATATCTTATGAAACTGCCCATTGCCTCAATGATCGTACAGTATACATATCGGTGATGTAATTTTAGGTTAGATTTATGAAAACTAGATTTAACGAAACTGTGATAACTTACTGTGATACAATAGTTTATAAAGTTTAGATGTAATGATCGTGTTACATATTTAACCATGCGCAAAGATTTTAGATAATTAGGGAAAATTCAATAATTCAACTAAGCTTCTTATAGCACATTCACGCTCTAGATTCTATGAGTTTCAACTGTCCAAGTGAGAGATCGTTTAGCTCCGTTGGAACAATCAATCTAATACAAAGACAATGCAGCGAGGCAGTGTTGGCAGCAGGGTTGAGAAAAAATCTGAAATTCACTCTACAGTAGTCAAACAAAGCCAATCACAGTCAGCAAAGCCAGTGAAACTCACGCCCATAGCTGCTGTAGGCAAAAAGCCATGAAAATTGTCAAACACCCGTTGCTAAGGGCAACCCAAAATTACTGTAGAAAAATGTTCTATTTCCCGCTGCATTTCCCGCATTTAGAGCCTTCAATGACACTACTGATTTAGAGAAATTCATGTACCCAATATAGGCTACTTGATGAGATTCACGATTTTAAACTACTGTAGTGAGAGAGTCACGTGATTTTCGCGAAATTCAAGCCTACTACTATTACCATTCTCAGCACTGGTTGGCAGCAACAGAAAGTAACGGCCATTTACTTAATGAGAAAAATAATTTCATCGCAGTAACCTACGGCATGTCAGTAAAAAATAATACATACCTCCACTATTGGTACACGACTCATTTAGTTGAGGTATATTTTTAATTTGTGTTCCTATAGTTGCGGTATCCGTTGTTTTCTTATGGGATCCTCCATCATAGGAACACTTTATTGCAATTATTGGTACAAGTGAGAACAATTTTGGCAGTTTTGGTGGAATTTCATGAATTTTGAAGCAATATTTCGTGTGTGAACAAGCCAATACGTCGATTGGAAGTGTCGGTTCTGTGGATAATTCCATAAAATCAGTAAAAATGGCCCTACCCCAACTATAGGAACACCCACAACTAATGGATCACTTACCCTAGTTTCAGTGAGAAATTTTAGAGATTGGGATTTCCTGGTATACAAATTAATAAGTAGTCAACTTTAAAACTCATCCCGGGTTTTTCAATGTTTCAAACTCTTCCCAGGATAACATATAGTAAACTATCACAGCTTTCTGAAGAGATACTGCCAAAACTGTAGTGCTCTATTGATTAATAAAAGTGAGGTTGAATTTTGCAAAATCTATTTTGAAATTAAAAATTGACGTTTATTAGACAACTTTAAAAGGAAGGAAAATGTAAAAAATGATTTTTATTAGAATCTTGATAACTTTTCTATCATTTAGGCAGTAGGAAGTCAGAATTAGTTTATTCAATTTCCAAATTTTCGCATTTTTTTTATTTTGCGTAAAAATGGAAGATTTTCAATATTGAAACAGTTTTAAACACAATCAATATAACTTATTTGTAATTTGCAGAAGCATATATTAATCTAAATATTTACATTGAATTTAAAATGCCTAATTCAATCTTTTGTCGTTTTTGTCAAAATGGGGGATTTGTGATAATATTGTTTTAAATTAACAATCTAAATTTAAACTGTTTAATTCGATAGTAATTTTTCTCGCTGTTTAGTGGAATACCTGCGAATGATTGAAAACTGAAACTCGAATTATTATTATTTATTTTCCGGTCGTTGCTAACACTGATAGAAGCGAATGTTTTCCGCCTGTATTGCACAAAGTATAACAGCGTGAATACTGAAGCGTTTAATTTCGAGTAAAATGGTCTAATCATTGATTTACATCTCAAAACATAAAATGTGTTGTTCTGCGCAAAAATTTCATCCCAAATTTACATGAACATATTTACAGCATATCATACAGATATCACTTGGTTGACTGCTTATTTAACGTTTCCATTCAAACGCCCAAATCGCAGTGAAGCTCGTCGCGAGTGGTAAATTGCGCTCTTGGCAAACGAAGCTCTTCCATTAATGCAACCCACAGACGCTCAGACGGTTTGACCAACATTGACTGCGCCCCCCAAGTTAGTCAAACCGATTTATGTTGCTGCAACCGTTTGACCGACTGTCAAAGGTCGTTGCAGCAACACAATATTCCTTCGCATGTGTTGAATGATCTCGGAAAGTCTAGTGAATATGTGATTGTTATTTCTGTGGCAGTTAGGGGGGGAGTATTTTTAGGCAATAATCGAAGTGAGGGAGAGCAGAACTTTCAAAATTTATGTATCGGAAGAAATGGGTATTGATGAGGAATTCCAGTTATAATTCGCACGAAGTATTCCGGTAAAACCCTAAAATTATAAGGGGTCTCTGTCGGGGATTATTCTGAACAGTCATCGATATGGGAATGGCTATGCTAATTTCTTAAAAGATTTTATTTTGAATCTTTTGTGGTGTTTCTAGTTATTTTACTTCACAAATTTTCCAGAAATTTATGGGTTCTACTAAGGATTCTACCAGAATTTTTTCCTGGGATTCTACCAGGAATTTTATCAATAATTCCTCGAAGAATTCATCAACAGATTCAACTAGAAATTCCCTCGGGGAAAATCCTCAAGGCATACCTTCAGGTGACATTCTTCCAGAGATTTCTTCAAAGATTCCTCTACTAAATCAGGAGTCATGAAATAGATCGGACATAGTAAAATTGTGAACGCTGAGTGACGCATGTTCGGTTCGCAAACGGCGGTAACTCAAAGAGCAGCGAGAGAATGTGGAAGATGAAAAAAAAACATAATGATGGTTTCTCTTTCACGAGAGAAAAGCTCTTGCGTATGAAAAGAGTTATCTTGTAGTATGTAGTAGAATTTACGTATTCTCGGCAGTCTAAGCCGATGCCGCGCTTTTGTAATTTTGTCGAATATCAGCAGAGAAATGTTAGTTTGTTTTGATAGGAAAATACTGTCTACCGTTTGTCTCATATTTCGAATACTTAAGGTCAACAGTGACTTCAAATGCATCTGGTGGCCATAAATTAGCTGTTATTTGAGAAAACATAAATTTCTTCACAAAGTTTAACTGTTAGCTGCTGGGTGTGCTGATCTTCTTCTTGGCATTACGTCCTCACTGGGACAAAGCCTGCTTCTCAGCTTAGTGTTCTTATGAGCACTTCCACAGTTATTAACTGAGAGACTTCTTTTCCAAAGTTGACATTTTCGCATTCGTTTATCGTGTGACAGGTACGATGATACTATATGCCCAGGGAAGTCAAGGAAATTTCCTTTCCGAAAACATCCTGGACCGACCGGGAATCGAACCCAGACACCTCCAGCATAGCTTTGCTTTGTAGCCGCGGACTGTAACCACACGGCTAAGGAAGGCCCCATTGGGTGTGCTGATAAAAATGTTCATTTAAACTTGTTTAGTATTGTATTTACGTAAAAAATTGACACAACTTTTTGATTCAAATGCCGAACACTGTGTTCATTCTGTCTCATATTTCGAACACCTTGATTCAAATTCCGAACAGCACGAATAAATCATATTCAAATCAATCATTTATCTTTGCTATTTCGCCTGGTCTCAAACTAGAGAATCATAACTGCTCCCGCGGTTTAAAATATATGGGAGACGTTAAAATTGAATTGCAATTTACTGTCATTTCCTTGTAACTTGATGACATATTTCAGCGAAACATTTGAAACAAATCGTCATACAAAAACCGAGTGTTCGGAATATGAGTCTATTCGGAATTTGAGACAAAATGGTATTTGGCGTTTGAAATTTGGTTGCCGATAATAGTCGATTGGCGCTAAAGCCGTAAATTACCCTATTTCTCCATCTGCGATGATGGAACAACACAGCGAATTTCGCTTCGTTGTGATAATACGCAACCTTGTTCGAAACATAACCCAACTTTTATTCGTCAATACTCTGGAATGATCTTATGATGAAGGTATTTGGTAATTTCACAGATTTTTATGATTTTACGATCAGAATACTGAAAGTAGGGATGAATCGATCCAAGTAAATACGAGTAATTTCTCGATACTTTTGATTCGAGATCACCAAGTTAAATTGGAGTCGAAACTTTTCAGTAAGTACTTCATCATGTTTTTTTTTGTAAAGCGTAAAATTGAGAATAATTTAAAATTATTATTATTTTATGAATAAATTAACAGTGCGATTCTCTATAAAATTATTATCGATATCATTTGCATTCCATTGTTTTCTTAGTAATAAAAAGTATACTCATATGATTCAAGTAGGTATCGCTAATTTGAATTCTGTATTTTGTTGGTGTATCGATATTTTCTTCCAATACTACTCTCAAGTAAAAGTATAGAATTTTGTTGGTATCGTTTCATGCCTAACTGAAAGTATAATCTTATTAAACGCGTCATTATTCCGGAAATTCAATGTTTCCATATTCCACTGTACTTTTTCCCATTTGTGGACCAGATTTTTAAATTTTTTTTATTATTTTTTAAGGTAATGCAGGTTTCTGAAAATATTCCTATAAAAGCTGAATTAAATAAGAAATAATATAACCTTAGCTATTGCTGTTCAAAATCTCAATGAATCATCTAATCATGATTCAATTAGTGATCTTTTACTTTTAGACTTGATTAAGAACTATTTAGTCTAAATTTAAATTCATAATATTTAATGACTTTTCAACAATTTGACACAAATTCAAGATTTAGATTCAGATTGTTATCGAATTTAAGATGTAATCATGGATTGGAGTTTTTAGAGATTTTATTTTCATAAAGCCGAACTTACCTATGGTTTTCGGCTCATTATGACCAGGGCCGCACGAGGTCCAATTCCGGCACTGAAAGCGTACATTGAACAATTGGTTGCGGAGATGGGATATTCTCAACATGCCATGTAAAGCTTTGTTGGCCACCACTTTATTTATAGTTAATATATCTGAGAAATTAATATGGGCCACACAACTTAAGATATCAAGGAGCTTCCTTAAAAATGCAATTCAAATCGTTCATGTTATCTCCGAGAAACAGCAAAATATACTTTTGTTATTTTGAAAAGAGAAATTTAGGTAATTTCGACCCAATTCTCAAAGTTTTCCACCAATGATTCTAAATGAAATTACAATATTTTTCGAATGTACCATGACCCCACAGTTATGGATCAAATAGTGTAGAGTCCAACCTATAAAATTCAATAAAATGACATGGAAAACGTAAAATTGTAATTGAAAAGCACGAATTGAATCGTTTCAAATTGGAACTTCGGTTAGTAAACTGTTGATTCTATGACACTACCCCGAACGCCACTACCCCGAATGCCACTACACCGAACGCCACTACCCCGAAAGCCATTACCCCGAATGAGTCATTACCCCGAACGCCACTACCCCGAATGGGTCACTACCCCGAACGCCATTACCCCGAATGGATAACATTTTGAGACATTTTCTAGTTAGAGAGTGGGGAGATAATTGTACGATTCCTTTTGAGTATTTCGCGAGTATGGCTCAAAAATGTATTTTTCAAATATTAGAAGATAAAAGAGCAGCTAGTTGTTTAGCAAATAATTTTTAAACACTAAGTTTTGTCCTCTAATTTTGGGAAGATTCACACAGCCACATTGCAATGCTCTGTAGAACAGCCTATTTCGAATAGAAGGGTGAATTTATTATGAGAAGGATAGCTATAATATGTACAAAATTAGGATGTAGTAAAGTCTCCTATTGGACGTCGGTAGCCACTTCCTTTACTCATTTTATAGGTGTCGGGCATTAAGATTAAGATCTTCTTAAAGATTTTGTTTCGTAAACGATGGTAATGGAAGTTCACCCTGAGATAGTCGCTGCAAAAGTTGTTCTATGGAACCCGCCTAAAAACCAACCTTATAGACGACCGTTCCGCTATCGCACTTGTACACTTGTACATGTTATAAAAATCGGCGGCCTCTGATTGACGCTACAGTAAGAACTTTTGTTGATTTGTGGGATCATTTATTTGAATTTCTGGGAGATAACCACAAAAAAAATTTTTTTGAATCAAGATAATGAAGAAATTATGATGGCAGAAAAGTGGTGAGTAAATCCATAAGAGACCTGTTTGTTACAATACAAGAAGATAAAAGAAAGGCAAAATTTCCGATTAGAATTATAGCAGGAATCACTTTAGTGAATGCCTTCAAGATATATTCCTTTATGAAAAGCTGTTCTATATAGAAATATTAGTGACTAGCTTATCCAACAAAAACGTGAAAGAACAGCCTATTTAAAAAAGAAGGGCAAATTTCTGGTGAAATGTTTGCAGCTATGACGTGAATGATCACTGTAACAACGTGATGCTATGACACAACCTATATTCATTAGAAATAAAAATATTTGTTCAAAAACAAAATTGAAATATGAACACCACCAACAAGTCCAAATACCGGTGATTATGCATCTGTCAAGCAACACCATATTGATGGTTATGGATTCGAATCCCTTTCAGTCAATAAAAGGCTGATTTTATTAAAGCCCATTCACAAATTTCGTAACGCTGAAGGAAGCAAAAAAGTTTGTGGGTGGTTGTCCTCAAAATGTTACAGCCCATTCACAATGTGTAGAATTTCCATACAAAAAAAAGTACGAGGGGGTGGGTAGGTGTTAAAAATGCCAATTGTTGGCGAAATGAAATTTATGAATGAACCCTTGAATTACGAAGGTGCCTACTGAGCTGATAAACAGGCACTGTCTCAGAAAGAATGAGAAGAATATAGTTGCCATCAAGATATTTCGAAAGAATAAAAATATGATGAAAATTTTACCGACGAATTTTACGTGCCATTAATTACCAACCTTCATCAGAGACGCATTTTTGCACGCAAAACAAGATACTGTACTGTATCTCATACTATTCGGGATAATGGCTCATTCGGGGTAGTGGCGTTCGGGGTAATGACCCATTCGGGGTAATGGCTTTCGGGGTAGTGACCCATTCGGGGTAGTGGCGTTCGGGGTAGTGGCGTTCGGGGTAGTGGCGTTCGTGGTAATGGCATTCGGGGTAATGGGATGGAGCCAAACTGTTTTGAGTGTAATATTTACATAGGATTACATAAAAATTAAAAATTGCATCGGTTTCTGAAAACCATATTATGGATCAATTTTCATATTATGGATCAAACTGTGACATATTACGGATCAGTGCGCAAAATCAAGAGATTTTAAACTCAATGCATCTGTATTGCATGATTTGGTGAAAGTTAACAATGTGTTACATATTACTGCAAAAAATAGCATTGTTAGAGCTGGAAACAAGGGTAAAATGTCCTTTTTTGTGACATACTGCATTGTAGTAACTGAGGCATGAACTGTTTTCGCTCCACACCAAGTTTTCCACCCGTTTTTGTCTGCTAAAAAAATGAAATTTACCAACCTTGATGTTGTATTAGTTTTATCCTTAGTGCTATTGTCTGAAAATGTCGAATCCAATGCTTAAAATGGTAGAAATCTACATTCTTTGGAAGTGATCCATAACCGTGGTAAACAATCATTTCCTGGTCCATATTATGGATCACTAGTTAGAAGTGCTAATATTCGGTATTTAGAATCAACAATCAAGTAAACTGTTTTCTAAAGATGAATTCACACTAAATCGAAGCGAACGAGCATGTTTTATACTATAACATATGAATTTTACCACTTGTGGGAGCTTATGAATGCTGACGGCACTTCTTACAGAAAACGATCATATAATGATAGCTGTGTAGTACCAACTAAACATTTTTTTATAAAAGACAATTTACACCGTCTTCAGCCAAAGGCTGCTCAGACTGGACGATCACTAACATTAGGCAACGGACAACACGGAACACCCAGTAGCCCAGTGATGAATTTTTCGTTTGACGAAAAGTTTCCACCGACCGGAGCGGGAATCGAACCCACACCCCATGACACAATACGCCTAAACGACTGACGCCGCTAACCGCAAGGCCACGAAGCCCACAAAAGAAACAATTTGTCAAATACACCGTTATTAAGCGGTTGAATGTTGTGCTTAACTTTACAAATGCTAGAAGACAAATAGTATAACATGGGAAAAATATGTTTTACGTCAACGTTTATGTTTTGAGCGAGTTATCCGATGTTGAACGCCAAAGTGATCCGTCACTGTGGGTGATCCGTAACTGTGTGGGCATGGTATTTATGTGAAAGTATATGAATATAGTATGTATCAAGTCTTGCGAGCTCAGCTCATGAGGAACATTTTTGAATCACAGTAATCACTTGACCGCTTGACATGCTCAGATACAGGAGACCAAAAGTGTTAATATAAGATCCCGGAGAACCAATCCGCATCAAATGTTGATTCCCATACCACATAAAATCATAAATCTCTTCAATAAAAAGTAATTTAATTCAATAAATATTTGCTCGGTAAAAGATGACCATCGGGAGCCTTTTTGGGCATTTCGAATACAGGTGACCAGTTTCGAAATCCCGTTTTTTATTCCAAGACCAACTTTTATTATAAGAAAACAGCTATTATCCATAAATCAAATAGGGTAATTTGTCTATTATCGCACGGTTAAGGAAGTAGCGTCTATAATTTGGCTATCAAATATGCTAGAATCCCTTCAACTTAAACTGAATTTCATTCAAAAGCATCAAATATATTCGACAATCAGATTTCCCATCGATTTTTGTGCTTTTCAATTTATTTGAATGACTTTTTTCCACATTCATGAACTCTGGCCAAATCCCTTTTATTGCACACTTCGAAAACACCCGCATCCTATTATTGCATACTTTGATCCCAATTATTGAGCACATGTTTAATTATGCTTTTTGTGTGGAGTTGACTCGCTAGTGTAATTGAAGACGGTGTGATATAACATTCCAAACAATAAAGTTAGCAAATTATGTCGAGTTTGCATGATAATTCGATGAAATAATGATACTATTGAAGAAAAAGCCAGTAGGAATATTTTTTTTTTCTATTCTATCTTTATTCACGAGATTTTTAGCCCTGGGCTAGTTCATCTCGGGACCAACGGTTTCACTTGCCTTCGTCACTATAACTTTTTTGTCTGTGACTATCTCGGGGATGGGATTCGATCCCAGGTCCTCGGCGTAAAAGACGTGTGTTCTAACCACTACACCAGGTGCGTCCCCCAGTAGGAATAAAAAATTGCATTTTGTTTTGTCAGTTTTGTTTATACATATTCTGTAACAATGCCCGCATATTTCGTAGCGTTTACTCCATAGCCAGTAAATTAGGCTACAGCTGCAGGCTGTGCGCCAATTATTGAACGCTTTAATATTTACAAAGAAAAACTAAGTTTTTCTAATAATTTTATCTCGCATTACGAAATTGTAACATAAATCTCTATTTTCGTTGAGAAAAAATTGAAATCCGTTTCAGTAGAAGCTATTTTATGGCGGGACGTATTTGGCTCATGACGTAACAATTAGGGAGCTACTTGAATTGCGAATTGCACACGATAGTTCGATTTCGTTTTAAGTACATGATTTTGAACTTTTGACGAGAAACAAACTGCTGGTAGCTGGAATGCAGTATTCATTAGAGTTAAGCATTAATATTTTGGATTCAATTCATTGCATCAGTGCAATATTCCCCCAATACTGGCAAGTGTGCAATAATTGGGTGGTGTACAATAATTGGCAATCTACCCTAACACTGTTTCAGCGAAGAAAAAACTTTGAAAGGTAAAGTTGGGACACTTTGGACGTAAAGGGGCCATTTTGTGATTTGATCAGTAGCCCCGGTATTTGGTTTCGAAGTTCAAATTCATATTTTAAACAATTTATGAATTGGTACATAAATGAAGACTTGAAGTAAATTCTCATCTCTAGAAATATAAAATCCAACTGTTTCGTAAAGGTAAAACTCTCGGAAGCTAAATATGAGTACTTTTTTCATTTATTCGACCATTGGACTGAAACTCAGATTTAGTGACAAAGTTCCAATGATATGTTTATGAAATTTTGATTCCATTAAGAATTCTGGAAGGAGGGATGAGAATCATAGAAGGATTCAGATGAATCCTCTTAGGATTCTATCAGAATCCTCACAGAATTCTCATCAGTATCCTCTCAGGGTACTCGTTGGATTCCTCGCAGAATTCAAATAAGATTCTTCGCGGGATTCTCATCGGAACCTATTTATGATTCGAATCAGAATTCATCAAAATCATCGCAGGATTCTCATCAAAATTCTCTAAGAATGCTGTTCACAATTCAAGAACACGCTTTCTAAATTTCACCCCAAAATTTGCAGCAATATATGGATGCCACGCACAGACGTCATCAATATATTTATGTCATCTAGGGGCTATTCAATCGCATAAAAAATTAAGAGAAATAGCAAAAATAGTCACGTACAGTATTGCACATTACATATAAAACTTCTTCCATTTTTCATACAAAATGGCTAGATCTCAACTATTGATGGACTGATTGAATGAAATTTTTCATTCCCTTGTTTTTCAATCTCTTCAGATAGAATTTGAATTTTACCAGATATATTTGATTAATATTTCAATTCACGAGTTGGAAAGTAGCAACGATTTGACTAAAGTGAAATTTTTGATTAAAAATTGGTCGGCGTTAAATCAGAGTGGACCAAGTGCTTTTTACCATAACAACGAAAACTATCAGCGTGCTGAAGAATTCGAGAAAATACAAGACATTTCAAGAGTTTTGGCAGATGTTTCGACATGGGCTGATTGTTCCTCTAATCTATCAATGGAAATTCACAAATGTTTTATAATTCGATGCATCTGGTTTTGATGGTTTTCGAGCTATTGTAATGTCACTGATATCGGAATTCAAGATATGGATTCTTGAAAAATTTAAGATACTGACGTCGAAGGATGATGGTAATTTGATTATCTTAAAGATATGAACCCAGTTTGACCATTCAAACATTAAATGATAGTCATTTTACAAGAAATTGTTTAGTTAGAGTGAACCAAATCACTGAACGGTATTCTTTGGTACGGTCAAAGTGGATCAAGTGCACTTAGTCCATCAAAAATCGTTCTATTAGAGGTTTGAATAATGATTTTCCATGATTATATCTTCACATTATAATGTTTGAAAGAAGCACAAAGTTGTGTGGAAATTTGAATCAAATTTTTCACGAGTAATAAAATTGCAAAGTACTTAATTTTAAGCCAATTTTTCTTAAAGTATGAAAAATATTAATTAGTCCACTCTGACTGAACGCTGACTATTTGTAAGCGATAAATCTTGAAATCTGAAAGACCTACACAAAAAATGTCTGTGGCTAGCTTTTTCATCCTGTGTAAATCTATAACTTTGTTGAAGATCTATAAAGCTGTTTCTTCATTCTTCTGAGTAATGTAAACTATTGAGAATGGTTAAAAATTTCACATTAGTCAATATCGGTTTGATGCTGAACTTGGTAATGAAAAAAAAAAAACACTGAAAAATATATGCTAAATTTCAAGTGTGACTGAAGTGCTGTTAAGCATTTATATTGGTCAATAAATAAATCAGATTTATGAGAAACTTCTATCTGAAAATATTAGAAAACCATTTTCAACGAATTAAAATCGTCTTGGGTACTTCCGGGTTACGTTCCATCAGCAAAAAAGTAAGAGGTTGTTTCTAAGATACGACCGCCAAGTTGACGTTGGATAACGTTAGCCTCTTCTATTTCCTGGCTTGGGACCGTCACGAACTTATGAAAGATTTCTACTGCTAAAAATCCAATTAATTTTCACACTATTTGTTGCATGTCGATTCTGATTTATTATAGACATTTGTGTTATTATTTTGTGTTTATACAAAATAATCACTTTCAGAAGCTTAGTCCGTTATATTGAAGAATTGATTTTTAAGTGTATACTTAATCATTGTTAATTTGGAGCAATTAATTCAAAATATTTGAATCATTCCTTAACAATAGAAAATATACTGCATTCCGACAGCACTGCAGCAGCGTCTTCGGAAACATTCTCAAATTGTCGTTTTGTCAATTATTCATAACTAATTAGAGATGAATTATAGCAAGAATGTGGTAAACACATTAGCAAATATAACACAAACAACTCTTTAGTACACATTTGTTAGCCCTGAAAAGGGCCGATTGAACTGTGAGAATCGAGTAACTATTATTTAGTTCACCGACAGTTCTGTTGCTGTGAGAATTGCCAATACTGTTGCGCTTCATGGTAGAAATATTTTCAAAACTCTTTCAAAATTGAATTATCGTCCTGAAAAGGACGGTTGGGTTTGGATATCGTCGATCGCCATTCCATGCACAGGTTTGATGGATTCAGTGCTAGTTTTGAATTCTGGTCTCGGTGATGGAGGTGATTTAACCTCAAAATCTGTACAGCGTATGGCCCTGCCACTTCAGAGCGTAGCCGACAGAATTCTGGATGACTTCAGCACACCGCGGGTTTTCTCGTAGATGAGACCGAAGGTACGCTTGACGTCACCACGGCGAGCCAGACGGCGGTGGTTTGGTGATGATGCAATTGATGTTGTCACGCAAAACCTTGCGATGACGCTTGGCGCTTCCTTTTCCGAGTCCGGTTTATCTTCGGCAACGATTGTAACAAAACTGATGCTTGGCCGCCGGCTCAGCTCCTTTTATGCGGTACGCAATGGATGAATTCTTCTTGCTCGCTCGCTGTTCACTGTTCGTCTCGCTCGCTCGCAAGAGAAGATCATAAAAGGGACCGGCAGCCGCGCACATTCAATCATTCATTTGTTTCAATCCGTCCAGAGAACACTACGACGATGGCTCTACCAAGCCGACTGCCCGTAAATCCACTGGTGGAAGCGGCCCCACGAAAGTCTCTCGCTAGAGCGCCTCAGCCACCGGAGGAGTCAAGAAGCCGTATCGCTATCAGCCAGGAACGGTCTCTCTGCGTGAGATCCGTCGCTACCAGAATTCGACGGAGCTGCTGATCCACAAATTGTTTTTCCAGCGCCTGGTCCGTGAAATCGCTCAGGACTTCAAGACCGATCTGCGATTACAGCGCTTGGCCGTCATGGCCCTGCAGGAAGCGAGCTAGGCCTATCTTTGAGGCTACCAACATGTGCGCGATCCACGCCAAGCGTGTGACCATCATGCCGAAAGCCTTCTAGCTGGTTCGTCGTATCCGTGACGAACGAGTTTAAATTTAAATTGAATGACACAAGCAAAACGGCCCTTTTCAGAGCCACAACAATGCATTCCACGTAAAAGAGTTACGGCTAGAGATATTTCACATATTATTATTAATTTATTTATTTAATTGCCAATTGAAATTTCGGATGATTAGTTTTACAACGGAGTGAAATGGCAAACAAAGTTTTACATAGGTTCCCGTCGGGCGGCGGTAGCATTTTTGCAGTCTACTCTGTGCGATTATTTGGTTTCGACCGACAATTTCTTACCAAATCAAATCATCAACGAAGCTGTTGCTGATAAGTTTTAGCTTTCAAATCGACAAGTTTATACTGATCGTTTTGTCATGCATGTGGTTAGCGACGACGACGACAACGGCATTATCCAATCATCGCATAATGCGAGGCAAACCGGGATCCTCATTCTAGTGCCGTCCCCAATTTATCTCTCATGCACACAATGTCGAAGATTGCCCTGCAAGAGTGCGATGGGAAATTGATTTCTTGGCCCTGTGATTCTCGTAAAGCACTAATGTTGACGCTTATGAAAGATTGCATGCAAATGACTGACCGAAATATGAATCCATCACATCCATTCACCAGTAATGTCGCTCTTCACGGTGTAAAATTCTCATAAATCTCTTTCAAAATGAAATTGTCGTCCTGAAAAGGACGGTTGAGGGTAGTCACAATCGATCGAACTGGGTTTTCATTCCATTCTTAGACAGAAACACACCAAAAGATTACCGAAGACGATTTAATTAAAATGCGGTCGTGCGCGTGCGCGTGAAGTGGAATTTGATTGGCTTCGACTGAACACGAGATAATGGAGAGAAGTAAGAAGAAGACCGAAAGGGGCGTTTCCCTTTGAATGACGAAAGTGGCTAAGATATCGCGCAATGATGTCTGTGTCAGGAATACACAAGAAAAATGTGCTTTTCTATGAAAAATAAGACATGCTTCGATATTTCTCAATTTTTCAATAGTTTAGTCATGAGAATCAATAGTTTTCATTGTTGGAGTAGATTCGTAGAAAGATTTCCAATCGATTGGTGAAAGAATCTTGAAAATCTATCCGGGCATTAGAAAGTTATTAACAGTCAAAATCTAACCACTTCTCGTGACGCGAGCGATTTTTCGTTTTTCGAAATTGTACCCCAGTATGTTGCCGTAAGACGTTATCCAACGTCAAAAAGAGGAAAAAAATCTTTCACACTGTTATTAAAAGCTTAACGCTTTTTCCCGCCCATTTTCGATCAGGCCCGATTAGAGCGATAAACCCTGGCAATTTACAGCTTCGAGCGCAATATACTGTGATAGTTTATATGGGTATCGATTTCATCGGAAGCTTCCTCCTCTTAGGAACGAACATCTACCGATACACCCTTGGGCGGAGCACGTCTTTAGAGAACATAACACCTTTTTCCCTGACCTAAGGGAACGTGCTCTCGGGTGACAAACGAAGCGAGTAGCGGAAGTTTTTCCGGTTTTATTATCTCCGACCAATACTTTACGGTTCGTTATGGTAGGGAAGTACCCTCCGGCTCTGGTTCCGCAATAATTTATACACCTTTTCTTTTTACTGTGCTTCGGAATTTCCCATCCCCGTCATGGCCGTCAGCTGAGGCTGTTCGGAAGTAGCTGTTTGCTTCAGGACGTCTGTCTCAAGTTTCAAGTGGTCACATAAAATTGTTATTGCCATCCCTTCGGGTCCCATCCGGTTTCCCTGGAAGGAAGTGGGGCTATCGTTCGAAGGGACTACCATAGACTTTTTTTTCTTGTCGCATTGATGACGATGGTGATAGTAGATTGAGGATGATAATGATTTAAGTGTCGTTTGTATTGTATTGTCTGGTATCAATTGTACCATGCTGTGGATTGGACGATTCGCAAGAGAAGTTTATTATAAAAATAAATTATTGACTGGTTTCTTGATTGCGAATCGATACCTCATGAATCATTTAGGTTGGCCTGTAGGAAGGATTCAGGCTGACTACTGATAATTGATTTCGCTTCCTCTAAACTATTGGCGACTCTTGATACCTGAAGAACACCGCAGCATCAGCATCACGTCGACTCTGGTCACAGGTTATCACTGACCTGGTGCCCGGAATATCTGTCAACAACCATGTTGCACAAAAGTTGTGCAATAGGGTGATTCGAAATTAAATTCAAATTTTACATCCCATAGTGGAAACTCATTCTTCAAACCATAATAAAGAAAGAAGAGAGCAACATCGACGCATTTGATACGATGCCGATGAATTTGAGTTGATACGTGTTCTTCTGCTTAACAATTTCAACTGCTACTTCATTCACGAAGGAGTCGTCTCAAATCTCTCCAGAAGTGATAAGTCCGTAAGCGTCCAAAGTCATGTTCATAATGCTGACTTTCCTCACTTACTTATGCCTTCCTGAACAATTAACCCATTTCATTTTCAAATGAAAATCCTTCACCTCGTTTTCATTGCCGAAGCGGAAAAAGAAAAAAATCTTTTAATTACTGAAATTTGAGGCCATTCCGGGAAGACAGACAGAAGCGGGTATATTCTTCCGGAAATATACCTTTTGTTTCCCAGGAACCGGGCGTCCATTATGGCACACTTTGGGCTCCTTACCTCTCCCTCATAAACGATGTCCCGCAAAACGAACGTCACGAAGTAAGGCCGGGTGATTAAGTGACTTTCAAATGAATGAACGAGTGAGTGAATAAATGCTGGCCGGCTGAGACGACTAATGGACTTCCTACTGTTTGGGACGACTGCTCAACAATAGCTTCGACTACAATGAGGGGACAGTTCGGTTTGTTCACCATTGGACATGCTTTCTCCCCATTTCACTTTTGGTTCGGTGAGGGATATTTCTTGAAGCCAGAAAACGGAAGTGAAAACAACAATCGGATTAGCACCGATGCCAAGCGAATCTAGTGTCACTGGGTAAGAAACTTTTTCAATAGAAAATTTTTGCCGGATCTGGGTTCGTGTACGAATGTGATATTACGATCGTAGGTTACGTACACCTATACTTATGTAGGTTTAGAGCCGGATAGAAAGATATTGAATCGAAAGTTTCTTCATGGCTTCGGAATATTAAGCCTTTTTTCCGGTACCGATTGTCAGAAAAAGTTGACTCACAGCTTGGTCTATTGAATTCCTAAGGAGATTTTGTTCCGATCTCACTGGCCGGTGCAAAGAGGAGAAATTTGGGTCGATCATGGCCAAAATTATTATCTTCCATTATTGGTCTTCTTTTATCCTAATATTGACTTAAAACGGTCAAAGTTTAAACAGTCAACAGTGTGATTCAAACTAACGACCCTCAGCTTGGTCTTGCTGAATAGCTATCTGAAACCAAATTAGAAGAAAAAAATAAGTTAAATTTTGCTTAGAATTGCATTGGCGTTTTTTCTGGAGGGGCCTAGCAAATTCTTGTTTAATAGAAGTAATATCGATCACAATCACGATTTTCACAAATTTTGTAGTTTGCATAGATTTGATTTTATTTGTTTGTGAATTTGTGTTACATTGCTGCACATCAGTGATATTTGTAAATTTAATTTTTTGCTGTGAAAAATATTCATTCTTGTCGAATTCTTCCAAAGAATACAAGAGGAATATCCCTTGTTATTCTTCCACGAACTTTTTAGCTGATAAACCTTGTTAATTATTGTTAATTAGAAAATTGCTTAAAAACATCACTTGGAGAAATCCACCAGAAAACGCTTTGGAAATTATTTTAAACATTTTTTCAAGAAAGTCTTCTACCTACTTATATATTATATATTAAAATGAAATGTTCGAAGCTATTTCTTAGAGAAGTTCTTTTACCACGATATTCTCTAATTTCTAGTTCTCTATTTCAAAATTTATTTTTATCCAGTTTTATGGTATGGATAACGAAGAGAATAATTGCTGGTGGGGAATCGACTGTATGGTTGTAATCAATTATGTTTTTCGGCTACGCAGTCTTAATTTTTACAACGGCTTATTTATTTGCCCGACGTTTCGACACGGGAATTGTGTCTTCCTCAGGGGGTAAATATTGTTGTCGTTTGTAGTCAAAACATAAGACTACAAACGACAACAATATTTACCCCCTGAGGAAGACACAATTCCCGTGTCGAAACGTCGGGCAAATAAATAAGCCGTTGTAAAAATTAAGACTGCGTAGCCGAAAAACATAATTGAAGAGAATAATGTAATGATACTATAACTATGTTAAGCTACTTGTTCAAAGTCCAGATTCCTTGTAAATTATTCAAAGAAGTAATATTATCATACAATATGAAGCAAGCTTCATTACTATTGTTTGTTTTTTTTTTCTTTTCTCAGTGATACACAAACATTTGCGAGAATCCGATACCTGTGTATTAAGGTACTTTGGTTTGGGTGGAACGTATGAAAGCAGAACAAGGCGATTTTTTACGGCGACAGCAACAAACAATCGTCGCGATTTCGCTGCATGCACAGTTTTAAGGCTCCTCCAGATCTAAGCGACTTTTTACGGCGACAGCGACAAACAATCGCAGCGATTTCGCTGATGTTTCGCTGCATGCACTGTTTGATGAGCGCGTCTTAGCCACAGCGACGCGATTTTGCTGCGATTCGTATCAATCAAGATGGTTCCATAGAAGAGTGCTTGAAGCGACGCAACAACGAAATTGCGACGATTATTTGTCGCTGTCGCCGTAAAAAGTAGCGTAGCTTTGGGGGAGCCTTTATGAGTGTGCCACGGAGCCGCGATTTCGCTGCGATTTTCGCAGAGGTGCATTTGAACGCGTTCTGTTCATGTTCTGTTCAAACCTTGTGCTCACGAGAGCCATGTTCAAGTTCAAACAATTTACGATGGTTGATCACAGTGCGCTGTTCATCTTCTGGTAACCGCTGTTGTCATAATTTGCACTACAAACACAGAAAACCATTCCTTGTAAGTTGAAATTCATTGTGTCTCATAAATTCAAAAATATTCTAGACTATTATTTCTGTTACAGGTTCATACATTTTTCATATTTAATAATGCTTGAAAAACGACGGAATAACTGGTTAAACAATGGCGGTGTTTGAGACGGTATCTCGAGGCCTGAGAGTCTCGGAATAACATTCGCAGTTCCATATTCTTGAGTGTCCCTTAGCTCCATATATTCGGGTGCAGGCTAGTGCATTCTGTCTGGGCGCAAAATATAATAAATATCGTTTTACGATCTCATCCTAACAATTGTAATGATTTAATGAATAAAACGAAACTATGCAATAGATATTTGCAAAAATTGCGTTGTTTTTTGCATTCGTAATTGTTGCAATACAAACAATAAAAACTATCCGAATATTGATTTGTCTTGTGATAGAAGTTGACGTTCATTTCACTAATACATTAATCTACGATTAATCCACACCGGTGCTGATCCTATGACTGTCATCCGAGTTTTAACAGCGTTCTGTCGAGAGGCACAAGCTCAGTTTATGTGCAAATAGGTACTTGAATGTTCTTAAATTATTTCTGCTTCATTCGTGAGATTCCGGAGCATTTATCCCAGTTGTAAGTTGCCCTTGATCATACTAGCCGTAGTCCGAACATCGAATCCGGGCTGTACCAAAATCTTGGTACATAATATGGTGAAGCTCAAAGGTCGGAAAACGTAATTGCGCGTTCGTCGAAAATTTTGGAGATCACAACTCCATCAAGGAGAAAAAACTTTGTTAAATTTCAAACAAAACTCAACTTTGAATATTGCACAAACAAAATATTAGTTTGCTCTAACATTGTCACTTGATTGGAACAAACTAAATTATTGAGTTGAAGTTTTTGCGAGCAATAAATTAAATTCAATTTTCTTGTTGGAAACAACCAAAATTTTGGTTGTTGCGTTTGACAGTTCTCGAAACAATTAATTCTTTAGGTTATTTCAAACTAGAAACTTTAGTTTGGATATAACAATTCTTAGATCGAAACAAACAAATTTGTTGTTTAAATCAAACAATTGTTGTGTTGTAAAATGAGGGTTGGATTTTCTGTGTTTTTTGTTTCTTAAATAAATAAACAAAACATAAAGAAGTATATGATGTGTGTATTTAGACAAATAAGGTACAATTGCAATGATTATTATTGTTCAATTGAACCTTTATCGTTAGCGTTGAAAGCATGAAGTGCCTTGTTTTGCGGAGCATTGGTTGTTTAGGGGCCTTCCTTAGCTGAGTGGTTAGATTCCGCGGCTACAAAGCAAAGCCATGCTGAAGGTGTCTGGGTTCGATTCCCGGTCGGTCAAGGACCTTTCGTAATGGAAGTTTCCTTAACTTCCCTGGGCATAAAGTATCATCGTACTTGCCACACAATATATATTAATGCAAAAATGGCAACTTTGGCGAAGGAAGCTCTCAGTTCATAACTGTGGAAGTGCTCATTGAACACTAAGCTGAGTAGCAGACTCTGTCCCAGTGAGGACGTAAAACCAACAACAAGAAGAAGAAGATGGTTGTCCATTATCTGAAAATAGATGCATTAATGAACTAGAGCTGGGCCACCCAATAAAAACAAATGGAAAAGAGAATAATATGCATCACTTACCGTACAAAACCACTTGGAAGAGTTAACAGACTAAATAATCTCCACTAGCGCAGTCTTCATATTTCCCACAATGAGAGAAAGCAAGATGGAGTGGCCAATCAAACTTCTCAGTATTCGTGGTTTCTTTGTTCAAACCACATTGACTGTTTAACGATTAACTTGCGACGATCGACGCGCCACCTTATTTCATATAACGGAGGTTATTAGAACTAACTTGGAGGTAATGTTTTGGAGGTTATTTGGCAATTTGGAGGTTAAAATCCCCTCCAAACACTAGCGATTTTGCGGTGAGATGTTGACGTTTGATGACGAATAGGTATCAGTTTAGTTTGATATTGAAAATTACTTGAATCTAACTAAAACATTAGTTTGAATCTCAGATATCTAAACAAAAGTAAACAACCTAATAAATGGTACGAACAAACTGAAGCTTAATTGGCACAAACAAATAAATTGGTTTGTATCTACCCAAATTATTGTTAGATTTAACTAAGTCCCAAGATAGAAATAATTATTTTATTAGTTCATTTTCAATGTAATTATGATTTTGAAACAATCACACGTAGACCTAAAAAAAAAGACCGTAATTCAACCAAAAAATTGGTTGTTTCAAACTGTGCTGATTTTTCTCCGTGATGATCAATCTAGTCATCGTGTGCGTGTTCAAGAAACTGAACATGAACACGAGAGCAATCAAAGAATCATTTGAGAACGCTCACAGAACATGAGCGTTCAAAATGCGTCTCTGGATTTTCGTCGCGTTGGTCTAGATAGTATACTGCTTCGCGACTAAAAATGGATGAACCAACGTGCGAAGTTCGATTTTTGACCAACTTCGCCGCGTCGCGAGTCACTTCGCTATAGTGCGCATCTATGCCCTCCACCATGTGCATTATGCGCACTATTGAGAATCGAGCTGCGACGCTGCGAAGTTGGTCAAAAATCAAACTTCGCACGTTGGTTAACCCATTTTACAACGCGAACCAGTATATTATTTAAGAGAGCTTGCAGCGACACAACAACGGAATCGCGACGATTTTTCGTCGCAATCGCTGAAAAAATTGATTTGGGGGCGCCTTAACGCGGAGGACGCAAGGCTCGTTTAGAGCGATTTTTTCAGAGCGTCCCAGAAAATATGAGCATGACTTAACCATACTGCCATTTGGAGACTAGTGCAGATAAATATCTAATTTTCACACATTCATGGGTAAAAATGCGGCACTCTAAAACAGGAGAAAGAGTCATGATTTCGGGAGGAAAGTGTGTTTTCATGTTATAAAAATACACCATGACCAAAAGTCATGAAATCATGAAGCATTTTACCGTAACGCTTGCTGTACGTTACATTTTCATTTTTTAGCAAAGAAAAATGGCAATTAAAATTCTCAAATCATGAAGCATGTATGCTGGAAGCATGAATAAAATTCATGGAAACATAAGCACTATTCATGGATTTAGTCATCTGTCATTTATGATTCCTATTTTTGATACGAAAAGCGGCAATTTCGGTCATGAAATCATGAAGCAGGGTCTGATATCATGAACATAGGTCATGAAAATATAAGCACTTTTCAGGTATTCAGATGCCTGTCATTTATGATTCCAATTTTGGTGTTGAAAAGTAGCAAGTTGAGTCATGAAATCATGAAGCAGGATCCCTCAATCATGAACTCAGTTCATGGAAACGAAACATTATACGTCAATTTAGATCCCAGTTTATATTTGCCATTGGTAAACAAATAAAATAAAGATTAAAATTGTTACTGCTTTTGTGTCGATAGTTTCGTAATAAACCGTGAAAACATTGCACAAATGTCAACCCAACGAGTGTGACATCTTTAGCAGGAACGCGAACATTCGGTGGTTAGGTTTGTATGCAAAATGTTGTCTCGAGCATCAATTGAATCGGTAAATGGTCCCTAGGCTGGTGGATTGCATGAGTCATGGAACACTACTAAACAACTCTGCGGCTGTGGAAAGTGGATCTGGATCATCCGGCTGCTGAAGGCCTTTGTGACCTACTTTGTTATAGGACGTGGGGTATGCATCACTTCCGAACAGTCAAAATCTTCGCTCAAAGTGAAACATTGCCCGGTTCTGCAAAAGCAGGATTAAGTAAGTACATTGATTGTGTCGTGAAACAATGTTGGAACTCACGAATATTTCACCAAGAATGTCATCGATATGATGACAAGCTTCCGAAGAATTTAAACTTTTTCAAAACAAACCTTTTTTTATAATTTCACTAGAAAAGATCACCGATTGCCACCAGACACGTTGACTAAGGTGAAGAAAGTGACAGTTAGATTTGTGTAACGCCCTGAGCATACGAGTTCTTGCATAATAGTCACGATTTCATGACTTTTAGTCATGATATCATGAAACATAAAATTTTATGAAATCATGACTTTTTGTTCATGAATCCGGCAACGGATTTTTTTTCGTGTTGAATTCCTGCACTTATCAAGAGCAGATTGTGAATTTTAAGTGATTTTTTCGCTACCTGTTTGTTCATGGTGTTACATTTTTGGAAGCTGTTCTTATCAGTTCTGCACAAATCGCTTTACATCTGAGTGACGTTGTTGTGCAAAATTTGTGCTAGGTCATAAAATACGTACTTAAAATTCGGTTTTAGCTGTGATCGGTGTTTAAAAGGGTCAAAACCAAGTCTCTTTATATCCGTTAAAACATGCAAATATCTTAATTTTTTGTTGCATTTCCAAAAGTCTAGATGTCCGGCATAAGCTAATTTGAAATGAATTATTTTTATTTACATTGAAAATACCTGAAAAACTATGATTTCTTGAAGTTATCTTATGTGGAGAGAAAAACTAGCGTTTTTTAGAATTTTACCGTTTTGTCAAATGTTTCCTAGCAAAGCCAAATAAAATTGGGAACAAAAATTCTGATGGAACATCTTAGATATAATGTACTTGAACTCACCACATCGAAGGGTTTCGATAAAAACATTCATTACTAGTTAAGTTTCAACAAAACACAAAAGTAGGGTGCTGTCTAGATAAGAATTAATTTTTCAAAATCCAAAACTTCAATGTAAAAGGTTGTTTAATAAAACAAAATTTTTACAATTTTACAATTATTTATTTGTTTGGAAAACTATTGTGACTCTCGTTATCAAAGTCGTGCCCATACTTTCTGGGACACCCTATATTCTCTCTTTTGCATTTCTATATCGTGAAGGATATTCGTGGCTACGATGGCTTATCATGCCTGAAAAGTCAAGAAAATCTACATTATGACGATATCATGGATTGTCACGGAATTCAAATCAGAAACTATCAACATGCAACAAAGAATATGGCTTAGTTAACGACAAGCCCTTCTGATCTCTACAACCAACCTATAGGCCTATTCACATGACGTCTCAAATCAGCTGATCAGGAAGCACTTTGACAGTTCTTCTATGAAAATGACAGGCTCGTGTTAGCACCGGTCCTCCACCGATGTAAACAAATGCATAGACGGATCTGTCACATGAAAAGGCCTATTACAAAAGAAGAGTCTGGTGGAATTGAAACAGTTTTAAATCGATTTTTACGTTAGTTATACGGAAAATACAATACGTTCCCGAGAAAAAATTCAAAAGTATCGCAAAAACTCATTTTTTATTACTGTAAAAAATCGGTACCCAGAAAAGCTACAAGAAAAAATTAAAAACAAAAGGGATGTTAAAAAATAAAAAGTAGAAAAATCAAATCCCAAAATTAATAAATTTGCGAATCAAAATAAATCGTTGTTCAAAACGTGTTTAGATCGATTTAAGATAGCAAAAAATGATACTTAGATCGAAAATAAAAATTTGAGTATCAAAGGGTTAAAGAATAATATTTTTAATGTTTCTTGACGTTTCCTAAATGTAAGCATAACATGCGGCACACTATCAGCTATGTTAAAAAATAAATAAAACGGGATCAAAAATGTCAACTTATCAAATTTCAAGTTATGGCTTCAAATTTATTCCAATTGCTCCTCTGTGACGGTGTGGGTTCAGCACTATGTGCAACGATTTGTTCTACTTGAGATAATCGTTGTGTACGGCCAACAAATGGGACGTTCGCCAGTGAATGCGGCGCTGTAATATCATGGCACATACTTGTTTTATCGTTTTGAACTCTGACCCTGTACGGAAAAGTTTATTTTACAAAGTAATTCAAACTGGTTTTGCAGTAAGTCGGGTTATTACGTTGCCCGAAGTTGGTTGTTTGCGGTTGGAAGTAGTTCTTCCATTTGACCATTTTTGGAGAGCTTAAAAAAGTTTCATTATATTTTGTATGAAACTGTTCTTCACAGTTTTTTTTTGCACTTACGGATCTGAACCAATCATCTGGAGATTTTCACCAAGAGCTATAAAGTTACACTGGATTAGATTTGCCCATCCACTGAGATACTCGTTAGGAAACTCCAAAACTCACCATTCAGAACATGTACGGAGACGCTGTAGTGCTGATTTGGTCCAATCGAACACGTGTAGCTGCCCGAGTCCTGTTTGTTCACTTTGGCCACGAAAAGCGTCGAGTTGGCACCGATGTTGGTGAGGTTGGTCTTGACGCTGCAAACAGACGGAATAAAATAAGACAAATGAAATTGTAATATCGTTCACTTTTCGGGCATAGAGTAATGCGGGGCAAAGGTTCGTAGCTAACATTTCGAGGAAGATATCTATTGAATTAAAAATGCTCCGACATTTCATGCAAATTATGACTAAACATTTTACCGTATTACTAGATTTTTATAAAGTTTATTTGTATTTCAATTAATATATGTAATATTGCGTATTGTAAGTCAAATGCGAAACTTAGTTCCATGAGAAGGGCACATGTTCGCACTGAATAAACGACAAGATTGTAAAGCAAATAGTTTATGACGACTCTTTTCACATTCATCTATTCTTCCTAACCACGGAACATTTAGAAGAAAAAAAATCGAAAAACTGTTCAATATTACCCCGGATTACAGTATTTCTATGAAATATTGTCCTGTTTATTCCATGCAACATCGAATTCCTGTACGCTTGTAAGCTGGACTCACATCTTTTTAAACGTATTTTATTACAACATTCAATTTTTTTTGTTTAGGGTCCAACAAAATTAGTCAAAATAATTATATTTGGATGAATTGAGACCGAAGTCTGGAATTCTAATTAACGCGGCATTTGTGAACTGATCTTCTAAGGTGTCAAACCCATACAGTGTTACCAGGGGTTTTTTTTCTTATCCACTGAAATAGATCAACTGCGAACTTTTGCCCCGAATTACCCTACAGAATTTCTGAATGTGTAGTAAGATATTTCTGCTACTGGTGCGATGGCAGTCGCGTCGGTGTGGTGCAAAAAGCATGAGCAAGCTCGTAAAAAAGGATATCGACAGTTTTCAGACAGTTGTTACAGTCGCTCGGTTCGCAATCTACGGTGCTACCGCCACTGATGTTGGGAAGGGGCTTTAGACAACGGATCTCAATTGCACAGACGATAAAGAGTGAGAAATGAAGACGCAGACTTGCGACTCGCTGTTTGGAATCCTAAATCTATGCGAAGACCTCCACACCGCTATGGATAGGAAGAGTTGGGGTTGGGCGGTTTATGGGATATGTTGAAGCGTCTTATAGCGGGATGGAGCGGTAGTAGCAATGGCAGTCCGAACGAAGATGATGTGATGAAATGGCGATAAAAGTAATTTTAAGTTGGTTTTGGGATTGAAGGAAATCATGACTCAGGGAAGGCAATGAGCAGAGTAGAGATGCTTGATATATGTATTATAATTGATGTGCGTGTTAAAATCTAGAATAGCCAGAAAACGTACACTGGAACCTCTATTCACGAACTGGATCAGGGGTTTGTAAATTTAATCCGTTTATGAAATGGGAATATACAGTTCGTCAAATGAAGTGGATTTGCATTTTGAGTGCAATTTGGCAGTCATCAGTATGCTTTAAAATGTATCATCTCATTAGATCGATGATATCAGTAATGGGACAGCTGCGGTAGCTTTCTGTTTGATCGTTTTTTTTTCAAGCAATAAGTAAACGGAGTATTGTGTTGATTTGTATCGACATTTTTGATCTTCCAAGGACCGCATACCACATAGGCATCAGGATATATAGGCGCGAGTAGTTTTGTATGACGATTTTTATTGTGGTATAGATTTTTAACCCCTCATACTAGCAATTAGAGTATTGTTCTTAATAGTATGTATGTAATAGTTTCTCAAAAACAACGTAAAATACATTATTTATGATCTACAAGAGTATTCAGTGGTCTATGGCCTGTGACTATAAGCAAACAAGTCGCTCTATGAGGTTATACGGATGCTTCAGGTCGCCTGATATGTGACACGTTTCACTTAATGCGATGTACATGGAAGCAGACATCGAAGATAAACTGACACACGTGCATGGTTTGGCCATAGGCACGGCCCTTACAAATTTCAAAACGTTTGTACGGACAAAAGATCCCGAAGGGGGCAGGAGGTGCTTTGAAAATCCAAAATAAATGACTACATCGGCAGACCTAACCACAATCTTAAGGGAAAAATGCTGTTTAAAAATTTTTCATCTACTTAACATGCTTGTACTACTGTTATTTCCCTGAATATCATTTCCCGAAATGCCACCTCTCCGAATGACTCGTTTCCCCATAAGACATTTCCCCGAATGACTCGTTTCCCTGAAAAGTAATGCAGTTCAAACAGGTGCAAGAATAGTCTTGAAGGACTGGGTGCTGAACTAGAATGAATGATAAGCAAAATAAAAGAAAAAGACAACATGGATTATAACGTTATCTTCGACTGAATACATCTTGCCAAAAATGCCGATGATGGTGAAACTGGAAAGAACCGCCAATGAAGTGAAGAAGGGTGCATATCAGATGACCAGTTCGTTCATCACTTTGAAACATAAAAAGTTATGACAATTATAAGAGCTAAAAACTTTTCGGGAACTAAACTATTCGGGGAAACGGGTTGTTCGGGGCACTGGCATTCTGGGAACTGGCGTTCGGGGAAACGACATTTGTGGATCTGACATTCGAGGAAAAGTAGTACAACCGTTTGAGATAAGCTGCTCTTACATATGTCATGCTATGTTCATGATCAAACATGACCCAAGCTATTGGATTTGTTTGTTTTCATAGTTATTCTTCATTCTTTTACAATTGGTTGTTCTTTCTTATTGTATTTTCAAAGGGTAATTTGTATACAAAATAAATTGATGGAATATGTTTTCTGGTTTCATAGAATATTCTCCCTTCTTTTGAACATATGCTGTTCTTCCTAGGTTTATTATCTTCGTGATTATGTAGATTAATGGAATACAATTACACTACAAAATTTATCTTGTCTTTGGTAACTTTCTTTCATAGCAAAACTAAATCTACAAAATATCGTAGTCTTTGTGCACTAGGGTGGCCTATATTAATCAGACTACAATAAAATACTGTATACATTTGAACAGAGTTCATCAACTCTAAGGAGGGACTAAACGTGCTTGAAGATTGTAAGGAGAAAATCGTCAAAAATATATAAAAATTGTCCAAAAGGTTCGCATAACATTTCTGACCATAGATGGCGCTGTATTTGATGAATTTCTAGAATTTTGGATTTAAAGATTCTCCAGTCAAAAAATTAAAGACTGCAAAAAAAAAAATGTCGTTAAAAAATACGAAAACGTTTTACCTATGAAAACTATAATTTGGTTTTCCTCGAATTTTACAGTTAAATGCGTTCACTATGTACTATTAACATTTAACTGTATTTTAACACCATTTAACACGATCTTGAAGTTTGTAAGGAGAAAATTTTCAATACATATAAAACCTAGGACCTGTATTTGATTAGTTTCCAGAATTTTTGATTTAAAGATTCTCCAGTCAATAAATGACTGCAACAAACCGAAAGTCCAGTCGTTAAAAAAAACAATACGAAAATGTTTTACCTATGAAAATTATGAATTTGGTCTTCCTTGGATTTCCAGTCAAATGCGTTCACTACACTGCGGAACACGTTTTTGTCTCCAGCACCAAAATACCGCTATTCACTTAATTAAGGGTTGCTGAATCCATTGCCGTTTTCAGAAATATCATAGCACGTCTAGTTTTTAAGATATTGACTGTAGAAAATGCAAAAAATGACTATTTCAGCCAACTTGCATGCAAGTTGGCCAGCTTGTAAGGTAATATATTGGCTAAATTTGCCACAGAATTCAGACTTTATGTGTATAACAATACTTATCATCAAAGTTTGTATTACTTTCGATACGGAAAAGTTATTTTTTGATGGTTTAGAGAATTGTTGTATTTTGCCATATAGAAGAAACGAAGAATTTTGTATGGAGACTGCAAGCACGTTGAAAAAATCGGTTTAATCGCGCAATTTCAATCAAATTATGTCTGAAATAAAAGTTCAAGTTCTATTTTGCATGTTTGGTGGATAAAATTACAAAAAAGTGTGATAAATTGTACTTTAAATTTCATGTAAACATTAATAAAACCAGTGTTTTATACAACTTTGGCGACCTGTAGCTAAAAATTGTGACGTGCTGGAACATTTCTGAGAATGACACCAGATTCAGCAACCCCAAATCTACTAGAGACACATAATTTGATCCTTGAGACACGCAAAAATGTCATTTTTGTTACGCTGTGCTATTTACCATTTAACTGGATTTTAACACCGTAAAAATTTCTTGTTATTTTTTTTTCTGGGGAATGTCCCATTCTGGGGAATGGCGTTCTGGGGAATGTCGTTCTGGGGAACATCATTCTGGGAAATGTCGTACAATCCGTATTTGATTGCCCGCGTTCCATTCTTGTAAGATATCGCATGATCGCTACATGCGGAGGAGACACGCTGGAATGCACTAACTACGGCTGTCACTCACATTATGTTAGAATTGCATCGCCTTTGGCGCGCCGACTAAGAGTTGGCTGCAGAGGATTAGCCCTGCTGAGACTGGTCCCTTGTAACATTGTTGAAGTCCCTTAGGCAAAACTAGTTTGCCTAGGCTACTTCTGCTACATGTGTTGAGTGCTATATGCACTGGCCCCTCCCCGGAGAAATACCGTAAAGTGGTTTCGGGGAGATGAGGGTCTGAGGTCGGCCAAGGTAGTCTGTGCATTCGGTACATCATTTGAGCAATTCAGCGAGAATTGCTCAGTTACAGTGCATAGGCTGGTTTTAGTTGGTTTTAGCGCAGATCTCCTCCTTGTAATATAAGGCGGCGTACGAAAATGTTGACCATGTAGAACTGTGGACCAGAACAGTTTTCCCGGAAAGCTCACAAGATTGATTACACTGTTCGACAAAAAAAGTCGATCTGAATGCACAGAGACCGGACACCCCGGGCTTGAAAGTATAAAAATAAACAAAAATAATGCGTTTTCAGAATGTTCGTGTCTGCCCAGGTCATTTTTAAAATATACTTGAACATTTACATTTTGCATTTTATATTTAAAAATCTAATCTAATCAATAACCCGACACAGTGTTTTATTTTCAGGACAGAAGAATTCATGTGCCATATTATGTTTTGAACTTGAAATTCAATATGAAGAGTTGTACCAAGATTTGCACGGAGCCCCCCCCCCTCCTCCCCTTTTTTGTACCCTCCCCATTTTTAAAGTATCGCAAATGATGGAATATTTGATATAAATTACTGAAATAAACAATTATAATGATACTGCAATCCACCAGCTATCTCTTCAGAAATATCGTAGTTAATGAATAACCCCTTAACCATACTGTGCAGCCGTCCATAAATTGCGTGTTCATTTTAGGGGGGTTCGGTTCAAAGGTTACGATTCGTATAAATAAAGATAAAAAATTTGAAGTGTTGACCACAAGGGGAAGGGGGATGAAAAATACCTAAAAATATAATCACGTGGTATATGAAGGGCCCTTGCAAGCTATTATGTTTCATGTTTACAATAATGAATTTTAGATCAAGGGGTTATCCATAAACCACGTGGCTTTTTAAAATTTGTATATGGACAAAAAGCCACGACGTGGAGAGGGATCTAGATTTCCAAAAAAAGTCCACGTGATTCTACTCCATTACTCCGAATCCCATATTTAAGGAATCTTCGCCGGCTGTTTGAACTTTTCGAGGTTGAACACGATTCAACTGAAAGGCATCTTTTTATAGACGGAAGTGTATCGTCTTTAAAAGCTTTGTTACTGCACAATGGAAATGTTTACTCCAGTATTCCAGTGGCTTACACTTACACTTACATAAAGAGGAATATAACGTGTGTATCTCATGGAATTGTAGATCTCCGTGAACAATAAATAACTTCGTTTTGAAAATGTATGTTTTTGATATTTGTGAAAATGCTTAAATGTCCAATAACAATTGAAAGGCACTTATTGTGACCAAATGAAGTATTGTCATTGCACTGTTCATTTGTATATGAGAAATGAAGCAAAGATGATGTAGCCATCACACTAGCAAAGAATTTGATAGAAGTAAGTGAAAAGTTCGTTAGCCTGTTATATTTTAAATTCATTATAGTAAACATGAAACAAAATAACTCTTCAAATTTTTATTTCTATTTCCATCAACCGTAACCTTTGAACAGCCCCCCCCCCCCCCTAAAATGAACACGCAATTTATGGACGGTTCCACAGTATGGTGAAGGTGTTGTTCATTAACCACGATATTTCTGGAGAGTTAGCTGGTGGATTGTAGTATCACAAAAACCGCTTATTTCAACCATTTATATCAAATATTCCATCATTTGCAATATTTTAAAAATGGGGAGGGTACAAAAAGGGGAGGGGCTCCCTGCAAATCTTAGTACAACTCTTCATATTGTATTTAAAGTTTAAAACATAATATGGCACATGAATTCCGCTGTCCTGAATATAAAACACTGTGTCGGTTTATTGATTAGACTAGATTTTTAAATATAAAATGCAAAATGTTCTAGTATATTTTAAAAATGACCTGGGGCAGACACGAACATTCTGAAAACGCATTATTTTTGTTTATTTTTATACTTTCAAGACCGGGGTGTCCGGTCTCTGTGCATTCAGATCGACTTTTTTTTTGTTGAACTGTGTTAGAGTGACGATGCACGGTGTGCAACACTACTACATGAAGATCTCGGGCGAATACTTGAACTCGCCCGCAGGATCATGACCTTTCGAGCCAATTGTTGTATATTGCGCTTGACGGTATCACGCAGAGTCGGGGTTAACAGTCGAGTTACGAATATTACAAGATCCGGTTAGTTTGTTTGCTTCGCGGATGGCATGGATATTATTGTGCGAAAACGTGATACGGTTACAGTTCTTTGTTACCCCCATGAAACGCCTTAATTCGAGGTCAAGTCGAAAAATTAGTCACATCATCTGTGGAAGTTGCTTCAAAGAATACCGCGGTCGAGAAAGATTTACCCCTGCACTTGAAGCACTAAACGGTATGTGCTTAGAAACATCTGCATTAGAACAGTGTGTGGTAGCAAAGAATAAACCACAAACTTAATCAAGATAATTTATGTGGAACTAACTAAAAAATAAGGATTTATGTGTTTGAGGAGAAATAGTGTCCATCCTTTCTCTACCAACACAATTCGTGTGAAATTTGAACATCTCTTCAACTCAAAGCGCATAATCGACAGTAAGCATCTACAGCCATGCAATGGTACTTCAATTACGACACATACACAGGACACCAAAAGACACAACTGATTGAAGAGAGGGAAAATTAAATGAAAATTGAAATAAGAGTCAGTAGATTTGGTGCTCCACCATCCATTGTTGGTATAAAACTAAACTGTTATGCAGCCCACAGACGCTCAGACGGTTTGACTAACATTGACTCCGCCCCCAGTCAAACCGACTTATGTTGATACAACCGTTTGACCAACTGTCAAGGTTGCTTGCAGCAACTCGATATTTCTTCGCATGTTTTTAGACTTGTCAATATGTGATTATAATATTTTCGAATGCTGTGGCTGTGAGGGAGAATCTTTTCGCGATTTTCTGGCAATAAAAGCAGTAAGAAAGAGAAGAATATTCAACATTTAAGTACCGGAAGTAATAAATATATAAGAGGAATTCCAGTTATAATTCGTACGAAATTACGGGTCTCTTTCGGGAAGTATTCTGAGCAGTTATTGGTATGGGATTGGCAAAGGGATTTTTTTTCAAACATTCTATCCAGAATCTTTAAGTCGTTTCCTCTAGTTATTCTGCTTTGAAGTTTTCCCAGGAATCACTAAGCTATACTGAGGATTCCACCATGAGCTCTTCCTGGGATTCTACCACGAATTTTATCAATAATTCCTATAGAAATTTATCCACAGATTCAACCAGAAATTTCTCCGGGGAACATTCTTCAGACATACCTTCAGGTGGATTTTTTCCAAGGATTCCTTCAGAGGTTCCTCTACAAATTATTGTGGATTTCAACCACTGATTCCTTCCAAAAAATACCAAGGAATTTCTTCAGGGCTAACTCCAAGGCTGCCTCCTAGAATTCCTCCAGATTGTTATAACAATTTTTTGAAAGATTTTTTCAGAAATTTCTCTAGAAGTTAGTTCCAAGGATTCTATCACACGTTACCCAGGAATCGCATCACGAATTCTATCAGATACTTCTCAAGGGATTTCTCAAAAAAAAAATCATCATCAGAAATTCTCCCAAGGATTTCACCAGGACTTGCTCCTAGGACACCTCCTCAAATTCCTCAAGGAGTTACATCAGAAAATCCACCAGGAATTTCTTCAGCGATTCTTTCTAGCAAATTTTCTACAGATTTCTCCAGGGATCTATACAAATACTTCCCAAGCGATTTCTCCAGTGGTTCATCCAATGCTTCCTTGAAGAATTCCACCAAAAAATCCTCCAAAGATTCATTTAAGAATTCCTCCAGCGAAATTTCAAGCATTTCTTTACAGATACTACCCACAATTTATCCAAGGATTCATCAAGTTCTTCCAGGGATTCCACCAACAATTCCTCCAAGAATTCCATCAGAAAGCCTTCAAAGATTTCAAGAGAAAAACTGCAAAAAAAAATCAACAAAACTTGATCAGCAGGAATTCCTTTAGAGATTCCACTTGTAATTTTTTGAGAGGATCCCCCAGGTATTAAGGGTATGCGAAATACCGAATGATTCCGTCAAATACGCTTCGAAACGAAATTCCGCGGAATTCCACGGAACTCGCACAGGCGAAATTTGTGTTTTGCAATTTCGTTTCGTTTCGCCAAATTGTTGAAATATTTCCACGGAAAATTGAAAACAAACGGAATAAAACGGAATTCCGCGAAATTCGAGTTTAGTTTCGAACAAAAAAAAAGCGAAGCGTTCGCTTCTACAGTCAAAAATGGGTCCGTATAGAGCTTAGTGACATTTGAACACACGTAGACTAACATACGCTCGTCATACACAGTTTGTTTTTGTTTTCCTCAAAGAAACTTGCACACGCTTTCCAGACTCATCAAAATGCATATGGAAATATTACCCAATTTGAAAAGTTTACACCCGGTTTCTGGGTGTTTTTCGAAACTGAGTGCATATTGTTTTCCTCTAAGGTTCACAACTGCATCTACACTAGGGCACCCATACCATTGGGCGTGATAACCACTATTATGGATCAAATCGACTCATATCATGGATCACAACACTATAACAGCAAATTATCTGCGAGGCAAACGAATGGTGTGCTAGTGAAAGCATACGTTTTGGCGTTTCTTTAGGAATCGTCTTATCTTAGATTCATATCTGTGGTGTGGGTTTCAATGTCCCACAAATATGAATCAAAGCTTCTAGGCATATGTATGACTTTTTATTTCCTACAAATGGAACAAATGTGTTTAAGGTGATTATAAAATGAAGCCAAACTTGGAATTTTCAAGTGCACAAGACGAGAAAATCTGACAACAGTTCGCTTTGAAAATTAATCAAAATGCTTGCTTGCTGGTGGTGACCAATAGGATAGATTTTCAACTGCGGAGCGCTGTTTGGTTCTCAAGTCTTGTGTTCTTGAAAATTTGAGGTGAAGCTTCGTTCTATAATCACCTTAAGCATGTTATTGTTGATTGCGATGCTGTATAGATTTATAGTTCGCGTAGGTAAAATGGGTTCTGCGTAATTGCTACTCTCTCTGCTCAGGTGGTGCAGATTATTGATGCGCGCATTAGTTCGCTCTCTTGCTTTCCCGCTATGACTTCACTTTTAACTCTGCATAAGAACAGCGGGAGAATAGTAGAGAAAACTAATAGCACGCATCAATGAGTAAAGGATCTCCGCGATTTCGTTGCTGTGTCATAAAATTCTACATTTACCAGCGAAACCGCAGCGATTGATTGTCGCTGTCGCCGTAAAAAATCGTGTTGATTTGGGTGATCCAAAGCCACACCTCAAATCTTCAAGAGCATAAATCTAAAAAACCAGACGTCCATTCAAGCTGAATACTCTATCGTTTGGTTACTCGATGGCCAATCGATCAAGTGTTCAGCTTGAATCGCTGTCAAGTACGTTAGATTTGTGCTCTTGAAATTCTGAAGTATGCCTTCGATTGATATTCACCTTATACAAGGAAGATGCATACATTATTTTATATCGAAAAATGAATCTAGGTTTGTTCACGCTATACCACACCACTAACTCCCTCTCTCCTCTTATAACGTGACATAATTTCCTCACGACCCCCAATCAAAAAAACTGCGAATATTGATAATATATCATTACAAAATACTCTAGTTTCGCCATCTTTCGATCGATTTTGATGATTTGTTTTAGTAAAAATCACAAATCAGTTATAAATTTACATGCACCATCAAAATTGGTTCCGGATTTAGATTCAAGTTTAGTGGGGTACCTAGAGTATATAACAATGGAAAAGCTCATTTTTTTTCGATTTTCGCACATCTAAATCTCGAGAAAAAAAAATAAGCCTAACATTAAATTTAGCTCATTGAAAGACGGATTGTCTGAACGAACATGGGTGAACTTGTCAATCTTATTTGCGGTTCCTCTATGCTTTGTAATTCAGGTTAAATTTTTTTTCGAAATTTTCAAATATTTTTTAAAATACTCTCGAGGCTAAAAATTTAGTGAAAATGTGATTTTGTAGTCAGTTTTAAACAAAGAATCTGAAAATGAGATAATATCAACAATCCTTAATTTTACCAGAAATCGTCCAGAAATTCCTCCACAGATTTTGGAATAGGATCATTTCTCCAGTATTTGCTTTACAAAATAATAGAAATACCTTCAGTATTTTCTACAAGGTTTACTCTAAAAGTTTGCATTCATCCAGATTTGATCCCTCCAAGAATTAATTCATTGTTTATGCAAGGCTTTTCCAGAAAATTTATAAGAAATTTCGAAATTTACCCTAACAGGCAATCCTGGTTAAGTTGTTGTCGCAATATTTCTTGGAGTTTATTACTTTTGCAGTTCTTTTAAATTTATCTTGATTGATTTCTTAGGTATGTGTTGATGGATTCTTTAAAATTTAACTTAATTTAATACTCCAGCAAATACTAAAAATTTCAGTGATTCCTCTGTTCTACTTATTTTTCTTCTCCTTTCTGGCGTTATGTTCCAACTGGGACAGAGTCTGCTTCTCAGTTTAGTGTTTTCTTGATCACTTATCGACTTGTGTCCTCAACCACATTCATTCAAGCCACAAAGCATAAAGTACAGCAAAAAAATGAATATCATTATTCCATGTTTTCTGGTATATATTGGCATAACATCACATCCACATGATTAAAAAAATTGTATGGCATTTCTAAAAATCAAATTAATTTTGGGCTCCTCTCAATATTTTTGAGATTGTTTTAAATGTTGGTAAGTGCTTCTTAGTTGTAACATTTAAATTAAACCCACTCGTTGCCTTGCGTGCGTGTCAGATATGTTGAAATGAAACCTTATAAAGTTATTAAGAAGATTTCAAACAAACAGAAAAAAGTCTTACCAAAACATGTAAGGATTCCACTGAGCAACGCTAAGGTTTCCATGTGATAGAGGATTTAAAAAGACGTTTTTTATGCATATTGTCAAATTTCCAGCTTTTGACAAGAAAAAAAAACTTAAACGTGTATTCCGCGAAACAAATTCAAAAATTTCGTTTCGTTTCGAAAAATTCCGTGAGATATTTGATTTCGTATCGAGTTAGACGAAACATTTTCAAATTTCGTTTCGTTTCGTCATTATCAGCGCAAGATATTCCGCGTATCGTTTCGTTTCGTATCGACATGGAAAAAATCCATATCGCATACCCTTACCAGGTATTCCTCTAGAGAGAATCTTCAATAAATTCTTTTATAAACTCCACCATTGTTTCCTCCAAAGATTCTTCCTTGTATCTCGTACTTGTACTTCCTTGTATCGAGACATTCGTCCTGGGATTTCTGCAGGAATTACTTCAATAATCTAATATAAATTTCTCCGAGGATTCCTAAATAAATTTTTCCATCAATTTCATCCAGTATTTCTAGAAGGATTTTTTCAAGGAATCTACCAGGAATTACCTTAGAGAATCCTTCAGAAACCCCTTCAGGGATTGCTTTAAAAGTTCTTCCAGAAATATACTAAGGAATCTCTCCAGGAAACTCTCTAGGAATTAATCTATAGATTTCTTTGGTGATACCTTCAAGAATTTCTGGAGATATATCTCCATGGATTTTCAAATATCAGTTAACTCCCTGGAGGAATTTATGATAATCCTGAAGCACAATCATAATAACACCTTTGAAGTATTTTATGGTTGAACTTCTGGTGAAACTCTGGTAGATTTTTCTGGTGGTAATTCTTGCGAAACTCTGGTGATATTCCCAGTGTTAACGCTAGAAGAACTCCTTGTGAAATTCCTTAAAAAAATTCTCTCGCGAAAAATTACAGGTGAAATAATTAGGGAAAATACTGTTGAAGTACCTGAAGGAATTACTAGTGGAATCTTTACAAGAAATTGTGATCAAATCGCATAGGAAATTCGTTATTGGATAATTGGAGTTCATCTTGGTGGCATCCACGAAGGAACCTCCCAGAGGAATTCCTGAAGGAATTCCTGTTTTGAATCCCAGGAGGAATGCCTGATGGAGTCACTGGATGATATATTGGTAGATTCCCAAATTACAGGTAAAACTATTATAATAAATTTCTTGTAATATCGCTGGAGGGTTCCTGAAAACCCCCAAGAATCCCTGGAGTTATTCCACGAGAAGTTCCTTGAAAAATCCGGAGAAATCCCTTGAGGATTTCCAGGATTGATTCCTTAAGGAAATCCGGGAGGAGCCCCATGATGAATTCTACGAGGAATCCTTTGAGAAATTCCGGAAGGAATCTCTTGAGTAATGCCGATAATGGAATACTTATTAGAAATTTCTGATGAAATCCTGATAATCTTCGAAAATCGTTGGAAATTTTGCTGAAGGAATTATTCTTTTCTTATTCTCTAGAAGTTCGGGTAGTATCTCCTAATAAATTTCGATAAGAATTCATAATAAATTAACCCAGAATAACCCTAGAGCGATTCCTGAAGGAACCTTTAGAAGAATTCCTGATAGAATCCCTGACAGAACTTCTGATGGAATCCCAGAAGGATTTATAATAAAATCTGTTGAAGAACTCCTTCAGATGGAATCCTTGGAAATACTTGTGATGTAATCCCTGTAGTAATTCCAGATAGAACCATTAGAGAAACTCTTGATAGAATTCATGCAGAAATTCCAGTTGGAATCTCTGAAGGAACTCCTAATGGAAACCCTAGAGGAACTCCTGATAATGCCCTTAGAAGAACTCCTTATGGAATCCCTTGGGAATTCGTGATGAAATGCCAAAAACGACTTCTGTTGTTTTGCCCTATAGGAATTCCTAATTTAATCCCTATTGGAACTCCTGATAAAATTCTTAGAAGAACTCCTGATGGAAATCCTTGGGAACTCCTATTGAAAGACTCAGGGGAACTCCTGATACTTCCTATAGAAACTCTTGATAGAATCCCAGAAGGAATCCCAGGTGGAATGTCTAAAGAAAATGCTTATGAAACCCCTGAAGGAACTCTTCTTGAAATCCCCAGAAAAACTCCTGATGTAATTCCCAGAAGTGATTCTGATGTTATCCCTAGAAGATACTTCTGATCCCTTGAGGATCCAGGTGAAATTTCTGAAGAAACTTCTGATACAATCTCTAGAGGAACTCCTGATGGAATCTCTAAGGGAACTTCTGTTAAAATTTCTGAAGAATTTAATGATGATTCCTGAAGGAATATCTGACGGAATCCGGAGGAACTCCTGATGGAACCCTTGTACAAATTCCTAAAGATATTCTTGCAGGAATTCCAGATGAAATCATTGGAGGAACTCCTGATGAAATCCCTGGAGGAATTCTTGATAAAATTCCTGATGAAACTCCTGATAGAATGCGCTTAGAAATTCCTTATGATATCCCTAGAAGATCCTGATTGAATTCTTAGGTGACTTCCTGATATGAACTCTGAAGGAAGTACTAATAGAATCTCGTAAGAAATGCTAGCTGGAATTTCTGAATAGAATCTCATAGACCTGATAAAATCTCTTGAGGAATGTCGAGTGAAATCTCAGAAGAAACTCTTTATGGCTTCCCTGGAGGAATCTCTGATGAAATCCTTGGAGGAAATCCTAAATATTTTGTTGAAGGAGTTCCTGATGGAATCAATGAAGGAATTTCTGAAGAAATTCATAGAATAATTAGTGATGGAATCTCTAGAGAAACCCCTGATAGAATCTCTGGAAGGAATTCCAGGTGGAAACTCTGAAGGAACTGCAGATGGAATCGCTGGAGAAACTTTTAATGGAATTGCTAGAGGTATTCCTGATGGAATCTCTGGAGACGTTCCAGTTGCTATCGCTGAAGGAACTCCTTGTGGAATCCCTGGAAGAATTTTTGATGGAACTCCTGTAAGAATCCCTAGAAGAATTCCCTTGTGATATTCCTAGAAGGAGTCCTGATAAAATTCCTCAAGATTTCCTGATAAGATCTCTGGAGGAATTCCTGATTGAATCTTTGGAGGCAATCCAGGTGGAATCTCTGAAAGAACTCTGGATGAACTCCTGATGCAATCCCCAGAAGAACTCTAATGGATGCCCTAAGGTATTCCAGATAGTATCCCTATAGGAACTCCTGATGGAATCCTTGGAAGAACTCCTATCTATAGATATTTTTGAAGGAACTCCTAATCATTGAAGGGACTCCTGATAAAATCCCTGGAAGAATTCATTATAAGTTTCCGGATAGAACTCCTGATAGAATCCCTAGAGGAACTCCTGATATTTCTAGAAGAAACATTGATGGGATTCCTCGAGGAACATCTGATTTAATCTCTTGAAGAATTCCGGGTGAAATTTCAGAAAGAATTCTTGATGGAATCCCTGGAGGATCAAAACGCATTTTGACTTTCCACTCCTGATGAAATCTCCAGAAGCCCTAAAGGTACTCCCGATAGAATCACTACAGGAGCTCCTGATGAAATCCCTGGGGAAACTCCTGAAGGAATCCTTGGACGAATTTGTAGAGATATTCTTGAAGGAACTCTGGATGGAATCATTGGAGGAATTTCTGTTAAAATCCCGAGAAGAACTCCTGATTTGATTTTTTTAATCACACGTGAAACTGCCGATGGATTCATTGAAGATATTTCTGGAGAAATTGATTGAGGAATAATTAAAAAATCCTTGGTGAATTTGCTAAAGAAAACGGTTATATATAGAAACAACTCAAGAGCGTTCATTTGATAGATCACTATGGCACCGACGCTGCGTAAATTCACGCATTTAGACTTTCCACCCATCTGCATCGGCAGTTCCTGGGACGTCGAAGCTTCAATTTGACATGATGACGTCGGTGTTCGTGCAACATCCCTACAGACTGTACGATCGGTTCGTCGAACATTTGGCTCCGCCCACCGGTGGTTTGAGCAAAATCAAACTCGATTGATTTTGGCCGACCGATTCGTCAACCGTCAAATTGGTTTCACAAACTGTCAAATTGGTTCGTCAAACAGCATCACACACGGTCAAACATAGCACCAACATGAGCATCAACCTGGTGGGCGGAGTCAATGTTGGTCAAACCGTCTGAGCGTCTGTGGGCTGCATTACTTCTACATCCAGTGTGCCGCCGGTTGGATTCGGGTTCGAGCTTTATGTTTGAAATCAAAATAAACATGCTCGAACTCACACCACGAACGAAGTTAGGGAACCGACGAGAAGTGCAGAAAAGTCTCAGCTGCTGTCATTTTCAGCAACCAATTGGAAACTTTCCCTGGTGTCGTTTTTCCTGGGAAACAGTGGGAGATGAACTGTGAAAAGCGTAGAGGAAGAGTTTAATTGAATGAATGGCTGTGGTGTGGATGGGCGTAGGATGGTTGTGGCAATGTGAGTGGGTGGATAGAGACTAGACGGACGCGTTCTCCAATGGAACGGGTATTATTGCGATCCGCGCTAAAACTGCAGCATATTCATTCGACACTATGGATGCAGGGGAAATTGTTCTTGAATGCACCTTTGGTTTTTCAGTAATTTATTTCTATTGTATAATATTTAATAAAAATCGACACTGTTGATATAGGGACGAATTAACCTCTAAATAACCAGTATAATATTTCTTTGTTATAATATATAAGTCAATTTTTCTTTGAAAACAAAGGTATTAGTTATGCTAACAAGTTCATTTTATCTCCCTCTGCACTCACCCCCTTTTTCCTGGAAGTCAGAAGTACGTGACTTTTTCTCGATATTTCATCAAAACTTTTCAATGTTGTATCTATTTCTTATGAATTGGTTTTTCATAAATTGTTTAAAACTGATTACAGTTTATTACAGTTAACCAATACACTCAAGTTTCCGATCTCAAATCAATTAGTTTAAAATGTTCTCATCATTTGAAAATCATTTTCTTCGTGTTGTTTAACCAATATTGGAAAATATCATATGCCAGCATCATATTTTTTTGAAAGACAGATAAATGCACTAAAAATTGATCAAAAATCAAATCATTTGATTAATAGTCATTAAGTACCGTAAAACGGGGTAACTTTGATAATGCGGGTACTTTTATAGTGCGATGCCCACAACATATTAAACGAAATAACGAGGGTTCTGTTAATCATTTAAGAAAAATGAATGCAAATCTCAAGAGTATTAGTATGACACTTCATGTCAAAGCTTTTTTCGTTGCAAACAAGTGCATTTGAGGATTTATATGCAAATATAAAAAAATACAAGATTTTAGCATTTTTGTAACCCTTACAAACAATCTGTTCCACGATCACTATTTGATAAAGTCACAATGAGTTCATCACTTATCCATGACAGCCTAGTTATAGTAGAACATGAATTCGGTTCGAAACCTCTAAGCGAAAACCATTTTTAAGAACTGTGACCATTTTTGTAATCTAAGTCAGAAATTTCCATATAGCGTTAATCGCCTAGAGGTATGCAACGCCCTATAAATGTTCCGTAATTCATTCCATTTTGTTCGACTATCAAAGTTACCCCAAAACAGAAAACCGACTTTCGATTGTATGAAAAATAATATATCCATTCAGAATAAATATTTTGGCAATCTATCAAGTGCAATCGATAGCTAGGATGTCAGTACTTGTTTTAAAAATATAAATTGTAATTCCTTGAAACAGCATGCAGAAATATTGAAGTTTTCTTCGAAAAAACTATCAAAGTTACCCCGTTTTACGGTATAAAAAAAAACTCAAAATATTTTGCTTCTTAACCCAACAAAAGTGAACAACTTTTAACAAAAATGGAATTAGGTGGCATCCACAAATTACGTAACGCTCTAGCGGGAGGTGAGAGTAGGCTCAAGCGTTACGGCTCATACAAAAGTTTGAAATTTTTCATACAAAAAGCGTTATGGAGGGGGGAGGGGGCCAAAAATTTTCAATTTTAGCGTTACGTAATAAATGGACGCCGCCCTACACAAAAACTAATTATTTTTGCTGATTATCAGCAATATTCAAATAAATTAAGCCACGTATTATTGGATTCTTGGAAAAGAAGAATAGGTAGAGGGGGCAACAAAAAATCCCTTTGATTTTAAACAAAATTGTCCTCATACATGTTTGAAAATCACCCCAGTCTGTTTTGGCCCATTTTCCCCCTCTGACAGATAGAACTGGAAACTTTCGGAGACTGCACATTTTCAGCAATTTTCCCAAGACGAGCTTGTTTTGTTTGCCATCCTTTTCGCAAGAAGCGCAAGGAGCAACTCAATCAACAACGCTAAGAGACTTTGCGAAGGCGATTAAAATTTGAACATAAATTGCACCGTTTTCCAATAAAAGCGAACGACGGCAGCATTCGTTCGCTGTTGCAGGGTCTTAAATTCTAAACCAATTCCAGCACCGACTCACCTGATTCCGCCCCTCTGGACGTCGTGGTTCAGGATGTTCTCGTTGTGGATCCAGTAGACGGCGGATCGCAGCATCGACATGTGCCGTATTCGGCACATCAGCTTTATCGTTGAACCAACTTCGTAGTATTTGTCGTAGAGCGGTTCGCCCTCCTCGTCTACGATCAGAACCTCGGGCGCTGGAAATAAAGCCAAACAATATCGTGCTCGCTGTAGAATATGATTGCGTATAATAAAGATATGATATACTGAATGCACAAGATTACGGACTTGAGGGATGAGTTGGTTGAGGGAAATGACTTTTCCTTCTCAAACGGAGGACGTTATGATGACGGATTTCTATGTGAGCAGCAGTTGGGGAAGTTTTCTTTGCGTCAGTTTTGTTTAAGGACGCGCCCGCCGGCCGCTTGAACGGAAGGCGAAGGAGACGGAAGTGCACAAGACCAAGGAAATGGATATATGGAAATGATGCCGTAAATATGCTTCCTTCTGTGAGCCGGATTTTCGCTCCGGACGTGGTTTTCTTTCTGCTGTCGGCGAAGTATATTGTTGATTTGTTTCTCTTATAGAATATCATACACCATATTGTAACATGTTGCTTCATAAGTTATATTAACCGAGAGGGAAGTCAGTGCGACCGCTGGAAAGATTTAATTTTATGGCAACCTTCACCCCTTTCGGTAGCGCGGCGAGATGAAAGGGTTGTATTCTTACCTACATTTGATATTTGAATAACTTTTTTTTTATGAACCATAACGCATAAAGGGGGATCCCTTAGTACTGGTCACCTAAGCCGCTAAATTCATAATTCAAAAACTATTGGTTTAATGCAATCTTGTAGCCCATTTACCATGAATATTGTCGTTTTTGTAGCGTATGAAAATAATTTGAAAATATACTTGTATTGTATATTCCAAACTTTGATCGATGAAATCCAATAAAAATGAATGCATTTTGAGACACTAGTACAAAACATACAAACATATCATGTAACAAATCGAGCTGTCCGTCCGAAACTGGGGGACAGGAGGTGCTAGACCAAAATGTTAGCTGGCCTACATTTCGTTCCAATACAGTACAAAATACATTCATACTTTTAAATTATTATTCAAATCAATTTGCATAATTCAAATTATTTTTTTTATATTATAAATAAAATAAAATCAATATTAATTAAGGTCACATTAATGGAGATACTTCAACGTTTTAACTATTTTCAAGCAAATCTGTATTAAGTGAACCATGATTTCTCAATTTTTGGACAATGGTTAATGACATAAATAAGGCAGGCGGTGACTTAGGGCAGACAAAAGATAATTTGTAAAATGACTGATATTCAATAAATAACTCTCAAACTGAAAAGAAGCGTTCTCTTCAGCTACTCACTAAATTTGGCGTCACTATGTTCGAATTAAGTCTGAAAAATCTTACAACTCGTTGGATCATCGATACATTTTTGAAACACATCTGGAATTGATTAGACTGTTTATTTCAATGGTGTATTTATATGGCCTTGCCAATAGTCCATTGTTTGGAGAAAAACCCTTTAACATTTCATCAAACCTGTCCTAAAAATCTGTTTTTCCATTGTATAATCATCTAGAATGTCCAACAAAATTAAGGAAAATCAAGAAAAGAAATCAGATAATGTGGCATCACAAAACATTTTTTAATTGAATTCGATTTTTAGCTAGGTACGAAATCGATTAACTTCTGCTCACTGATTAACTACACTCCGAGTTACAGTACCAATTTGAAAAGCCACCTACAATTACCTTGGCCTCTGTTAGGACCTTGTTTGCAAATTTCCAGACTTTCAGCCACATTTAATTTCTAAGGTGAAGAAACATTTCGAAAAGTTTTGAAATCCGCAGTGTTGATAGACTCACACTCAAATCTCGATCAATACGCTCTCCCGTGAGAGCAAACTTAGTAGAGATTTTGAAGCAAAATCACCTAATCAACTAAAAAAATTATTCAGTCGCAAAATCCATCTAAAACTCGTGAAACCCGAATGTTATTGTTTACGTTAGAAAGGATTACTATAATTTTATCAGACTAACAAGAAATTATTGCCGTGCGTGAGTAAACTGTGAAAAAACGCTATAATGAGTCAAACAGGTCATCCATGATTTTTTGACTGCTGAGTTGTATGAAAAAGCGTGAGTTATGAGAAATTGATTTTGTCCGCCGTCGTAATTGTATAACCCTCTGATAAGACAAGTTATTCTACCTTAGATTTGAAATCGTCGGTCTTTTCCTTATCTATCGTCTTCCGAGATTTTTATATATTTCCACTAAGCGTTCCTTGAGATCATTTTGTTTGAGCAACGTAAACCTCGGAATTATTCAGTGTATTAACCTTATCCTTTGTAGACCCGACGAAGTTTTGAGTTGGCGATCTCTGCTGGAAAACATCAAATCGATTCCTATTTGATCCAATCGGACTATATAATGAAAAGTTGCCATATTGTGCTGGAACGAAGCGGCTGATGTGTAGGGGATGAACTTTTTCCTTGATGACATTAAATCCCAAAACGGTAGATTTTCAGTCTTTTCCTCCTCGTGGGTGAACTGGATATCCTTGTGAACGTTGTGGATTGTATGGGGCTCTGCACAAAAATCTTTCTCTCTCTTTCACTTGTACATAAAATTTGTAAACAACAAGCCTAGTAAACAGAGTTGCCACATTTAAATGTGTACCGTAGTCTCAAAAATCTTTTTTATCTGTACCAAAGATTCTGAAAATCTGTACGCAAAATCTGTAACACACACAACATTAATTGTTGAAAAAATTTTAATCCTAATTTATTTGGAAATTTAACACAGTTTTTATTGAAATAATTTCACTCTTTAAATATAAAATTCAATGTAAATAGTATCTTTCAATAATAATTTCGTGGAAATTAGTTTCGAATTTCAAGGATTTTTTGGATTTTGTGTTACAAAAATCGCCAATTCCAAAAATCTGTACCAATCTGTACTTTTCGGTGAAAATCTGTAATCTGCACCGTACAGAATCTGTACCAAAAAGTATTCAAAAATCTGTACCTTTCCAGATAAATCTGTACTTGTGGCAACACTGCTAGTAAACGTCAACGTCAAAACAGTGCAGAGCCCCATACAAAATACTGGATAGAGCCTTCTGCTTGATTATGCTGACTATATGTCCGGTACCGTAATCCGGGGGCAAATTGATCAATGGGGCAAATGTGATCGGATCGGTCCGAAAAAAAAAAATCCTCCCAAGGATGCTGAAGGTTTCGTTGGCATCACAGGCACTTCATGTTTTCTTTTTATACACTGATAGGCAAAATAAAGTGCCCACCATACCAGTTTTCGAATTTCTCTCATTGATTTGGTTCAAATTAAAGTTATCACAGTTAAATCTTTTCTGACCATCACATTTCAACACATCACACCTCCATGCGTCACCGCTCCTTGGATGTGGCGCTCCTGAAGCTCGAGCTGTTTAACCGAAAGCGGGGGGCTCGTGTGTGGTGCAGAGTGCCACATCCAAGGAACGGTGAAGCATGGAGGAGGAAATGTGATGGTCTGGGGGTGTTTTTCATGGAGTGGAGTAGGAAGCCTCGTGAAAATCGAGAGAATAATGACGGCAGATTCCTACATCAACATATTGCGGGAAAATCTGGAGGTTTTGCTGATCCAGACGGGCCTTGAAGAGAAATTCATGTTTCTCTAGAACAACGACTCGAAGCATACTGCCAAGAAGACCAAGTCTTTCTTCCGGTCTTGTCGGATTAAACCGCTGGAATGGCCTCCACAAAGCTCAGACCTCAACACCATCGCGAATTTGTGGGAGATTCTCGATACCAGGGTTGACAAAACTGGTGTTACCAAAAAAAAAATAATTTTGAAGCCTTGGAGCGCGCCTGGGAAGAACTAGAACCACAACACCTACAAAACCTGGTGAAAAGCATGCTGAAGCACCTGCAGCAAGTCCTTAAGGCCAAAGGAGGACACATTAACTATTAAATTGCTTTTTATTTTTCTTAAATCATCTTTTCTGGGGCCAAGAAGGAAATGGGCACTTTATTTTGTCACTAATTATTTTTCAATACAAATTGATTTGCTTTTTCTTTGGGTGAAATTCTTTTTTTTTATCAAAATTTCGTAAGTGCAACTTTAAAAGAATATCAAAAATAAAATATCAAAAAAGATTTAAGTGTGTTAACTTTAATGTGAACCAAATCAATGAGAGGAATTCGAAAACTGGTAGGGTGGGCACTTTATTTTGCTTATCAGTGTAGATGTCTAATGATGATTTTGAACTATTCCATTTTTATTTGGGTCAGTTTTGCATAGAAACATTCACATTTTAAGGGTGTAAACAATACAGTTGGAAATGTCGGTGCTAAACAATCCACCGGTTCTATGCCTACATGTTAACTTTGAGTGTTTAAAATGTTGTGTGAGCTTAAATATGAACTACTGAACTCATTTTTGATATCATACAGCATAGCAAGTACGGTTTTTTGCCCATAAAACCATTTATTCTCAAACAATATGCTTATTTCAAGGTAAATTGCCTACATTTAGGCTTATTAGGCATATTTTGAAAGCTTAATTTTGCAATATTGCAATTTTAGAGATATCTTTCCGTTCTACGGTTGAACAGAAAGCTACCACAGCAGTCACATTTTCACAAAACATCATCGGTCGGCTGCGATGATACCTTGGAAACCAGACTGATGATTGTTGTTTTCGGCTGTTTGCCAAAGCTTTGGACTTTACTAGCATACTTGGATTAGATGGTTGCGTTCAATGATACAATGATTATCAAGGCTGCGGTAGAACTTCGACAGCTGCGGTAGAACTTGGTGGCTACTGCAGAACGGAAAATTTTCAAAAGAACCGTAATATAATAATCAAATACTCGAATTGTAAAAATTTTGACATGATATTTAGATTCAAGAGATCCGAATTTAGTGGATAGGGATGTTTTTATTTTTAAACCTTATGTTATTTTGTGTACTTCTTTGTTATATGGTGATCAATTTCGTCCCAGTGTTTCATTTTAACTTTTTGATATTAAAACTATTTGTTTGACAAGTTAAATATTATTGCATGAAAATTCGATTACATAAACTGATAAAGATCAATAGAGTACTGATTTTGTCGAAATTTATTTGACAATATTTGAAATTCGAGGGATAACACAACAGAAAGTTGTAAAATAGTGATCAATTTGCCCCCGGATTACGGTGATTCTAATTTTTTCTCTAAATTTTCCTCCAGATTCGCACACCGTTTTCCATGAGGGATCCTTTTGTCTGTCTGTAGAAATTCCTCGAAATGGGAAGTAGTTCTCGTCTAAGTACAACCTTGCCTACCTTATATCACTATAAACATGTCAAATGATCATATCTGCAACAGAGAAGCTCTGTTTGAGTGTGGTCTCTTTCGGTAATAACTTTTTTATGCAGATGAATAAAATGGTTCTTTTGGAATAGTATAGTTGCAAAACACATTTTTCGACATGCATTACCAGAAAATTGCCAGAAATGCTACGTTAACATTGTAATAATCAAAATAGAACATAATCAAAGATTTGACATATTCTTACTGGCATTTGTCCTGACCTTTCATATTTTGATGCATCCGTCTTTTGTGGTAATAATAAGTTTTCTAGATAGTTTAGGGAGGAATCCTTGACTAGAACGATGTGGAAAACAGCCGCTTCGTCAAAAGACACCTTTCGTATTATAATTTCATTACTCCAATAGTTTCTGGGAGAACTCATGGGTATCATTAACTGACAATGTCATTGGTGCCTTATAGAAGTACAGCTGATGAGGTAATACTAGAGAACAGTCATATCTTCTATTAGACTTTGCTCTGATTACGGAGTTTTTAACGGAATGAAATTGATTCTTTAAGACTGAAACATATTAGGTATGACCTTATTAATAACTAAATTTCACCCAAATCGTTTTGTCGCCAGTTGAGAAATTATAGTGCGCAAATAGTGGGTAAAAGCTTATAACAAAAGTCCTAACTTTAGTAGTTATGAGCAGCCATTTTGAGTTCAAGCTGTAGTACAGACTTTAATACAGTCGACTCTCCACAACTCGATGTTCTATAACTCGATATACTCTATAAATCGATGGATTTTTCAATCCCTTCAAATTTCCATACATCGTGCTCTCCATAAGTCGATATTTCTTTAACTCGATTTCTCCACTAGTCGATGTCATTTGAGAGGAAAATTTCTCTTCATAACTCGATATTTATTTTAAAATCTTTCTTATTTGAGGAAACGTGGTCTAATTCTTGTTTGGAGATGAAAAAATACTTGCAAGTTCTAATAAAAGTTTAAAAAACATGAAAAAAAAATATTGTCAGTCAAAATAATGTGATTTTTCGAGCGTTTCGAAAAAAGTTTCCAAACAATAGTTTGTAGACTACAATATTATAATATTTCTTTCTTGCAGAGGTGATCATTTATGTAATAGAAATACAGAAATTTTTTCCTTCGATTTTGTGATTTTTTGTTTCGGTACATTCTATAACTCGATAATTCTATAAGTCGATGGTCCCTTGAATATCGAGTTATGGAGAGTCGACTGTACTCCAATATCGTTAAAACATAATCAACAGGTTATATATTCTGTTTTATCGTATGATACCGTGTGTAATCTTTTTGTATCACATCCAAAACAATAATGTAACTACATAGCTCAATACTTGGACAAACAGTTTTCGGTTCATCGACCATGTCGCTGTTGGAATGAGCAACCATCCTACACACTAAGATTTTTTTCACGAGCTCGGCTGTGCGAATCTCGGTTTCCCGATTTTAACCGAGACTCAGCTAACAATTTGTCCGGTTGCTTAGCAACAAAGCACGATTTACTGATACTCGGCTTTTATTTACTGAGATCCCAGGAAATATGTTTGCCGACTTCTCGGCTGTGCGGATCTCGGTTAAAATTAGCCGAGACTCGGCATTCTAATTTAAGTGTGTATGCGGCAGTTCATCCAAATGGAAGTCCGTGTTTAAATTAAAGTCTCTTGATTACATTTTGTCATTTTTTGCCACCATAAGTCACGCCAATCATGTCAACTGTGAAATTGATGTGGTTCGAAAAATACATCCTGCTATTCTGGGGCTCGATTGCCGAACGGCCGCCAATTTCCGATCCAACGAACGGCAAAATCAATGTTTACGTTTCCCCTGCCCTCTCGGTGAAAAAGTCCCTACTGAACGTTAACCGACAGTCACTGGGTGGAAAATCGATTTCAGATATGCTTTTGTAACTGTGTGTGGATGTGCCACCCGTCGTGGTCCATCCACCCTTCAATAAGAAACACATGTAGAAACACACCGGCTACACGGGAAAGTTGAAAAGTTCCGTCTTTTCGTGTCCTCCTTGCGACACTTCGTGTGTTTGCCCTGGACATCTATATGAAGCCAAACTCCTCCGTTTCTGCGATGACCCATCGTCGTCGTCGTCGTCGTCGGTGGTTGTTGATGGTCACTCTCGGATGGTGGAGAAAATGAACTTTGCGGGCACGGTTCTCGGTGAAGCAACGACCAACTCGAGACGGTCGGTGAGGTTTGCTTCGGAACGGTTTTTGGGGATAAAATAAATTGTTGCAAACCACTTCCGACATAAATGCAGCACTTAAAGCAGACCATTGTGTATGGTGCAAGGGCTGTCGGCTTTTGGAGCTAGTGGATGAACCGTCGTCGTCCACGAGTGCAGAGTGGTTGGTTAGTCGGTTGGACATGTTAAAATGCTGTTTCCGGTTTGAGATGGGGCGGCAGGGTCGAACTTTCAACTGCAACAAAGAGAGGGAAATGCTCTTTCAGCTCGGAAGTCCGTTTCTGTGGGCGCTCCGGTGGTTGGTGAATGGTTTTACGAGGCTAGAGCAGCGCGGAGGTAGTCTTGAAAGTTCTGCAGCTGAACCGAGCCACTATTGGTAGTGTATTTTATAGAAATGAAACGTGTATAGAATTTACAAGCAAAGTTGTTCCTGGGCAAGCATAATAGAACATAAATAACATACTTGCCAACTGGTGCTAAAGTGAAGTTCCAAGCATTGTGGGGAAATCAATAAAGGGAACATTTGGAAAGTGATGGATGTAACGTGTTACCAGTCATTAGGAATATACTAGATCTTCCATTAACGAATATCTAGAGTTAATTGATAAACAGTAATTTCTTCAAAAATACTGACTGGTTAATGTTCTTTTATTTTTCCATGAATTTAATAACAATTACTTATTAAATATCTTCAGAGATTTTTCCGTAAAATCTATCAGACATGCCAAAGAGGTCACCTCTACAAATTCTTTCAAAAATTCTCCTACATATTTTTTCAAACATTTCTACTGGAATTCTACCAAGATAATACACTATGAATGATTTATTACGTTTTTGCAAGTGGTGTTCTTTTCCAAGACTAAAAAAGAAATATAAAAATCTTCTTCTCAGAGCAACACTTGAATTTGCCGAGGGATTTTTCAAAAATTTCTAGGATTCCGGAAGAATTTCTACAGAAATCGCTCCAAAGGATTCTTGCATGAATTCATTATTTCAGTTATGGCACGAGATTTTCTTTAAAGATACCTCTCAGAAGCTTCCAAGATTTATTTAGAATATTGGTTACCCCTTTTGAATTCGTCCTGATATGGAGCATTTGTGCTGAAACTTCGCCGAAGGTAGTATTGTGCTATCTATTAACGTATACGAGACATTCAACAGCGCCCTCAAACTGATGAAATCCCTTAAGCCCTGGGTCTCCTATAATGCTGATTATATCCCCCCAACCATGTATCCAATAGGAGACCTCACTGTAATTAAGCTTTGATGTTGGGTATCGTAATATTCACTCAAAAAATCATCTACTCACGGATTCAATCTTAGAATAAATATCCAAGGTACGTCATTGGAATTGAATGGATTACTTTTTGGTTTTCGCATAACATTCATTCTTCATAAAACTCATTTGAGTATAATCACAGCGTTTTACATACCATCATCTGGTTCACGCGTGTGATTTCACCCATAAAATCTAGCTGGAAGCACCACGCCAGGTACTCAACTGTGGATTATTATTATTATTAACAGAGTCTGTAAAATTTCTTCATTGTTTCCCTCACGCAAATATTTAATTACAAGGCCAGGAAAAGTTTCCTCTTCACAACCATCACCACCACCGCCATCATCGTCACATTTTCCCCTGATCAACCACCTCCCACCCACTGCCAACTACAGTGTATATGTGCGTGCGTGTATCATCGCCGTTATGTACGTGTGAATTGTTGCAATACCGTTCGCAAGCTGGCGCTAGCGCTAATTGGTTGCAGGATGTAAATCTTATTTTCCCTCCGGGAGAGATGGCGTGAAAAAGTTTCCCTACCACCTTCCTATCCGTGGTGGAGCGCGCACTTTCTGATGTTGCTCTCCCGAGAGGCTGTTACTGCTGGAGTGAGCTGATATTTGTGTTCCGGTGTTCAAGTAGGGGGAGATGCGCTCCAAACAATCTTTATAAAGTTTCCTAATGATTTTTTATCTCCGAAAATTTGAAGTGTAAAATACTCGAATTTTTCCATCAGCAATGTATCTATAATTCTTGCCAGAATTTCTCTTGGTATTTATTCAGGAATTGCTTTCAAGAGTTAGCCAAAATTCTCACAGTAGTTTTTCCAGTATTTTCTTTGTACATTCTTTGAGTAATTTAGGGGCTGTTTGGGCACGTCAGTAGTTAATCATCAATGTTAACTTCCTTTTCCCGATCAGCCTAGATAGCCGTGTAGTGTCGGTAGCAGTTGTTTCAATTGGCTAAGAATTAACACTACGGACTGCCTGTTCCAGTGGTAAAAGTCCACCTAACAGGTGACCCCTAATTTATGCGGCTTTAAGCTTACCGTACCTAAGAATGAATGGTTAGGGGGGTCTAAATAAAACTTAACCGCAAACGGAGCCTGTGGAGTACCAGGGCGCCCTCTACAGTATTATGCCCTTCCTGTGCTACCCGGAGCAATGGTGCAGGTGACCTTGTGTTTCTCCGAGATAAACGGCTGCCCTTCTTCAGTCTCAAGCCTGAGGCTAAATAAGGGTGGGATTATTAATACGTTGTGATTTAGTTTAAATGTTCACCTCTATGGTTTCGCATTATGCGTATTGCACAGTGTAGTCTGTGCTTTTCGTCTTTGGCGACTTTTAAGAGATAACGATCTGGTTTTTTCGCTGCTGTTTTTTTTCGTTCTGAGATTGCGAAAAGCTTAATTTTGCCTAGTTTGGGTAGTGGCTACGGTTAGGATAGCTTAGTTAGACCAATCTTCAGCATAAAATATCAGCAACGATCAATCTTTGTAGACTCATGCAAATGGTATAGTTCAAATGGCGCAAAAACCTTACTTTTGTGAACTTTTATCTAGGTAACCTTGTGGACCCAGTTTTTGTTACTTTCATAAACATGAAATGGCAAACTCGCGGGCTATACCTCGTGCATGATTGCTCGTGAATAGCGCTGACGTTGCTACACTCATTTCTGAGTTGACAACCAGAGATGTATGTGCTGTCACAATTGATATATCTGTTGGTGATCTCAATAGGAAATACGTCTTTCGTTTTGTGGTGTATTTACCACATGATGAACCATCCCCAATGGATGATTTCAAACGAGTTGTCGTTCACTACCTATGAAAAGGCCTTCTGCTGATTTGTGGGTAGTGATGCTGATACTCATCACATCATCTGGAGCAGCTCAGATATCAATTTGAGAAGCTCCAGTCTGATGGAATGCTTAAGTAGTTCAAAACTTGGATAACTTATTTTAGGGAATCGCCCAATCTTCATGGTATCTGCTAGAGAATAAGTGTTAGACATAATGCTCTGCTTGAACAGACTCAGTCACGAGTTGACGAATTGGCATGTATCAGATGATGAATCATTATCTGATCATCGCTACATCTCTATATGAACATACGAATGTAAATTCGCAGTCTTTGCATTTGTTATACTCCACAAACTGGGAATTGGTTGTGATCAAATTCTATGAATTTTCTCCGACCATTGGAAATCCTAGTGATTTGAATGTTTCCACTTCCGGTGAATTGGGACACAATTGTCCTTGCTTCGAGTGAATCCCACAATTGCTTGTCACTTTGTTCCTCACAACTCCCTTCGCGGGACGAGTTGACGTCTGACTATTTGTAAAGGAATATGTCAGATAGTCAGGCTGCTTTTAAAGCTCTTGCTTAGACCTAAGCTTGTTATCGCACGTTGAACTCAATTTGAGGAACTGAATTCAGTGAACTTTGTAAAACTTATATGGGTCCTATTGCTATTCTTCCATTGCTGGGAATGAATTGGCTTATGAATTAGCTCGCAATGGAGCGTCGCATGACTTCATTGGCTCTCAGGCAGCTATTCCAATTTCGAAGTGCTGGGTGAAGCTACAGAAATTCTTGGGCGGCAACTCAGCACCAGCAATATTGGAATAATTTTGAGTCATGTCGTCAAACAAAATTGTACATTACTGAGCCATGCCAAAGGTGGCTAAGTATTTAACAAATCTGTCAAAGCAGAATTGCAGTCTCTTGGTTACAACCTTGATTGGCCACTGCCGACTCAACTATCACATGGCAAATATTCAGTGTGTTGATACATTTGTGTGTGATAGTTGTGATTCCGATTATGTAAGTTCTTATCACCTGATATGTAACTATCCAATCTTCGCGTAATTGCGATTCCAATTACTTGGTTAACACTTATTAAGTGAAACTGATTTCAGAAACCTGAATCTTCAGGACATTCTGTTATTCTTAACCCGCTGTGGTAATGAGCTATAGGCTCTTTTTACGCTCATGCGTTTTGCAGTGTCCTTTTTAGGCCGCTGTTCGAACCCATTGTGGTATGGAGCTGCATGCTCTCAATTCGCTTATGCGATTTTCCCTCTTCAAGGGACCCACTCCTATTTCCTCCCATCTTTCCCTGTCCTCTCCCATCGGGTAGATGATGAAATAGGCTCAAATATGGCGATGGCACAAATCTCCCAATTGGCGGGGAACGTGCCTCTCGAGCCGGCCTTCTGATACCTGATATCTGATCTATAATTTTTGCCAGAATTTCTCTTGGTATTTATTCAGGAATTGCTTTCAAGAGTTAGCCAAAATTCTCACAGTAGTTTTTCAAGTATTTTCCTCGTACATTCTTTGAGTAATTTAGATTGTGCACAAAGCTAAGTAAAATTGTGAAATTTTGGTGTCTTTTTTTGCAAGATCAAAAACATCTTAAGGACAATCCACAAGGAATATTCATGAAGGGATTTCTAGTGTAATTGAAAAAAATCATTTGCTTGAATATCTCCATGGTAAAGTACTAATGAATTGAATATTTATTGTTGAAACATTGGAACAAATGTCGATCAAATTTATTATTGATTTTAAGCTTATATCATTGCAATCTTCTATTACCACGATAACTATTTTGTTTATTTATATTTATTTATATATATATTTATTTAGCCTTTTATTTTTTTTTACAAGCAGGTAAACTTTATTAAATATGTTTAATCGCTATTGTGAATTAAATGTAATATATTGCCAAAAAATGTAAATACTCGCTTAATTTAGATTTTTCAAATTTTCAAGACAGTGTTGCCCAACAAAATCACTTACATGTAAGAAATGGACGTTATATTTAAAATAATAGCAACGAATAAAGAAAACAAAGTGTAACATAAATAAAGTAAAAGATCTACCTCGTAGAAACCTTCCTGGATACTTGAATATACCCAGGAAAAAAATCTTAATAGAACATATCATGGAATTTCTTGAGGACTCGCAGGACGAATTCTTGGAGATTTTTTCAGGGTTTAGAACCTACTGGGAGAATTTACGGTAGAATATAGAAAAAAATAAACGGAAATCAGTTTTCATTTTGATTTTCACAAAGCTCATAAACCAATTAAATGAATTATGTAAACATTTTTTGCAGAAACAAAAACAAATAAAGCCTGTAAGATATTTTTCGTTTATCAATGAACCAGATGCTCACTTTACAAATACATATTCTCAGATATATAAAGTACAGTGGGATTCCGTTTTTGGCAACAATCTCGGAATTTTTAATTACCAAAAACGGAGCCGTGCCAAAATTGGAACACATATTTTATTTTTTGTTTTAAAATAATTGGTTTTAAGGGTATCATTGAGATCTTGTTATGTTATCCAATGATGACCAGACTTCACAACGGTCCACTTCAAAGTAAATTTCTTTAGGGTAGGACTATGCTATGAACTTGTAGACCTATCTTGCAGGCTTTGGAAAATTTAACGATCATTAATTTCAGCCCATTTATTCGCCTGTATTCATACATCACACATGACATTTATGGTTCGTGGAAGATAACGAACCTGGAACGAAAACAAGACAGACACACATCACCCACTGTTTGTCCCGATCACTGTGTGTCAACACTTGTAACATTTTTTATTTTCTGTGCTATGTTTGCAACCAAAGGGGTGTTCAATTGTGCAATAGATTAAAATTAGGTTATTAAAGGCTGCATTATCAGAAAATATGAACGTTATAATCAATTTTATGCAACACATTAATCACCCGAACGACTCGATACTGTTGCAGTCTGTGAGAGATGCTGCTCTCGAACGCTCTCGTGTCACGTACCAAACAAGAGAGTGAATGTTTACACTCATAGGGCTCTCCGAATGCGATGTACCAGGAACTGTTATGGTTCGCGAACTGAACACTCGCCGAATATGGTTCGATCGGCTTATTCTGATCGAAATCCAAACACTGCTAACTTGTTAATTATGACAGACGTTTCACATACTTCATATCACTTAAAAGCCTTCAATGGGTTACCATAAGCTTTTTTGTTTACTATTTGTACGAATGATCCCTGTTAACACAATAATCGCAAAAGTGACCTTCATTCAAAGACTAAACAATAAAACTGAGTAAGCATACTGAAATGATTGGGTGACAAAACGTCGAAAGGGCAAAATGTCGAAAGGACAAAACGTCGAAGGGACAAAACGTCGAAAGACAAAACGTCGAAAGACAAAATGCCGAAAGCCAAAACGTCGAAAGGATAAAATGTCGAAGGGACAAAACGTCGAAGCGAAAAAACGTCGAAAAGACAAAACGTTGAAAAGAAAAAAACAAACGAATATGTCCAACAAAACGTCCATCTATTTGATTTACAAGGAATACGAAGGAAATAGATAAAAATGTAACGTAAAATCCAAAAACAAAACATTGTTTTGAACAGTTAGAGTAGCTAAGGATATGATTTTCCATGTTATCACTTTTTACCAATTTTTGGATTGTCTTGGAAGAGATATTGAAATAAAATAATAATAAGTTTTTTTCATTGAGGGGCTCTAACGCAAAAAAGTACGAATGACATTTTGGTCGGTTTTCAGTTAAATACAAAAAAAAAAAACTTAAAAAAAGAACAGTTTCCAAGCTTTTCAACGGTCACTTGCATCCCTTTGTATCTAACTCCCTCAATTAATCTTCAGGTTATAAAATGATTATTAGAGTCTCTCATCGAAGTGCTATTTTCAGGCAAACTTTGGAAGGGGGCTGCAAGGGTCGCGTTTTGAAGTGAAAGTATCAATTGATGCTTGCATTGTTCTTACTATCTGTTGTTTATAAGATATAACAATATACATGCTCTACCAATAAATCAGTGCGACAAATGTACAGAAGTCATTTCAATACTACATATTAAAAACTTACTGTATTCTGATGAAGAATTTCTGTTCCTGTTTGAAAGAAGAATGAGTAAATTTCTAAAGAATAGAGAATCATCTAAATGTTGTTGTAAATTTGATTAAATTGTTGTCAAATTCTATAAAATAATGAGTTTATTTTATAAGAATAAAAAATACACTATTAATCAGCAGATAGCTCAACCAGAAGGAAATCCAAACCACCTTAAAACAATTGCTGCATTGATTTTTGAGAAGTTTTTTAACTTCAAAATATTTACAAACTTAATTAAAACAATTGAGCTTATTTAAATAAAAAAGCTATTTTAAGTATAATTGTATTAGGCGAAAGGCTTACGCCCCAAATATACAAAATTGTTGGAATTCCCACATTCATTTAGCTTTGGTGGAAAGGAAATTTTATTCGTCTACGAGTAGTAGAAATAAAGTTAGAATTGTTCACTGCTAAGGACCATTCATTTGCCGTTATGTGAGTCCAGAAGAGAAACGAAAGAAAGCTTACCTATTTTTACTTCAGGCTTAATTTTCAATCATCCTCTCGAAGTGGCGCATTGCTTCTTGTCTGGCCAGAAATGACATTTCTGAAAATTTTCGATTTTTCATCAGAGTCCAGGCTTACTCTGATGAAAAATTGAATGTTTTGCTGTTTCCAACACCGTTTGCATCGCAACTATTTTTTCCTTGGCAACGCTTGAAAAACTGACTGCTTTCGATATTTTGTCCCTTTCGACGTTTTAAGATTCGACATTTTGGCATTCGACGTTTTGAGTTTCGACGTTTTGTCTTTCGATATTTTGTCTCTAAACCTACTGAAATAAACTATTTACAAGAAACAATATGGGTGTTACAAAACTAAATGTTATGTCTTCAATCAATTTAGCAAACCTTAGATTCCGTAACATTTTTTTGCGACACAGCCCAGTCGAAAAATTGTTTGGCGTTATTAATTTCTGCTGACTTTCTAATACTAGCATCCCTAGCCAATTGCTTTGATAAAAAATCTTTGTTTTTCCGATGCTTCGATTGAAATACGGGTTTTCAAAGAAATGGCTTATACCGTAGTGAATCAAAATCCGGACGGTACCAATATCCGGACACTCTGATAATTATCAATAATTAAAAGTAGAATTTAAATAATCATTCGCATAATTTTATATTGCTGTTCGCATTTGACGTGCAAATTCAGTCTAACTGCGCTTTAAACGCGGTAACACAAAGTAACCAAAGGATACTAAGCAACCATGATCCATATCACCGCCTACCTAGCAAAGAAAACCAATTTTTGACATCGCTTTCCTTGTTAAAAATCTTACCGCATTTGGTGTTCTCGCATTTGATATTTGCATTTCAAACGCACACAGCAATACATAACATCTTCCTTCAGCTTTATTGGCCATTTTAGTTTCATTCGTAATCTAGTTAGCATTGCATAATAATTGATAAAAATAAAAACAAATATGTTGATTTTGACGTGATTTCTTTGCAGTGTGGGTCAATACAAAAAGAGTTTCGACGAACGCACCACAACGTTCGATTAACAATTATACGATTAAATTACACGATTCTAGAAGTGTTTTATATAAAACAGTGAATTAAACGTATGATTAGATGTTCTGAGGCACTATACTTGTAATATAACGTGAAAGTATAATATGAATGGTGAAAAAAGAGACTGTCCGGGAGTGCAGACAAGTGACTTTATATCCGGACATTGCTCTATAGCACTGTGCTTCACCCATGTGATCTAAAATTTGGAAAGTAAATTAGATAGAAAAGCAGAAACTAATATCATTGAAGTGTTACGAGTGATTAAAAGTGCTAAAAAATAGTGTGACATGTTTTATGATACTTTTTAAACACTAAGTACCCAATCACAATGTGTCTGCGTGAGTCCTGAACCAGTGGATGTAATTAAACCATATACTTACTGAAATTTCTTTCGATTTGCATCGTAAAACAAACGCCCGCATCAATTTTTCATTTAATGATCATTAATGTGGCATGAGAATTAATTGTTATACACTTTGTATGGATTTTATTAAGATAATTCTTGTTACGTTACATGTGTCCGGATTTTGATGCATAAGTGTCCGGATTTAAAACCAACGCTCGTATAGCTGTCTGGATTTAAGGACAAGACATGCTTGATAATTTCAATGTTTTTCGTGATATTTTCATAAACATTTACATGAAAAACATCGTTCATACCAAGATTTGGTATATAACTATATGTGTCAATATCACATTTCAATTTAATTCGTTAAATACTTGTTAAAAATAGAGTTCGAACATTCATTTAACCTTAGGCGTCCGGGTATTGATTCACCACGGTATGGTAATTTTGCACAAAATTGGCCATAACTCAAAAACGAAAAAAAGTACATTTCAAAAATTTCAGCGATTAAGGCTTATGAAATTAACTTCTTAAAAATATATTTTTGAAAGTTTTCCACTAATTGGAACATAGTTTTTTCGGCTTTTCTTTACGAATTTTCTCAACGGTGGAAAAATTTGTGGAAAACTGTTTCAAGTTAATATTTTTTTTAAATCTGAGAAAATTTGCTTTCATTTTCATAAAAAAAAACTTTGTTTCTACGATGCTTCTTTCTTGAGTTAAGATTTTTCAAAGAAAAGGCTCAAAATGGCACATTTGCACATTTTTTACAAAATTGGCCATAACTCAAAAACGAAAAAAAGTACATTTAAAAATTTCAGCGATTAAAGCTTATGAAATTATCTTCTCAAAAATATTTTTTTGAAAATTTTCCACAAGTTGGAGCATAGTTTTTCCGGCTTTTCTTTACAAATTTTCTCAACGGTGGAAAATTTTGTGGAAAACTTTTTCCAGTTGATATTTTTTATATATTCCTGAAAAAATTTGCTTCCATTTTCATAAAAAAAAAACTTTGTTTCTACGATGCTTCGTTCTTGAGTTATGATTTTTCAAAGTAAGTAGTATCAGAGGAAAACAAAAAAAAATCCAACTGAGTTTTCCGGGCAAAAAAAGCGACCTTGAATTTTTCTCAATTTTTTTATCCAGCTTTTTACGCTAGCATGCCATAATTTTTGAATTACCCCTCATTGACGTCTCTAGCATACACTATAATTTTTATAGCTAGAATCAAAGTGAGCTTTGAATATAGAAAATGAGTTTTGTTGACATGGAACGTCAAAAGTTTTCATTGTTCCTAGGATATGGGTAACAAAAATATTTCACAGTTATCTATTTTATCTCAACTTTTTTTATGTTCTAGATTAAAAGAAGGATCGACGGCAGGATCAAATACCAAAACTTGTTCGTCCACTGACATTGTCGCATCGCAAGAATCACGGATTTTTATGGTTGAACAGTTTAAAGGATCTACTAATCCAGAGCAAAACTTTGTCCTGATCGCGTTCATTACAGTTCCTCACTGTTTCATTTTGACCTTGAATTAAAAATGATAACTCATGTTTTTATGCCTGTGTGTTCGTTTCATGCTTCCAATAGGATTAAAATCTGTGCTTCCCGCACCACACTCCCACACACAAAATACACAAAACTTATCCAGCTTTTTACGCTGGCTAGCATTCCGAAAGATGGAAGAAGTGTCGAACATCGTACCCAGGACAAAAATATAACAAATTAGTTTTAACTTATCGCTTTATTGGATACATTTTTGTCCCTTTTATTCCATGGACTTCTGTTATTTTAAAATGCCATCCAAGCTTTAATCCATTCAGCCCTGTCAAAGTCTTGCTCCGTATGCTGCTCTTATTTTTGAAAGACATCCTGAGCAATTAGTCAACGACATCGAACGGAATTTATGTTTTTATTAGCCCTATGGCTTGATTGTTATATCATCTATGGGCCTTTCTTGAAGCGCGATTAGTTCCACGTTTCAGATACCTAAAATAGTGTAAAACAGGATTATATAGAAAAAGCGATAAATATTTAAGAATTTATTTTCTAATACAACGATGTCTAGCTGCAAAACAAATAGTGAAAAAAATTGACATTCCAATCAACAATTTCAAATTACAGTATACTTGGATCATAAATTTGTGGGCAACAAACATCAAAATCAAATCACCCCTTTCAGTTTTATAGCTAGCGTAAAAAGCTGGATTCATATATTGATGAGCCCTGCCTGTGGAAAAAGTTTCATGATAATCTGAGACCCTTCGGCCCACTTTGTACGGAAATAAAAAAAATCCCCATATGCTACTTGGCTTTGCGGACGATGTAGATCTTCTTATAATCGATTGCAGGACAGTGAAGGAGGTTTTCGTGCTTCTGAAAAGGGAGACCGCAAGGATAAGCTTGATAATTAATTCCACCAAAATTAAGTACATGGATGCATATAAAGAGATAGGGAGGCCTTGTGATGCTGGTTCAAAAGTATCCATATTGAGCCTCACATCCTTATTGAGCTTCAGGCTTGGGACTGAATGACGGCTGAAAATTATTGCGGAGAATCATTATTGCATCTGTTACCACAGGAAAAATAACCGCAAAATTTATTGTATTTGTTAGTACATCTTCTTATTCTTCTTGGCATTACGTCCCCACTGGGACAAGGCTTGCTTCCAAGTGCTTATGAGCACTTCCACAGTTATTAACTGAGAATTTTCTTTGCCAAGGTTGCCATTTTTGCATTCGCATATCGTGTGGCAGGTACGATTTTACTCTATGTCCAGGGAAGTCAAGGAAATTTTCATTACGAAAAGATCCTGGACCGACCGGGAATCGAACCTAGACACCTTCAGCGTGGCTTTGCTTTGCAGCCGTGGACTCTAACCACTCGGCTAGGGAAGGCTTGCTATGTTAGTACATAGCAAGGTCTAGTCAAACCCCTTAACTCTTCATTCCTACACAGATAAAAAAATTTAAATTTCAATGTAGCGTCAACAGAAGAGTATAGTAAAAGTTAACCAAATTCATCTATTGTTACAGCATTACGTTTAATTTTCATCTAAAGATGCTTGAATGTTACATGATCGTGTAAATTTAAATTGCATTCGTTTGAAAAATAAGCGATTTGTCGTTGACATTTCAGTTTATTTTGATGCTCCAAATATGTGCATGAAAATAAACTGAAATTCACAACATATTTTAGCTGAGTATGACATATTATGCTAAGAGCTACATCTTTTTCGTCGAAGGAAGCATTTTGTAGCGTTTTCCCCTCACGCGATTTGTGATGATTCTATTTTCCGTCCACCACGGTTGCCTTGGAGTATGGGGATCTGAAGCCTACGTGTATATGGTTGGAGGCAACGAAGATTTTATATTTATTCAGGCGCAATGTTTCTTGCCAGCTTCCAGGCAGGATGAACATTATCAAGATCTAAAAACAGCTACTGGGAGAGTGCGTATAAGACAGTGTCGTGCATTTATGGACTAGTAGGGGTGGGACCGGGGTTGCAAAATGGTGAGTCGACAACCAGGAAGGAGCGTCCAATACAGCTCTGGTCCTCACAAGCCCCTACCTCACGCTTCCACGGGTCTAACGATGACAAAGACCGCCAGCTAAGGGTTGCGTACTTAGCTGGTAGTGCAACCTGGGCACTGTTGTCCTTCTGACATCAGCTAGAGTGAGGAGGTGCCAGGTGGGAGCTTGGGATTTTTACCCTTTCCAAGCGAAACTCGTACATACAGCCGTATGGAATACCACCTTTAGTACTTCCTTCGGGAGGTGACCGAGCGTCTGGTCCATCTGACCAGGGCCTCAAGCATGGTCTACCTAGGATGTGGCGGGGGTTCATCAGTGGGCTCTGGTGAATCTCTGCAAAAAACCACATATCTGCAAGTAACCCTGAACAAGCGACCTGGTACCGCTTTCAAAGTACCTTAGCCCTCTGGAGTGCCAACCGGCACATCAGGATGGATGCCAGTAAAATCCTGATTATGATATACTGGTCACAACGCAGAACAACGGACAGGACACGGATTACGGATTGGATACGTCGACTAACAGTCGTGGGCTGGCAGCGTACTCTACTGTTCCCTGAGTAAGGAAGGGTGACACCAACTTGAAACGGCGAATAGGACTATGAGGAAACTGCCTCCGTCCTGATAAAACCTTGGCAGGCCTTCGTGTACGTTCGAAACTCGTCACCAACCTTGGTAAGTAGTTGGCTCAGATGTAACATTCCTGACTTACGCCGATCCGGCTCTGAACACAACCCCCATGAAGGATTGTGTCAACCCTAGCATGGCCTCCCTGCTTACATAGACAACCATGGGATCACGAGAGGCGACTATTTACAACGAGTAGAGATAGCGGCCCGAAGGGGGGACCCAATCGAATGGAGCAAATAATCGATTTGGATGGAGAATCTAGTGGAGGGAACGAAGACGCGATAGTATTCGCAAGGAGCGGAAAGATGCAGAGATCGCCAGTGATACCACAGACGGTAGCAGCCAGCACTAGCAGATGCAGCACACCGAGTGAGCCACCGGGAAACCAGCGGGATGCAGGCTTCCTGAGTCAAGTGCTCACACCAAAATCGGGGAGTAGCACCGCTCAAGACGACAGGCAGCATGAGAAGTCGGAGCTGTCGGAAGTAAAGAGGAAGGTCAATGAACTCTATGAGTTCGTCAAGACGAAAAACAACGTCCACCTCAGAATCAAGCAGCTGGTCACTAGCATCAAGTCTGCCGTTACAGCCGCAGAACGCGGACAGAAGGAATTGCGGAGTAGAGCGGAAAAAGCAGAAAAAGCATTAACGTCGGTGAATGCAACAGCCGTTGCACAGGAGACGCCTAAGAGCAATCCGACCACCCGCTCGGAAAAAAGAACGAGGGATACACCAGGAGAGGAGGAAGATCCCAAAAAGCAGAGAAGCGACAATGAGTGCGTCAGTGAGCATAACGGCAGTGAATGGCGCACCGTGAAAGGTCAAAAGGAGAAGAATACAGCTCGTAAGGAGAGGAAGCGGCAAAAAAAGGAACCGAAGAAGAAAGAAAAGCAACGGTCACCTCGCGAGAGGTTCAGGGGCGATGCTCTTGTCATTGAGGCAAGCGATAAGACAAGCTACGCGGCGATTCTCAGGAGAGTGAGGGAGGACCCAGAGCTTAAGGAGCTGGGTGAAAACGTGGTGAGAACCAGGCGCACCCAGAAAGGTGACATGCTCTTTGAGCTTAAAAAAGATCCGTCGATCAAGAGTTCGGCCTGCCGAGAGCTCGTCGCGAAGTCGCTGGGCAACGAGGCAAGCGTGAGAGCCTTATCCCAGGAGGCAGTGATCGAATGCAGAGAACTGGACGAGATCACAACAGAAGACGACGTGAGGGGTGCACTGTTATCCCAATGCAACCTGGAAGAAGCACCGCAGTCCATCCGGCTGAGGAGAGCTTACGGAGGTATGCAAATAGCGACGATCCGATTACCAGTCGCAGCAGCCAAAAAACTCGTCGAGGCTGGTAAGATCAAGGTGGGATGGTCGGTTTTCCCGCTGAAACTGATCCCTCGGGAGACAAATCCGGTGGAGAGATGCTTCAAATGCATGGATTTCGGCCACCGGGCAATAAACTGCAAAGGTCCGGACAGGTCCGAACACTGCAGGAAATGTGGTGAAATAGGTCACGTTGGCAGGGACTGCCTGAATACACCTAGGTGCATGCTGTGTAAGGTGGAGGAAGGTAACGCCCATACGACGGGTGGCTTCAAGTGCCCGAAATATCAGAAGGCGAAGGCAGGGCAGTAATGATGATGGAGATAACGCAGGTGAACCTCAACCATTGCGACGCCGCACAACAACTGTTGTGGCAGTCGACAACAGAAACAAAGTGCGACATTGCGATCATTGCAGAACCGTATCGGGTTCCTCCCGATAACGGCAATTGGGTAGCAGACAGATCAGAGACGACGGCGATTCAAGTAATGGGCCGATTCCCTATCCAAGAAGTAGTCGAACGCTCATACGAGGGCTTCGTGATCGTTAAAATTAACGAAATCTTCGTGTGTAGCTGTTACGCCCCCCCCCCCCCCCGAGATGGACACTGGAGCAGTACACCCAGATGTTGGATGTTCTAACCGACAAGCTGATCGGTCGAACGCCGGTAATAATCGGAGGAGACTTCAATGCGTGGGCCGTGGAGTGGGGTAGTAGACTGACCAACGCGAGAGGCTACAGTTTGCTTGAAGCTCTAGCGAAGCTCGACGTAAGGCTGTGCAACGACGGTCTCGCTAGCACATTTCGCAAAAACGGTAGGGAGTCCATCATAGACGTGACCTTTTGCAGCCCGTCGCTGATCACCAATATGAACTGGAGAGTTAGCGAAGAATTCACCCACAGTGACTATCAGGCGATCCACTACTGCGTTGGCCAGAGAAGTTGTTCAGTATGGCAGAGAAGGAATGGAGAACGAAGGTGGAAGACGAAGCATTTCGATAAGGATCTTTTCGTCGAAGCACTCCGAGCAGTAAGCGACGCTCCAAACATGGATGCAGGAGAGCTGACAGAAGCGTTGGCGAGAGCGTGTGACGCAACTATGCCGAGAAAATTGGAGCCAAGAAATCAACGGCGTCCTGCATACTGGTGGAACGACAGACTCAGCACCCTTCGCGCAGCCTGCTTAAGAGCCAGAAGACGCGTGCAGAGAGCTAGATCCGAAGCCAGCATGGAAGAGCGTAAAGTGACCTACCGGCTGGCCAGAGCCGCCTTCAAACGGGAAATATCGACGAGTAAAACGAACTGCTACAAGGAGTTGTGCCGGGAAGCTGACGCAAATCCCTGGGGCAACGCCTATCGAGTAGTGATGGCGAAGATCAAGGGCCCAGTTACCCCAGCTGAAATGTGTCCCGACAAACTGAAGGCGATAGTGAACGGTCTCTTTCCTACGCATGCTCCAACAGCGTGGCCGCCCACACCGTACGCTGACGTTTATGAGGAAAATGCCGGTATACATGTGTCTAACGCCGAGCTGATAACGGTTGCGAATGGATTGAAGCTGAACAAAGCTCCCGGACCAGATGGTATCCCTAATGTTGCGCTAAGGGCAGCAATCTTGGCGTTCCCAGACATATTCAGGACAGCATTGCAGAAGTGTCTAGCGGAAGGCTGCTTCCCAGACAGATGGAAGGTGCAGAAGCTGGTGTTACTGCCAAAACCGGGAAAACCGCCAGGAGATCCTGCTTCATATAGACCAATATGCTTGCTGGATACTCTTGGCAAACTTTTGGAGAAGGTCATCCTCGGCAGGCTGACGATCTACACGGAAGGCGAGAACGGATTGTCGAAAAGGCAGTTCGGATTCCGTAAAAAGACTTCGACGGTGGATGCTATTCGGGCAGTCATCGCGTGCGCGGAGAAAGCGTCCAAGCAGAAGAGGAGAGGCAATCGATACTGCGCAGTGGTAACAATAGACGTCAAGAACGCGTTCAACAGTGCCAGTTGGGAGGCTATCGCCGCAGCCCTACACAGAATGCGGGTTCCAGGATATCTATGTAAAGTTCTGCAAAGTTACTTTCAGAACCGGGTACTGGTCTACGACACAAACCAGGGACGGATGTCAATTGAAGTCACGGCGGGAGTTCCACAAGGATCCATACTTGGTCCAACATTGTGGAACATGATGTACGATGGAGTGCTAACCTTGTCACTGCCAAATGGAGTCGAGATCGTCGGGTTCGCAGATGACGTCGTTCTCGCGATAACTGGTGAGACTGCGGAGGACGTGGAGATGCTGACGGCGGAATCGCTAGACACCATCGAATCGTGGATGACGGGAGTCAAGCTGCAGTTGGCTCATCATAAAACGGAGGTGGTGCTGGTCAGCAACTGCAAGGCGGTACAGCAGTTGGAAATCAACGTCGGAGGGCACGCAATCCCATCGAAGCGCTCTCTAAAGCATCTCGGAGTACTGGTCGACGACAGGCTAAACTTCAACAGCCACGTAGACTATGCCTGCGAAAAGGCAGCGAAAGCTGCTAACACCGTAGCCAGGATCATGCCCAACATTGGAGGACCAAGAAGCAGCACGAGGCGTCTTCTAGCGACCGTATCATCGTCTATACTGAGGTATGGAGTCCCGGCTTGGGCGGCAGCGTTGGGAACCAAACGTCATCGAGATAAGCTGGCAGATACGTTCCGGCTCATGGCTATACGGGTTGCGAGTGCCTACCGCACTATATCATCGGAGGCAGTGTGCGTTATCGCCGGAATGATCCCCATCTGCATCACTCTGGCTGAGGACATCGCATGTTACCAGCAAAGGGACACCAGGAATGTGAGGAATACCATTAGGTTGGACACAATGGCCAGGTGGCAGCAGGAGTGGGATAACTCGGAGAAAGGAAGGTGGACCCACAGGCTCATTCCTAACGTGTCGGTGTGGACGACCAGAAAACATGGAGAAGTTAACTTCTTCCTGACCCAGTTTCTGTCAGGCCATGGATGCTTCCGGAAATATCTGCACAGATTCGGACACGCAGAATCTCCACATTGTCCGGCCTGTCCAAATATTGAGGAGACACCGGAGCACGTTATATTCGACTGCCCTCGATTCACGGATATACGAAGCGAGATGATGCCAGAAACCGCAAACGTCCTAAATCCGGACAACATCGTGCAGAACATGTGCCAGCATGAAAGCACCTGGAATGCGGTGAACAAGGGAATAACGGCGATTATGTCGTTGCTGCAAAGGAGATGGCGTGAAGACCAGAGAGCTCCGGGTCGCGATCGGAGTAGGCTAGATCCTCCGTCGGGGACTAGACCGAGTAGAGCGGGCGTAGCGTAGTATCGGTTAATAGTCGTCCGGGCGCCTGCAAACCGGAAGCCATCCTCCAACCGGAATTGCAGAACCGACCCTGGCACTTGGCCAACCAACGTCGAGTCGGAGTAGGCTGAGTCCACCGCCGGGGTCCAGCTGAGTAATTCGCGAAATAGCACCGGCAAATGGTCGTCGGGGCGCCTGTGAACCGGAAGTTTCCCTCCACCGGAATCGCAGGATCGACCTCGGCATCTGCCCGGCCAGCTTCGGAGTAGGCTAAGTCCACCGCCGGGGACTAGTTGAGTAGATCGCGTTGTTGCACCGGCAAATGATCGTCGGGGCGCCTGTGAACCGGAAGCTTCCCTCCACCGGAATCGCAGGACCGACCTCGGCATCTGCCCGGATAGTATCGGTTCGGGAGATCTTCCGCCGCCGGGGAAATCTTCGTCGGAGTAAGATAGATCCACCGCCGGGGACTACTCTGAGTAGTACGTAGCGTATCACCGGCTTGAGTCGTCGAAGCGCCAGTGCACCGGAAGCCATCCTCCAACCGGAATCGCTGGACCGACTTCGGCACTCCACCGGCCAGTATTGAATCATGAAGAAGCGCGTAGCCGGAGTAGGCTAGCTCCACCGTCGGGGACTAAGCCGAGTAGCATCGATCGTCACAAACCAGTTTTGGGTCGTCTGGGCGCCAGTGAACCGGAAGTCATCCTCCAACCGGAATCGCTGGACCGACCTCGGCATCCAACTGGTCAACAAGGAGAGCTCGAACAGCAGCAGCGGAGAACGAGTCGTCGTAGCGCAACGAAGTGCACATGAGCGTCCAGTTGAAGATCAACAGAGCTCTGACGCGAGGCCAGCTCAAGAGAAGTATGCGTCGTCGCACAGAAAGCTGTCCAAAGTCCCGGCGAGATGTTCAACCGCCAATTGGGCAAAACGCTTCAACAGCGAACTAGCAGAACAGTTAGAGGCTGAGATTGAAGAAGTGCATGAGCACAGAAGTGCATGAGCACAGCCCTCCCCCGATGTAGTTGCCTGATGTAGTTGCCTGATGTAGTTCCGGGGGGGATCGAGGCACAGGAGCAGTAGGGAAAGTTTTTTAGTGGTTAAGCACGCCTAACGTGAGTCCCACACCGTGCCAACACACAACAGGCCTGGCTTTTGAAGCTTTTTTGTACCCTACTATAAAAAAGGGGTGGGACCGGAGTTGGTGATCTATAGCCGGGTTTTAATAAATCAAGACTAATTGTCTAGCCGTGTTATCTGATCAAGACAAGGTAACATTAGTATTGTCTTGCGATTCGGATTTGAAGAAATTATAAAGTGGATGTTATGTGATTGTATTACCCTTCACACTCCGAAAAAATCATGTGATTTTACGTCTTTTGGATGCACATTAAAGAAACGAGCCGAATGACGTGAATTTATGTCACATTTCAAATGCCATAGCGTCTGATTCGGGAAATACCGATCATAGTGACATTGTTTTCGTGTTCTTTAACATGTGAAATTACATTTTTTGTTCAATACATCTTTAAGGACACATCTTTAAGGGGCCCAGATAGCCGTAACGGTAAACGCGCAGCTATTCAGCAAGACCAAGCTGAGGGTCGTGGGTTCGAATCCCACCAGTCGAGGATCTTTTCGGGTTGGAAATTTTCTCGACTTCCCAGGGCATAGAGTATCTTCGTACCTGCCACACGATATACGCATGCAAAAATGGTCATTGGCATAGTAAGCTCTCAGTTAATAACTGTGGAAGTGCTCATAAGAACACTAAGCTGAGAAGCAGGCTCTGTCCCAGTAGGGACGTAACGCCAGAAAGAAGAAGAAGAAGAAGGACACATTTTTGTGTCGTTTAATCATCTACATCATGTGCCATTCAGTCATACTATGAATTACGTCCACAGTAATTTCCATTATTTTTAAGAGTGTTGTTAAATTGTGTTTCCGAAACCTTGTTGAACCGAGTAAATTTAATACTTGAAGCTTATAGATTTTCAGTAGGGTCAGGGCCGGATTTACAAATTAGAACCCTTGGGCCACAGTCTAATAGGGAACTTTTTGCCAAATTAAATTCTTGTACTTTTGAATGGAGTGAAAGACAATTTTCCACATTTTGGTTGCGACACACAAAAAGATCTTCGAAACCTCATGACACTGATAACACTGCGGAACACGTTTTTGTCTCAAGCACCAAAATACCGCTATTTACTTAATTGAGGGTTGCTGAATCCATTACCGATTTCAAAATTATCATAGCACGTCTAGTTTTTTAGATATAGGCTGTTGAAAATGCCAAATTTGACTATTTCAGCCAACTTGCATGCAAGTTGTCCAACTTGTACGGCAATTTATTTGCTTGATTTGCCACAGAATTCAAACTTCATGTCTATAACTACACTTATCAACAAAGTTCGTAATACTATCGATGCTCAAAAGTACGTTTAGAAAAGTATTGTATTTTGCCATATAAGAGAAGCGAAGTATTTTCTATGGAGAATGCTAACATGTCAAAATAAATCAATTTTATCTAAATTTAATCGTGAAATTTCAACCAAATTATATGTGTAATGAAAGTTAAAGTCCTATTCTGCATGTTTGGTGGATAAGATCACTAAAAAGTTTGATAAATTATACTTTAAATTTTATGTAAACATCAAAGAAACCTGTGTTTCATACAACTTTGACGACCTGTAGCTAAAAATTGTGACGTGCTAGAACATTTCTGAAAACGGCATCAGATTCAGCAATCGCAAATATACTATAGACACATAATTTGATTCTTGAGACACGCAAAAATGTCATTTTTGTTACGCTGTGTAATGATTTACAGCTTTTTCTTTCTTTTATTTGCAGTATACAATTTTATAGAAGTATTTTGGAAATCCATACAAATTTCCAGGTTTGCTCAATTATCCTTTCTACGCTTATGAGTTTCAGCCGTATCAAGTAGTCGGAAGCACAGCACCTAATAGAACACCGTGAGTGTGAGAAAATTATGAAAGCCACTGTCAAGTAGCACAATAAACAGTCTAACGAGGATATTAATTTAGCAGAAGTAGTTTGTGGAGGCCATAAATAATCTGATTGTAAAGAGATAGCTAAATGAGCTTGTAAATTTCTAAGGAGAATAACTTACCCCCTTCGGAAGCAGTTTATCAGCACTTGGGCACAAGTGCACATGAAAGGAAGTCGAAAACCCGACCTGCGGTGGCAGTGAGAAAGAATGTGTTTGTGATTTATGGCGAATTCCGGGTAAATTTTACACTGGCAGGCGGCTACAAACCTACCAATCAAAGTAAATTAAAACAAATTGCCAACAGGTTTCAGCGGGAGTAAACTAATTGAAAATTATGCCGCTAATAAATCATAAAATAATTCAAACTTTTTGCGCGCGCGACCGACCATTTGCAAACGCAGCTGGGCTTGCGGTGAAACGAAAAGGACCGAACCGAAGTTTTGAAAAGGGTCCACTGCTTTCGAGGAATGTTAGGTTCGTAACAACAAGACTTCGTTTACTTTCCTTCCGGAGCACCTGTTCGGCATTTTTAAGAAGATGCTTAAACTGTCAAAATTGAACGCACATTTTTTATCATTCAACGCCACACTGCTCACCGTGGTCCAACTCCCACGCCGGAGGGCCAAATCTACTTAAAACAGTTTCACTTCAAATTCAAAAGCGGTTCGTACTTTCGCCGATGATTTATGGCTTTCACTTTCGTCGTAGGTACAGTGCAATTCCGTTTTTGGGAACATGAAATGAACAGCTCGTAGTCTCTCACAGATAAAAGTGCGAATGGGAACACTAATAGTCCAGAGTATTTGAGAGAATATCGACGAAGATGGGGCTAAGGAAGGGGCTGAAGAATCGATGGGAAGCTGAGCTGCTGTTCAAACGACGAAAGTGAAATCCGTGATAATACATACAATCAAATACAATTTTTCATCGTTTAAAAAAAAAAAAATAAAAATGCCAAAAATGGATCCATTTTAAGGCCAAAATCCGGCAGTACCAAAAATATTGCATGCTTAAAACGGAATCCCACTGTACTGTGCGTAGCTCGTGAACCACTCTTGTGAGAACTCAAGCCGCAAGTCACGATCTCTTCTGCCGGGTGAAAGACTGTCACGACAATATGATTCATCCCGGTCTGCCCTACCCAATTGATGCGCTGACTACAAAAGAGCTTTTAATAAAGCAAAATTAAAACATTTGCTGCGTTCCGCTCATCGAGGACGATATTTCTGAAATAGGGACCGCTATTTCCGGTATTGCGTTACCGTTGACAACGGTTGCTGTATCAGATGCTGGAGAGAGCCTCGATTCTAATGCTGAGATGTAATGCAGCGATTCTGACGGTGAAGGAATAGTGAAGCAGCGATAGACGCGCTTTTCCCAGAAGCCAAAACGGAATAATAAATTATTCAGTCAGTTGATTATGTTGCCTTCACTTTGAGATGGATGGCTACTGTGGGTGGCATCGTGGTCCTCAGTGAATTGTGCGATGGAGTGTGGCATCGTTGTTTGCGCTTGTTTTCCAATTTCTGCTCACATACGTACGTACAATACGTACGGGAAACCGTGGGAACAGTAATGAAATGTTGCAAATGTCAACACTTTCTGCTTAATGTCATGAAAAGTACAATAGAATGTCTGAGCCAATAAATTTAAGATAGATTGAAGAAAGGGAATGAATTGATTGAAATGCTGAAGTTGATTAGAGAAGATAGTAAATCTATTTCTATCTCAAAGTTCTACAAGTTAATGACTTATTATCTTCTTTTTGTTCTGACGTTACGATCCAATTAGGACAGAGCTTGTTTCTTAGCTTAATGTTCTGGTGTGAACTTCCACAGTTATTAACTGAGAGCATTCTTTGCCAGTTGACTAGTTTTGCATTCGTATTTTCCTGGGTAAGATTCCGATAAAGACCTGTATAAAATACTTATAAATTACATATTATTTTATTATATAATAATTTTATTTACGCCAATGATAAAAACATTCACTGATTTTACTAAATTTTAATAATGATTTCACGGAAGTGATGAAATTCATTGTGCATCAATAAGATTTGGCCCGCTACAAAATTTTGTTCCTGAGATGTGGCCTGCTGTATAAAAAGTTTGGGCTCTCTGCCCTGGGAGGCTCATGGGAATAACGGAAAGAACTTCCTTCTGTCTATGCGAAATATAATATCAGAGCTGAAATTTAACATTTATCTTCTTCAGTGAGATTTTATGTGGGAAAAGTTTTTGGTGAAATATTCGATTGACATTCATTAAAACTTTTCTAGTAAAATGTGTAGGAAATTATCAAGGAACGGTCTCAGGAGCATCTTAATGGGTTATCAGAGATTTTTTTTTCTGTATTTTCGTAAAATCTCTTAAAGACATAACCAATTATTTCTCGTAGGAAAATTTATGAGGCAAATTTTGACAAAACTCCCTACTTTTTATGATTAAATCTCTGAACAATTTCTTTTTAAAATTTAAGAAAACTTTAAGTGTTTCTATATAGATTATGGTAGTCTAAAATTACTTCAAGATAATGTCAGTCATTACTTTTTGAATTCTTCCAAGATTCAATCTGCCAGAATTTCTTCATTTAAAAAATTGAGAAGAAATTGACAGGAGGAAAATTTTTAGGAAGTATTAAAATGATTTTTGGAGTATTGAAATGATGAGTTTTTGGATGAACCCTTCCGGATTTCTTCGAAGAATTGCCGAAAAAGTTCTGGGAAATATGCATTGGGGAAATCAAGAAGAAAGTCCTCAAGCAAACACTGAATTGGATTTATTGAACATGGCTCATTACAAGATTTCTTAATGATAAACCTTGAAGAATAACTGGAATGCAGAAATTTGTGTAGAAAAATTGCTAGAAGAGGCTTTAGAAAAAAAAAATCCTTAAGAGTACTGCAGAATACTTCAGGATGAATTGTTTGAAACGTCCCACGGTGTGCTGGAACACAGATATTATCGAACTTGCATGAACCTCCGATCTTTTTTCATTAAAAGTTTGCCTTGGTATACAAGAAAAGCATGCGGCATATTAAAAAAATCTTTCATCGGCAAAAATTTGAAAAAAGTCGATTTTTGTGTTTTGGCTTCTCACCATATATGGGGTTCATAGAACAACAATAGAATTACACTAATTTCAATTAATCTCAACGCTTAAAGAACAATTTGACACACCATGAAGCCAAATAATTTATAAGAGCATCTAAATTTAGTATAATTTTTGCATACACCCACACAACATGACCAGCCCATGGCAGTATGCTGCATTTTATGTTATCAAAAATTTCACTAATCACACTGCAGCAGCTACCGGTACCAAAATTAGTTACTACCAAAATTAGTTACGCGTGTTCCAATAGTTTGGATTGTGCTTTAGTAGAGGACGTTCGGAAATGGTGCAAAAGGTTTGAAATAAAGTAATAAATTTGCACATAAGTATAACATTATTTGTAGTAGCAACAATATGAATCTTTTGAATGTTGCATACAAATAATCTATAGAACTTTACTTTATTTGGAGGTGCAACGAAGCCACACCTCAAATTTTCAGGAGCATATATATATAGACAGGAAGCCGTTTCATCTGACAATTTGATCGATTGATCACCATCAGCGAGAGAATAATTGATCAAGTTTTCAATTCAAATCCCAGACTCGTTCTCTATATTTGTGCTCTTGAAAATTTGAGGTAAACGCAGACCTCGAATGGTATTTCTACAATGAAGAACATTGCTGAAGACCGCAAATTTAGTATTACTGGCGTGAAACCGGATAGCGATATTTCGACTAGCAACACTTTTTTAGTGTCGGATTCAAATTTCAAAAAAGTTTGAAAATCCAATCTCCCATATGCTCCTTACCATCCTTACCATAAAAATAGTGTTCTGTGAAATTTTCAGCTTTCTAGGTGGTAATTTAAAGGTGGCCCAAAGGCAATGTAGGTTTATATGGAATTTACTAAAGGGGCCCAGATAGCCGTAGCGGTAAACGCGCAGCTATTCAGCATGACCATGCTGAGGGTCGTGGGTTCGAATCCCACTGGTCGAGGATCTTTTCCTAAAGGAAATTTTCTCGATTCCCAGGGCATAGAGTATCATCGTACCTACCATACAATATACACATGCAAAAATGGTCAATCGGCAAAGAAAGCTCTCAGTTAATAACTGTGGAAGTGCTCGTAAGAACACTAATCTGAGAAGAGCAGGCTTTGTCCCAGTTGGGACGTAACGCCAGAAAGAAGAAGAAGACTAGCATACGCTCGTCATACACAGTTTGTTTTTGTTTTCCTCAAAGAAACTTGCACACGCTTTCCTGACTCATCAAAATGCGTATGGAAATATTACCCAATTTGAAAAATTTATACCCGGATTCTGGGGGTTTTTCGAGACAGAGTGCATATTGTTTTTCTCTAAGGTTCACAACTACATCTACACTAGGGCACTCATACCATTGGGCGTGATAACCACTATACGCTCTAGAAACACGTGGAATGTTCTAGGCGCATCGAATGATGATATCGGCTGCCAATCACCCTCGCGGGCTTCGCACATGGAGCGTGCTAACTCTCTCTCTCTCTATCTCCTGGTTGGTCGGGCAGGGCACTCACTTCGGGTACTCTTCGCTCTCCTGTGCCGTATACTCTTGCTCGCGTCTGGTCGGGCGGGTGTTAAGTCTTGGGGCTTGGTGTTCGCTTTGCGGACTGAACAATTACATTGTGTTTTATTGTAATCATTTTCCATAGAGTTTCAAAGGTTGTCCAAAGACAAAATTAAGTAACCACGAGACTATTCAATTTAATTAAAAAACCGTAAGTTGTGAGTGTTGGTTTGTTAATTTTCAGAGTCTACGCAAACTTGCAAAACACACCAACCACTCACTGCATACAGTTTTTGAATTAAATGAAATAGTCACTTAATTATTCACTATTGTCTTTCCCCAAGCAGCACATATTGTTACAAGTAGCTTACAGCAACGGCTACTTAACATATTCAATAGTTACAATATGATACATTTGCAACATGGAAAAATACTGCTATGTAACCGAAAAAGCGCAAAAAGTCGAGCCTTATGTAACTTGTTTGTTCGTTACATAAGAAGTTTACAAGCGACTGCTATGTAATTTGTTGATTACGCATGGGTTTTCCTGCGACAAAAGAAATGAAACGGCGTTGAAGTTGTTGTAACTTTCTGACAGTTTTGGAACCGAACAACCGTTTTAGAAATGAATGTCAATAAAAGTAATACGTATGATTTTCGAACGCGTAATTATTCACAAGTACATAACAGATTTAACATGCCGATTTGAATTTGTGGTGAAATCAATCATTTTACTTGCTCAAAATTGACGCGCTCATAAAATAGATAATATTTTTATATTGAATAACACATGATACCTGGATTGTTGAGATATTATTCCATTAGAACTGACACAAAAAAAAATGAAAATTAACACTGTTACTCTAATCAGCAGTGTTTATGATTTTAATATAATTGTTTGTGAAGATTGGGATTCCAAAATCACCTTGTTTCGTGTCCCGCAGTTGCATTTTCTGGGCTGCCTATCATAAATCGCCATTTAATTTCATCTTACTGCAGATACACTTCCGAATAACTGTTTGAGGACAGCCAATCTAAAATGATGACAACTATTAAAAAGCAGTTAGAGAGGCTGCAAATTGTAAATTCAACCATTTTAATTAATCACTGGAAAAAAATCTATGAAAACAATAACTAGTCATAAAATAGTAAAGTTCTTATATCAAAATTCACAATACGTATGAAAACTTTTGACATGTAGTGTTGACTACTGTCAGCAAGTTACTCGTTTGTTACACATTAGTTACCCAGAAATCTTATGTTATTTTGAAACTGATGTGTAACTATACTGAAACTGCCAATAAATTACACTGCTGTCAATAGGGGAAGGGGTATTAAAATGAACACCTAAACGATATCGTCTTGCTTTTAATGGGAAAAACAATGAATTTGCGATACATCATCAAATAATGTGCAAAAATCCCCTAAGGGCCGATTTCTTCACCTTCGCTTAAGCCGTAAACCACGTTTACCCATACGATTAAACCAGGTTTAAGACCTAAGGGTTCATTCAAATATTACGTAACGCAAAATTTGTCAATTTTAGACCCCCTCCCAACAGTTTTTGTATGGAAAATTTTAAATTTGTTTACCCCCGTAACAGCTTTTGTATGGGAAATTTTAAATTTTTGAATGGACCGTAACACTATGTAAGACCCCCTCCCTCCCCCTGTTGCGTTACGTAATATTTGAACGGCCCCTAAGTGGTGGTGAAGAAACCGCTTATAAGCCAATTAACTGGAACTTTACAAAAGTATGAAAATTAAATGCTCCGTCCAAGAAAGCACATGGTTTGTGACGTGCTCAAATGGCTCAAATAGCTCGAAAGAAGGCAAATTCAAGCGTGTGCTATAATAAGGGCGCAAGTCGCGTGATCGATTTCTCTTCATCGATCCTCTCTTCTGTGAATAAAGGTGACAAGATGCGGGTTTGTTAACAATTTTTCACTACAAGACGCTAGGAAGCAATCTTGCGCCCTGAGGTGAAGCAACGAATTTAATTCAGCAATTGATCAACTTGTGCCAATATTAGTCTTTTTATTACAATCGGATATACAAATATGTTCTCTATCAAATAGTAGAAACAACATCCATCCATTTGAGTATTTCTAGGGTTAATAAATCAATTAAATAATGCGTGCTTATGGGTCATCCCTAAACCACGGGGGGGGGGGGGGGGGGGGGGGGGGTATTCTATCCAATGATCACGGTCCATACAAATTGTAAATTTTGTGTATGGACAAATTACTACTACGGGGAAGATGAGTCTAAAATTGGGAAAAAATAACCGCGTTGTCAATGGTGGCCCCTTGTACATATCTGTGCTGTCACTCCAATAGGGTCTAACTAACATGAGTGATTTCTCTTCATCGATTCTGCATATATAATGCATACCTACAGGCGTTTGTTCTGATGTTATTGTTCAATAATAGATACATGCTGATGCGAAAAAAATACATTTGTAAGGTTCTAATTTGCGCGTTACTTCAGCGTGGCATTACGTTTGGTAGAATTTGAATTCAACAGCTGTTTTGGTGTTATGAAATAGGGGGGTGGGGGTTTTGCCCCACGAGTTGATTAAAGTTTAGGTCCTTCGATAACTTTTTCAAGGACAAATTTAACATATTTATTGCACGTAATACAAACTGACAGTGCATAAGTGGACTATGTGGGAGTTGGAATCCCAGAACAAATTTCAACAAAGAAGACAGCCACTGACTGCTATCGTCTAAAAGTAATTAAGCTTAATAAAACACAATCATTTACGGGATTGACTGTTTAACGAGAAACTTCCGACGATCGACGCGCCACAATAATTCGTGGACGGAGGGTATTAGAACTAAGTTGGAGATGCTGATTCCAAAATTTTGAAGTAAACATCACCTCCAAACACTAGCGATTTTGTGGTGGAATGTTGACGTTTGATTACGAATTGTCTAGAGGACTTAAACACCTTAATGTTCAAGGATTCGTCATCGTAATCATCGAAACTTCAACAAACATTTTTCAGTTCAAAACTGAAATTTACTCGTCGAAAATGTGTTCACTGTGTTTCGGTTGGAGAACAAAATACAGTGAACTCATGAATATATTCATGATTTTGAACGAAAAAACTGCTTTTGAAAATTATGGAGTTGATGACGGATCCTGCCCCCTTAAACGAATTCTCGTCATTCCGTGTCATCGGCTCAAAGATTGACGTTACCCACAGAAGTAGTAAAGAGAACATTACAAATGTAACTCGATTTTCTGTGATATGTCTACTCGCAGAAAATGTCCTTCATTTATTAATTTGTTTATTGTTCATTTAGTTGAGGAATAGATTCTCGTGCACATTTTCAACGTGGAAAAATAAATACTCACACGTCAGTTTATATGGCACTTTCATAGAAGCACGCACCTTGCATTCGATGTACAACTAAACATAATGCGTTACATGTGCGTTACTTGTTGGTTTAGTTAGCTACGACGCCATCCAATATATGGCAAACATGCTGGGAGAATATTTTGGTGTGACAAAATTATTTAGGTGTGAGTCTATTAGAGCGGAAAATCCTCAATATTAATTATAACTAGTTCTATCGCACAACATCAACAATAGAGATGTTAATTAACGCAGCGAAACCAACCCGGTGCTAGGCAGCCATGTTTTCGTGGTCAGCATCAAACTCAAGAGCAACAACGTACATTGGCCTAATCATGTTATGGAATTTTTCCTCCAATAGTAAAATGTGTTTTTAGCTAATCACATCAGCCCAAATTGACTTGTTGTACTGCAATCCAATAGTTTGCAACGGTTTGTTTGTTCGAATAACTGTTGTTATGCGGGAAAAGAATTTTTTCGGAGTACAAGATTTTGCCATCATCAATTGATATTCCGCTCACGGTTATTTGTTTACAAACATTGAGCTGTCAGTGGGAACCACTTCCCAGTGGGAACCATAGATGTTTGCTCGTTATTTTTCAATGGGGTTGTAGAGGGCGGTGTCAGGAGGCTGAGCGAAACGAATTAAGACTAAGACAGCTTAATTTTCACATACTCTCATCGTCATTAAAATTTTATGGAAATGTTCATTTTATGTTCGTGGTAAAACACGCGAGCAAAACAAACATTTTTGAATTTTTTATCACAGTCCTGAAAAAACATCTATGAATGATTATAATCCCTCCCAAAACAGTTCTAAAGGTTTCTGCTTCGACATCATATCATTACGATATTCACCTCATTGAAAAACCTCAACATCTCCGTGCCTAAAATTATATCAGTTTTAATTTCTGAACGTGGTTCTGACTTCAATTAATCTCCGTATCAACAAAAACACTCTTTTTTATGCTCTAAATCATCCGTGCGTAATAAAACATATTGAAATTTGTTGTTCATGCGTAACAAGTTCAGTGTTCATTTTACCATCCTGTTCATTTTTTCACCCCTTCCCCTATGACAAATGGTAAACAAACTTCATGCTGTTACACACATGTGACTTAGCAATCTGTATGTAACCTAGTGTGTTATTTGTTTCTTTGCAACCACAGATTCAATTTCAATGTAACTTATTCATTTTGACAGCTCTAGGTTAAGTTACATGCAAGTAAAAATGCAACACCTATGTAATGTAAACAAAGCGTAGGTTACAATGTAATAGTTTAGTAACCAATATTGAAAGTCATCAATAAGATATGCTACAAATTATCTGAAATGCAACGGCAATGTAATTTGTTTTATTTTTCTAAAATATTGCATTTGTTACCAGTGCTACTTGGGTCAACAACCCTCTGAAACTCTATGGAAAATGATTGCAATGTAATGATTGCATTACAGATAAAACTTCAAGTTATTTGTAGTTCGTTATTCAAATTTCAGTCAAATCGGACTGCCAGAAGCTGAGATATAGAGTCTCAAACATGAGCATTTTGTATGGAAAAACAGCATTACTAACTTTTGTCACTGACAGTATACCGTCTTGATTCGATTTAAAAACAGTTCCTTGTATTTGCTTTAAGGAAGCTTGGCGAGTCATATCTACCGCTTTCGTCTTATGTTTAAAGATGTATGTTGATTAACTTAGATGAACTAAACAATCGGATAAAGTTTGCAATGATTGTTTCTATAAACGACGTTATAACTAATAAGATAAACTCTCCAGACATTTAACGCATGAGCATGAGCATAGATGACCTACAATTCGTAGTTGCTACTCCGCGATTGACCAGAACAATCGAAGTTGCACAAGGAATTTATGAATGGGGCTTGGGATTAGCTTACCATTCTTGAATGTGCACAAATCGAGAGCTCAAATTTTGAAGGTCAATAACGACGCCGGCCACGTGCTTACGGTCATCGGGGAAGGGAAGGAATGTTAGTTAGACAACCGTTGTTACTAGAGACCGAGTATACCTCTGCATCTCCACAGTTGTCATGGAAAGGATATTGGGTTAGTGGGATAGAGGTAAAATTCGATAAACGCATTGTACCCAGCATAAGTGTTTATCACTCGCCCACGCAAGAGCAAGTGACTCGATCAATAGATAAAACACTACTAACGATCCGCGACGCTTCTTCATTTCACTACTCGACCCACGTGCGACATGTTTGAGCCTGCCCTCGTCACCCGCTCCCGCAGGAGCAAGCGTCAAGGTCGAAAGATCAAACAGAACTCATAAACTCTCCAGACATTTTACGAAACCTAAACTACTCTGTTCCCACTCGTTTACTATGAAATAGAAACTTGACCCATATCAACAGTTTTAGAACGAACTAGGCTAATCATGGGCATTAGAATAGAATGATGTCATGTTATTACAAATAATGTTGACATAACAGTGAGCGAAACACTGCTTACAAAGCATTTTCATCTAGACAACTTAGATAAGTAATCAAATTAATTAACAACTAATCCGAGACATATTGCACATGGCAGGATTTTGAAGTAAATTTTGCAAAATCTTCGACAGAATTCAAGACACGATTTTTACAAAATGTTGGCCTGGAGTTTCAAAACTTTATACTATAGTGAACTATGGCATCACACTTAGATAAATAAAAGCTAGGTCCTCTAGAACATGATGAGTGACGCGAGGAGAATTAAAAAAAACTGACATAAGTCATTGTTGAATTGCTGATGTGGTTTTGTAAAAGAATCCAAGAAGAATTTTCATGAGAATTTTTCTTAAAAATCCCTTTGAGAAATTGATGGGAAACCCCTGGAGGAATTGTTGAAAAAGTTCCACTAGGATAGAGACTTCCCGAGCAGAAGCAAAATGCTGACCATCAAAGCGTGATATTGATTTAATAAGAAATAAAAGATCTGAAGACAATATCAAAATGTTTGATGCGTGCAGAACTAACGAATAGCTGGTTGACATTTGTCAGATCTTACATAAGCTAAATATGATATGCTAATGCTATTCCAGGAGTTAATTTTCAATATCAATTTTAGATCTTTTATCTCTCATATCTATCTAGTAAATATCTCTTTTAAATTTACATACCAAAATTTTCTATTATTATTTTTTTTTCGCCTGCTCGGGCACTTCTTATTTTGGCGATCTCTGAGCAATTCGACAGCTATTAACTTAAACTCTATTTTTTTTATTAAAGTTACTACTTTTGCATTCGTATATCGTATAGCACAGAGATTCTCAACCCTGTTTTCAACCGGTTTTATTTCTGATAGCAGTCAGTTCTCGTAAAAATTTAGTATGATGTTGTTGATAACTTTGGGAGCAGAACAGCTTCTCGAAGAAAAAAAAAATGCGGAACTTACCAGATTTAATAAGCGAAGATTTAATCAGAGAAAATTAGGAACACAATACAGCTTCCTTGAACCTTCTATCTATGGCATTTTACATTTTTTTTTAATTTTTGTATTAATATCATTCCAAACATTACATTCATTTCTTATATCTAGGTGTTCTGTGTTATTAGACAACAGTATCATCCTTATTTGGTAATGGCATTTTACATTTTTTCATAATTTGATTGACTTTTCGCTCCAGCCGAGTTTGCCATCATGGCAATTGATAGAAAGAACAAACTTTGTGCTACAAATGAAACCCTTTTTTCCATTTAATATACAGTCAGTGACATAAGTTAGTAACCAAATGCTGTTTTTCCATACAAAATGCCTATGTTTGGGGCGCTGGATCTCAGCTTCTGGTGGTCCGAATTGGCTGAAATTTGGATGACGAACTACAAATAACTTGAAGTTTTTCCTGTAAGGGAATTATTACATTGCAGTCATTTTACATAGAGTTTCAGAGGGTTGTTCAAAGACAAAAGTAAGTAACCGAGAGACTTTTCAATTTAATTCGAAAACGGTAAGTCGTGGAAACTTGGTGTGTTCTGCAAAGTTGTTTAATTTCAGAAATCACACAAATTTGCAGAACACACCAAGTTTCCACGACTTACCGTTTTCGAATTAAATTAAAAAGTCTCTCGGTTACTTACTTTTGTCTTTGAACAACCCTCTGAAACTCCATGTAAAATGACTGAAATGTTATAATTCCCTTATAGGTAAAATTTCAAGTTATTTGTAGTTCGTCATCTAAATTTCAGCCAATTCGGACTACCAGAAGCTGAGATACAGCACCCCAAACTTGGGCATTTTGTATGGAAAAACAGCATTTGGTTACTAACTTATGTCACTGACTGTACCAACAATGAACGATGTCGAGACAAACAGAAACGCGAAAAATTGAGCATCGCTCTGAAATACACTTATATTCACTATAGGCTTCCGTAGATTTTCGTTCGGCATCCCACCGAAAGGGGGGAATGCCGGAAGCTAGTTATCCCATCATGCCAATTTTGTTTACAACACTTAAAAAAGTTGTTCCTATCTTTGTGGAGCAGTCGACTGTATATTTTAATTGTGGAATTTACGGCTAAGCAGTCTTGGAATGATTAAAACGAGTTTTGTTTCAACCCAACGTTTCGACACGGGGATTGTGTCTTCCTGAGGAAGACACAATCCCCGTGTCGAAACGTTGGGTTGAAACAAAACTCGTTTTAATCATTCCAAGACTGCTTAGCCGTAAATTCCACAGTTGTTCCTATCTTCTTTTCCATGGTGTAAAATCATCCTAGGTAGGGTAATGGTTTCATAGTCTATCAAAGCTGATAATTCATACTTGAAATAAAAATTGGTTACATTTTTGGCTTTAAATTATACAAATTTATCATTTTGATTTAGAGATTTCAGGATAATATCATTTAAAATGCTTTCAATTTTCATTTGACCTAAACTAATAAATGCTGGTATGGCATACGTTAGAAATCCTCATATACCATAAAACGAAAAAAAAAAAATAGCTATGAGATTATTTTCCTCTCACCTTCACTCGAAGGTGTTCCCTTTATTTGCTGAAGCTGGTAGCTACCGTAGCCACTTTTCCTCTTTCAATTCCGGCGAGATGGCATTGAGTGCCAACGAAGAAAATATGACCGCTGCCACTACATCGAAATATGACTTTTACAGTTCTTTAAGCAGTGAAGGAAGACCGAAGGATAGATGGACGGATATCCTATACACTTTATGTGAGAAGCTGGTTCAACCAGCTCCACCAACTTGAAACTTGATTACGAGGCAGGGCTGCGGCCAAAAATTTTACGCCCGAATACTCCTCACAATCTCGGGTGCTCGCCAGCCCTCGGTGGAACATTTAAAAGTGGATCAAGAGGAGAATTAAACTTACTTTACAGCTGTGCTACTGTCCATCTATGGCACAACGGTTGGGCTCTAGAAAAACAACATATTTGTTACATTATTCAATTTCTAGATGGAAATTGTACTGAACATAAAATAACTTTGACTTTAATGTCGTTAAATTAGCTAAAACCAACAAATGGAAAAATGTGATATTCAAATCAGGAGCATAATTCATATATCAAGAATTTTATACTCTTTTAATGTTATTCTCCACTTAAAACTTTTAGTTTAACATTCCACGTTCATCAGGGTGAAAAATAATATTTGGTCAAGATTTTAGTGGTGTTAAATATTCAACTTAACTTATTTGGATGATTATTACCTTAAAAACATCTCGTTGTCACGTCATGTTACCACCATTTTGTATAGTAAAAAGCATACCCAGATCTCACAAAAAAGTTTAATATTTTGCTGAGATTCGTAGTTTTTAAAATAGAGCTGTTTAAAACTACAAAATATTTTACGTAATTTTCAACGATAAGTGCTATTATAAACTCATTCCAGAAATATTTGTCCAATTTTCGTACATATTTTGATCAAAACCGGTAATAAAATCATATACGTAAATATACTGTTTAAAAAAGTTAGGTGAGTGATTCCAAGCAACAGCACCAAAATTTGGTAAATTTTTTAATTCATTTTTTTCTATTGAGCTGAAACTTTGCACAGTTTTCCAGTTCCATCTAAATCGTCATTTTCCGATATCAAATCTTCAAGTTGAGTCACGACTAACTTTTCAAAAGGGTGTATGTGAAAATGGTTCAAAAATATTCAAAAAGCTGCACAGCAAAAACGGTTCGTTCGATTGTTAGACAACTAAAGAAACAAAGTTAGACAACTAAATAAAGATTCCAAAAAAAATACACACAGTAAAAAAAAAAATTTTTTTTGCATTAAAAAACATAATTTTTGTCACAAAAACTCAAATATCTCAAAACCCTATCGGAATACCAACGTAATTTTTTGAGGGAAAACGGTCCATTATATTAGCTATCTACCAAAAAAATTTGGTGATGGTAAACCAATAAACAAAAAAGTTATGACATTTCAAACATGTCACAATTTTCACATTTAGTAGAAAAAAAAATTTTTTCATTGAAATCAATAAAAATTTTTTCATTGAAATCAATAACGAATGAATGAATTGTAGCTTGTTGTACGTTCCAGTGATGGGACTGCAATTCATCTTGCAATACAAAGCTACAGTTTTCAGAAAAATCACAAATGACTAAAAATTCACCATCTTGTAATGTATTTTTCGTATTTTTTAAAAAGCGGGATTGCTCTGTTTTAATAAAGTCGTGAGGAATTAAACTTTCTAATTTCAAGCAAAAAAATGACACAAACTCATCTACAGGTTTTACAATAGTTTCTAGGTCACACCTATCCGTGGTCACCCATTGCTCAAATGATAACTGATCAATATAATTTTCTTCAAACTCAGCGAATAAAGTATTTTCCAATGATGAAGAATCTGGACAATCCGAACAAGATCGTAGATAGCAATTTGATGTTGTATTTTCACACAAAAGACTACCAGTTAACATTTTAATATCCTTTGATAAATTGATTCTTTTCAAACTATGTAAGATTAGGTTAATATTTTCGTGTGTTGTGCACACACAAACATTATGTGTTCCTGAATTGGATAGAAGCTTGCATTGCCTTGGACGAAGGCTTGCAAATGAGGAAAAACCTACCTTAATATTTTCGTTTATTTTCTTTGAAGCGTGTATACGCTTCTTTCAAAGTAGTCATCATTAATCGTTTTTGGATTGCTTGACGCTTTCCATCTTTTTTTACAGATACATAATCTTTTTGGCCAGGCATAGCTCTACTTACTTCATCGTCTTCAAAATATTGAATTATTTTTTCTTTTGTCTCATCTGTTAATGAAGTACTCGACCTAGCATTTTTGGTTGCAAGACAGTTATTTTTGAATTGTTTTGCCTCTTTTGCTGTATTTCTATTGGTTTTGAACTCATCAATGGCGTCTTGAATAGACCACGAGCTTGACAGCATCGACAAAATCAATAATTTTTCTTTCCTTGTCGTGGCTAGATTCGAGAACCTTTCCTTCATATTCATAATTACCTCATCGTAGTCTGTATTTTCCACATCCTCAGGTCCTAATTTGAAGAGGTTTCTTCGTACAGCTTCGTTGATTTCACGGTATTTTTTCTCGGGATAATTGACGTAACCCATCTTCGTCCATTTAATCGGAGTCACTTTTATTCCAGCTATCCCTTCGTTGAAGCGTTCGATGTTGACCTTCTGGATGTACTCATCTTCTGATTGATTTGTTGAAACAGATGTCGCTGATGGTACCGTGGCAAGACTATCTGCACTTGGTACTTCTGGTAACTCCTCAGTTGTTGTCGGTGCATCTAGTAATTCCTCAGTTGTTGTTGTTTTCGAACTTCCTGCAACCTGATCCACCGATGATGTACAGATTGCCCGTTTGTCAACGTTTAAACGGCAGGACGTACAAATGCGTAAATTTGTATTCTATGTAGACATTGGAGCATGACCAGCCGCTTTCAGTTGATCTATGGTGCTTTCGGTGAGATTTCGTAGCTCTTTCGAAAAACTTTTTTTCTGCAAACGGCCTGCAACAGTTGAGAAAGCGACTACTCATGTTGCTCGTTAGATTTTAATAAACAAAATCACTTTTAAGTTTTTACTGACTAGTTTGGTGTCGTTTGCTTGACTGAAGAAAAATTTTACAATTAAATCTTTTATAACCATAGTGGTAGTATATTTTTAGCTTTTTAGTGAGTATGTTCATGGTATGTACCTATCATGTTTTTGATGTTGTTGAAGTTACTCGCTTTCTCCCAAATATGATTAACAAAGTCTATTGTCTACCAAGGCGGGTCTATACCCAGGTGTAATCAGATTTTAACTTTGTGGAGAAAACCAGCGCCGAGAAAACCGACCTGCTTTACGTATACTAGATCACCTGGGTATAGACCCGCCTTGTTCTCTACGAGGTAAACTTTTTGCAGGTAAACTAGTCGTATACCTGAATAGAAAACTTTTTTTGTAGCTTTTGTCTTCAATATTAGATTTCTTATAGGTTTCTTTTATCAAAAGGTTTCAACACTATTGAGAGAATTTTTCTTCAGTTACGTACAATAAAAATAAGACACTATCAAGACTTTAGATCACAACACTGGATCGCGTCTAACTTTCTAATAGATGCTATAATAGTTATGAATAATTAAATAAAATATCATGAAAACAACTTGTTTACCTCATGTGGTACCCTTAACAAAAAATTCAGCAACAAACTGCGGTCCTAAAAAAATTAACAATAAAAAAAAAAATTTTTTTTTTCACTAAGTGTCAAATTTGTGAAATATTTGAAATGTCATAACTTTTTTGTTTATTGGTTTACCATCACCAAATTTTCATGGTAGATAGCTAATATAATGGACCGTTTTCCCTCAAAAAATTACGTTGGTATTCCGATAGGGTTTTGAGATATTTGAGTTTTTGTGACAAAAATGATGTTTTTAATGCAAAAAAAATTTTTTTTTACTGTGTGTATTTTTTTTGGAATCTTTATTTAGTTGTCTAACTTTGTTTCTTTAGTTGTCTAACAATCGAACGAACCGTTTTTGCTGTGCAGCTTTTTGAATATTTTTGAACCATTTTCACATACACCCTTTTGAAAAGTTAGTCGTGACTCAACTTGAAGATTTGATATCGGAAAATGACGATTTAGATGGAACTGAAAAACTGTGCAAAGTTTCAGATATTTTTGAAATGGTCGATCAGAATCGACTTGCATGCCTCCGTGGAATCCCTCAGGTAGTATGTAAAACGAATTTTTTTAAACGATAAAACTACCAAATAGTATATTGAGAAAAGATTTTTCTTCGATTAAGGCGAAAAAACTCGTATTGACAAAAATTTATTTTACTCGACCATTGTGCATCGGTCACTTACCTTCCCACTGCAGCCCGATTTCAGCGAGTCGAGTGAAAGATACAAGATTCATCGAAGTCGCAATAAAGGATGTGATTCTCCAAGGAAAATGGCAAAGTGCAGTAAAAGTACATCGCTCAAAATGTGCATCTGGGCGGTAATTCAGTAATGAACGACCGGCGATGAACGGTTTATGGCGCAATATGAGTGAAACGATCGTAAAAAGTGCCTAATGAAAATCCGGTAAATCGGTCGTTAAGGAAGAATTATCCACTGGCAACTGCGATGCGAGTTGAATTAAGACATCGGGGGGAAATAATGAGCATGATTGTTGGCAGCATATTGCGAAGACATTGGTGAAGTGATCAATGTGTGTTTCCACAATGGTAAATGATTGATACTGTTTTGTTATTGAGTCAGAAAATCGGATTTCCACAGAAGTTGCAACGGTAGCTTTTCTATAAATCTCTCCATAATGTTGCCATCAATATCTCAAGCCAAAACAATAGACTTTTCCTCAGTTTTTTTTTCCGGATTTTTCTCCATATCTGCTCGGGGTTTTGGGTCAAATCTGACAATAATCCAACTATTTTTAGCTGATGTTTTATGCCAACGATTTGGTCAGCAAAACTAATATATAGCAATACATCTATCCAGCATTCTTATAATATCTCTGGAAGGATTCTGATAAGAACCCGCGAAGAATACTAATGACAACCCTGGAAATATTCTGATGAGAATTCAGGAAGGTTTCTGATAAGAATTCTGAAATGATTGGTATGAGAATGATGGAAAAGTTCTTTTGGAAGGATTTTGATAAATATCATGAAATGATTCTCATGAGGATTTTTACAGGTTTCTAATGAGATCTCTTGAAGCTTTTTGATGAGTATTTTGGAAGGTTTGATAATACTCCTGAAATATTTTTAGAATTCTGATGTGGACTCTAGAGGGATTATGATGAGAGTACTGATAAGATTTTGGAAGAATGCTGATGAGAATCCTGGATTAATTCTGATAAGAATCCTGAAAGAAGTTTTATTACATCCCTGGATTCTGATGAGAATCATGGTAGGTTTGTAATGAGATTCGTGGAAGGTTTTTTTTTTATGAGAATCCCGTCAACATTCTTCCAGGATCCTTATCAGAATCTCTCCATGAATCTCATCAAAATCCCTCCAGGATTCGGATTAGAATTCTTCCAGGATTCTTATCAAAATCGCATTGGGATTCTCATCGGAATCCCTTCAGCATTCTCAATATCTACTGGATTTTCGTCAAAATCTTTCCAAGTTTCTCATCAGAAACCTTAAAAAGATCTCATTCAGGACTATCATAAGAATCTGTTCAGGATTCGCATGAAAATCCTTCCAGTACTCTAGTCAGAAAGCTTTTAGGGATCACGAAACAAACCTTTTAGAATTCTCGTTAGCATTTATTTGGGATACTCTTCAGAATGCTTGTAAGATTCATTACAAAGGATCTCATTAGAAACCTTTCAGCAAAGTTGTAAGAATTCATCAAAAATATTCTTTAGCATTCTGCTAGGATTCATATCAGATTTCTCATAATAATAATTCTAGTATGCTCAACAGTTTCCCCCCAATACTCTCATGAGCACCTTGCTAGGATTCTTACCACAATAATTATTCTCATCGGAACTCCAGGATTCACATCAGAATCGTTTCATATTTCACATTAGAATCCTTCAAAGTTTCGCATCGGAGTTCTTCTAAATTTCTAACCAAAACCCTTCTGGATTCTCATCATTTTCATACTTTTTTAGGATTATAATCATAATGTTTTCAGGATTTTCATCGAAAGGCTTCCAAGATTCTCATAAGAATTTTTTCAGGAATCCGAACAATTATTTCAGGATTTATTATCTGCAAAAGTTATCTTTGAACGCGTTATTTTTCACAAGTTCATTTCAAACTCAACATGCAGATTTGAATTTGTGGTTAAACCAATCATTTTTCTTGCTCCAGATTTTTTACGAGAATCATCCCTGAGCGATTTGAAAAATCACGCCGTCTGCGAAGACCCAAGCTGACGTGTTCGTTTTCGCGTGTTTATTTTTCTTTTCGGGGTTTGTTCGATTGGGAGTGCGTTCCGGAAGCCCAAGCAAACGGTCTAGTTTTTTACCCTCGGAGTATATGTTTGTTTATTTTTAGGTTTTCGCGGTTTAGCTGGGCAGTGCAGAGTGCTTCGTGGTAGCCCAGTCATTCGCGTTTTTGTTTTGTGTCGTCCATGTGATTTATTTCTCAGTTAGTGTGTATGCACTAGGTGGAGCTGAAAGTGGATTGTAGCTACTCAGTCAAGGATGAAGGATCAATTGGTGAGCTCGTTTCATGCTTTTATTTCAAATCTGAACAATGTGTTACTGCGCATTCAATCGTTACAAGCGTATGTTGATTCCTTTTGTAAGTACCGTAAAACGGGGTAACTTGGATAGTTTTTTCGAAGATAACTTGAATATTTATGCATGCTGATTCAAAGAATTATAATTTATATTTTTAAAACAAGTACTGGTATCCTCACTATCGATTGCAGTTGATAGATTTACAAAAGATTTATTCTTAATGAATATATAATTTTTCATATAATCGAAAGTCGGTTTTCTGTTTTGGGGTAACTTTGATAATGGAGCATCAATCGAACAAAATTGAATGAATTACGGAACATTTGTAGGGCGTTGCATACCTTTAGGCGTTTAACGCTATATGGAAATTTCTGACTTAGATTACAGAAATGGTCCCAGTTTGTAAAAATAGTTTTCGCTAAGGGTTTTGAGACCGAATTCAAGTTCTACTATAACAAGGCTATCAAGTATAAGTGACGAATTCATTATGACTTCATCAAATAGTGATCGTAGAACAGATTGTTTGAGAGCATTTGAAAATTGCTAAAATTTTATAAATTTTCCATATTTGCATATAAATTCTCAAATCTACTTGATTCCAACGAAAATAGCTTTAACATGAAGTGTCATACTAATACTCTTTACTTTTGCATTCGTTTTGCTTAACAGATTAGCAGGAACTTTGTTATTTCGTTTAGTATGTTGAGAGTCTCGCACTATCAAAGTTACCCGCATTATCAAAACGGGGTAATTTTACGGTACAGCTTTAATAACGGAGTAGGAACTGCAGGCGGTCAATCATGCTCATGCTCATGAATTTGGAGGTGTAACTATTCCTTTGCACAAATCCGTTAAAATTTCCACCAATATTGGAAACAACCTTGATCAAATTCATCCGAAAGATCGCCAATAACGCTTATAGATATTTGGGCCTGTTTCCCAGGGAGTTTTCAATCCACGAGCTATATTTATTAGTTCGATACAAGGAAAGTTGTCGAAAGAATCCTTTGTTCTTTTTTCTTTCTCCAATTTTTGAGATGACTAAATTCAGTATGCCACTCAACCGGAGTCGAGCTACCAATCTCGCATTGGCTCCACCTAAGATGGCTGAAGCTTTATAGCATTTCATACTCAACCGCTGGATTCTAGAAAAAACGGTGTTGCAAAAATACCTCCTTAGTTTACAGACGATCGAAACACATCTCCTCACTCTACTTGAAGTCATAAGGACAGTCGTGTCTAGGCAGTACTACTCGTCAAGTACGCTACCCTTGGTAATCTCTTATCAAACCCTGTTTAGAACCATGAATAAGGTGAATATTACTGCAGATTAGACTATACAACATTTTATATTATTTCTGATGTTTTCTGTATTCTCATCAGACAATTTATCTTCTCTCTTCCCCCTCCCACGACTTTGCACAGCTGGAAGAAAGTTTTCTCTTCTTTACGAGATTCACCACCTACAATAACCATTATCGTAAAATTCATCATCTCGATTGTGGATTGAAGGCCAGCCCCCGTCAGGCAGGTGGAATGAGATTTGGGAGATATATCTTTCCCAAGAGAATAAATCATCCTTTGGCGAACATCTGGCATAGGTAAGCTGAATTGTGTCCTATTTTCTTTCCTGGTAAGCAATATGTATGCAAAAATATACGAACATGAATGAAGATGGTTCGAGGTCTATACAAAAAAACAAATCGCTGATCTGGAAGAAAGTAAACGTAAAAAAGTGGAAAACTGTGGAAAGCCCTTACCAGTGCTCGACTTTTACATGAGTTGTTTGAGTTTAACGAGCTTCAAGATGCAGGTCACCGAAGAGAAGTGGCCCCGAGCGGTGACGGTGACCGTGACCAAGCGACCAACAGACCCCTGCCTTGCCTTCACGGCCATTGCTGGAAAGCAAATAAATTGTTTGCAATAAATTTGATTTACAAACTACGCCATTTCGCCAAATCAACTTTTCTCGTTGGACGTTTTCCTATGTTTTAGTACCGAGCGGGAATAAAGGCACAGATTTTCGTTCGTCCGGAACGAGGGTGAATCCAGACGTGAGCTGAAGGTTCCATTATTGTGCATGGGCATGGCCAGGATTCTGAATCTACAAACAACAATTCTTTTAAAAACAACTCCCGAATTTCTGTAGACCAATTCCTAATACAGTTTTTCGAAGTACTCCTTTAAGGAATCCTTCCAAGAAGAAGCCAACGCCCCTTTTTGCCGCCCATGGCTACGCCCGTGCTACTGTCTCTTACTCAACAAGCAACAAAATGTTGTCTTTACTGTCAGCTACACCGCCAAGGATAAGTGGGCAGCAAGTTGGGTGTGTTGTGTCGTTCCGAGCTGATTTAGTAATGGGAATTAGATGAAAAGTTTGTCTTCATCTATTTACTTGAAGCGCATAGTAGCTGCTATTGCATAAACCGAACCAAATACCAAATCTTTGTACACAGACGAGGACAGAAAAGAAACACTCTGGCACAGTTGCTTTCCCGGCACAATAAATCTTGAGTTTCGAGAAATGTAAAATGAATTTCAAGAGGTCAAGGTTGGATTTCGAAGAGGGCCACATTGTGGGAGACTTTTTGGGAAGAAATTGATGGGAAGGATTTTATTCGAGAAAGCATTATGTTTTGGGAAGATGGTTTTCGTCTTCAGAATTCAACTGTGTAGATCTTACTTCGCAGTTTGCTTGCGCTTTGTACTATAAACGTTGCCTTCTAAAATACATTTTGTTAAATTTTTAATCTATCAGTGAATTTAACAGGCAAATAGGCAGCTATGAAAGTATATTTATCAATCTGTGTTTAATCAGAAACCCACCCAAACAGCACCCTTTGTTTCCTCACATTGAATCAAAGGGCCTGGGCTAGAGACTGCTTCGATTTGGTGTTCGGAAAATTCGTCTAAAGTATGCACATTTCGATGCAATTATCAACATTGACATTGATTAAAGATAGGAATAGATTGAAATCTTTTCGGTTTTTATGTACATATCACAAAACTATAAGTACGTTTAAATCATGAGAAAAGAGTGATTGATGTGAAGAAATCATGTTATTTCATGCTTATCATTTGTGATTGTTCAATCCTATCACAATAATTCCAACCAAAGAGACAGACGACCGGATTGCAATCACCGTTAAACCGTTTCCAATTAAAGCTTCCATCGAATAAATCATTCCGAAATTAACGTTCCACTCGAAAAGCGGCATTATGTATCACAGCGGGTATCCTGTTATCGTGACCCAATCGACAGCAGCTCCACTCACCGCAGCACCAGTTGAACTCGCAAGCAAATTAGCTCAATTGCAAAATCCCCACCGACTGACTGAAAATCCCATTCATCATTATCTGCGCGTGTTGTCGCAGTCACCTCAATTTAGAGAGAGCCGGGGAAAACTTTCGTGACATGGTGTTCACTAAATAAATATCCATCGACCGGTCCGTTTTCAAAACACCCACTGGGCCGCAGCAGTCAATTTTCACCGAATCCAAAGCACACCCATCTAAACACAGGCCCAGGCCCAGGACGATAAATCAAATCCTTTGTGACCCGGTCGTCTTCAGCCCTTGGTCTGCTTAACCATCCTGCTGACTGAAGAGTAGGGTGGGGCTTATAAAAACAAAAAAATAATGCACTATTCTCATTTCAAATCACATCAAATGGAAACCTCAAACTTTGAGCCCAAAATATAGAGATATAGCGGTGAGTCTAGTGACTTCAAGGTGAAGTTGTAAGTTATAAAACATGACCTTCAGTAAAATTTACCTGACTTTCTTATTTTTCAACGAATTTTTAATCTTTTATCACAATTATTTTCAAGACTAAATATTTAGAAAGTTTGTAGAAAATCAAATTAGTATACTAGTATTAGTTTAAAGTAGTTTGCTTCTGTGTTTTTCTTTATTTTACTAGAAAATTTAAATTTGTTTGATAATAACTTCATTAATACTGAACCACATGCTTTTAAAGATATTTTGTTTGGGTAACTAAAAATATTCATAATTTTGGTTTAAACTTTGTATTTCTCTTTTATATGTGATTTCAATTCAGAAGAACACACGAGTCTTCGGTTTATAGAGGTTTTGGGAAATAAGCCGCACCCTACTGTAGATTTACGGTGTAAATCAGATCACGTTGTTGGCTTATTTAGATCAAATATTTGCGGGATCAATCTGCGCTCCAGCGGCTACAATTGGACCTTTGTTCGTTTGGAATGGTTTGCTTTAGAGTCTGTCGCAGTCTATTTAAAATTAAGTCTATTTATTTCGAGAGATTGTGATGGCGGTTGGGCGATTGATGATGCTAATTTGGGCAAAGTAGATACTATAAACTATGTTGTTCATTGTAACAATTCACCATTCAAATGGGGAGAATTATTTGGGATTCGCTACCCTTCCAACACCATCTTGTTACCCAAATAAATGAGAATTTAAGAAAGCACTGACACACTGACATGAGATTCTTCTTATATTCTAGAATATTCTTCAGAGAGTTAACAAACAGGTTCTCCAACTTTGCTGCGTCATCATCGTCTTCATCGAAGCTTCAAAAGCAGTTTTTCTGTTCAAAACTGAAAATTATACGATGAAAATGTGTTCACTGTGTTTCGGTTGGAGAATAGAATACAGTTAACACATTTTCCTGTAAATTTTCTTGATTTTGAACGAAAAAACTGCTTTTGAAAATTGCGAAATCAATGACGGATCCTGCCCCCTTAAGGTACTTTCAGAAGTTTAACTTAAAATTCCTTCAACAAATCATTCAGAAATTTTTTTGGAAGAATCTGATCGCTTGAAAAGTTCGCAGCAAAAGTTATGCAGAATTTGTAAAAAACATTGAATGATATTCCCGGTGTTACTCTATGGATTCCTCCTAATAGTCCACAAAATTCTCATAAGAAAAAATGCAGATGGATCCGCGGAGAACTTTACTGAGAACATAAATTTGCTGAGAACATTTTCCAAATCTAATCCCGTTTTAATCCTTCGCCGATTTGCATGTTGTTTTCTCAAAGTGTTACTTTAGATTTATCTAAATATCAAGCCAATGTCGCTCCCAGCTTTCCTTCAAAATTCTTTCGAAAAGAATATTTCTTAATAAAATCGAACATTTTTAAAGAGCTTCAAGTGATACTTTTTTAAATAACATCTAGAAATATATCAATTCATAAATTTTGGTTCATAAACAAGTCCAGCAATATCTCAATCCTTATAAAGGATTTCTTCACAAATTCCTCTGTTATTCACTCCATGTCAATATCTAATATATATCAGATTTCAAAAGTAACATATACAAAACAGGGTTTAGATGAAAATTTGAATGAATTTGGATAATTTCAGCTTGAATTGAATTAGGATTAAATACTGTCCGTAGAATTTGTGAAACTGTTTGATGAAATTCCTGACATGTACCTCACATAACATCTTAAAAGATTTTTGAAGAGGTTACTGCAAAAATATTGGATCTGTTTTCTTCGTCTGGTTCATATTTTTAAAAAAGGTATTCGCAACCAACAGCTTAAAACTCAACTCCGAAGTTTCATGATACTATGGCATACAGATTATTGTGGAAACCAATGTTTTCCTTCTTACTGAAAATTAAAAAATTCTTAATTAGTTGCAGAGCAAGAGGAGGCTCTCTCTCTCTCTCTCTCTCTCTCTCTCTCTCTCTCTCTCTCTCTCTCTCTCTCTCTCTCTCTCTCTCTCTCTCTCTCTCTCTCTCTCTCTCTCTCTCTCTCTCTCTCTCTCTCTCTCTCTCTCCTCTCTCTCTCTCTCTCTCTCTCTCTCTCTCTCTCTCTCTCTCTCTCTCTCTCTCTCTCTCTCTCTTTCTCTCTCTCTCTCTCTCTCTCTCTCTCTTGTTGCGATGCTCACTTTTACTCACGCTTCAAAAGAACTCTTGAGCGTCCCGCCCAAGCTGATGGAATTTTACTCTGCTGTGTTTTGTGTTGCATCTTCCTCGCTCAATTTTCGTTGCCTCTCTGCTTAGGATTTTTTCGCTCCCTCGCAAAGAGGCAAAGGCAGCACGCTGCTCTAGAGAATGTCAACGAACTCTGATGATGTTGAGGAGAATGATCAAGCCTGACAACAGATAGAAAACGGAACAATGACAGATAAGTGGTTATTCATAATCTTGTAACTCGACAGCCTGGCGAGTTTCTCGGGAACAAGTAAAAATAGCTTATGCGAAGGAGACCACTTACCGATATTGAATGGTTGCCCGACCAAATTGAGACCCTTAGGGGAGGGTTGTGGTTTTTCTCAAATGAATGGGCGGGAAACATGCTGGCTGATCAGGGAAACGAAATGCCTAACTACCAAAGGTTTCCCAATCCCCCCACACAAAAACTCCGTCCAGCCACCAGAAGACGCCGCACGAAGGACCGTGTATTGGGGAACACAACCATCCTTCGTCAGTATCGGATGGTGACTGAGACACACTGACCCTCTTTGTAGGCTGTTGCCTCACACGAAACGAAAACATGGCAAAATGAACCACCGCACACCAATGGACTTCGATATGGATATGGATTGGACGAACGACAGCACTCTCCTCTACCTGCTCGGTATGAGAGAAATAGCAATATGAACTATAAATAGATTGATACTCGGCATAGTAGTGGCCAAGAGCACGGAGTGCCTATCAAATAAAAGTAAGGAAAAAAAAAACTACCAAAGTCGTGCAAATAGAGAAATTAGAGCGCGTAAAGGTGATTTTCGTTGACGACAAAGTAATGCTCACAATGGTTATTGTCTCGGGAAAACAAGGTTTTCTTCCCGCTGGAAGTTGCAGCGTGACGTCATCGTATATTAGTTCACTGCCGTTCTCATCGGTGCCTCATGCGGAATAGGCCAGGAGAAGTGCATGAACTTGTCATTCATTTTCCTTCAATTTTCATACAAAATCTTCTTTTTCTCTGCTATAAATTCACTCTGGGTGAACCACTTCCCCTGGCCTATTCGTGGACTTGCTCGACGGGGTACAGCCGTCAAATCGGTGGTCGTCACCAACGATGGCTCAGTCGGTGTACAGCGTGCGTGACTCTCACGCGGGGGTCGCTGGTTCGAAACCGGTTCGGGATGCTCGACGGAACTTTACTGGTTGTTGACACGGAAATCTGCTGGGTTGCTGTATATAGGTCTGAAACTGAGTCGCTCGCTGTTGCCGCCCTAACAAGGGTGCGGGCTGATGTACGCTTACCCTCTCCGGCCCACGTGTACCGCCGGGAAAACTTCGAAGCTGGAATGCAGGGTCGAAAACGGTCGCTAACGATTGGGTGTGGTGTGACGGGCCTTGCAACTTGCCACAAACCCTGTCGCATTCAAGGTTCAACTCTCCGCTAACTTGCACAAAGCACTACCACGGTACTTAACTTTTGCCTAACTAGCTGAAACCTCACACCACGGTGCGCATTATGAGCGGTTTCCATACAGACTGGCGGCCAAAAATATTTTTTCCATCTTCTGTCGTATTTATGATTTGTGTGATACAAATTTGATGTTTTATTTTCAAAATCAAGTTTTCGAGACTAACTTTTGAATAGGGCCTATAGCGAAATAATAAGTTTTTTTACTAATGATGCATATAAGCCACTTATGCGATTAACGTTGTGCAAACCATTATAAATATTGGAACTTACATAGAAATGATGATATGAATGGTTTAGCGATATTCAGTTATTCTCTGAATTATTTTTTAGCTGTTTTTAATGGAAAATGGAATATTGGAAAAATTAAAAAAGCCCTAAATGAAATAAGTGCAATTTTGTGCAGCTAAATTCTTTCCGATCCTTAAATTTACATCTCAAAGTACCCTTGGAAATAAATTTTAGCACTTGAGCATGAGCATGAGCATGGTTGACCGCCCGCAGTTGCTACTCCGTTATTGCAAGAACAGCTGTACTTACACAGGGAACAAACAGACGCTACTCGGGATCAGTATCATCCTCAATGTGTAAATACTGGTGCTCTTATTATTATAATAAACAATACCGGCGCCGGCTGCGTCCGAATGCAGGTCAATTTGGGAATGGGAGGGAAATGTTGACGTGTTACTTGCTTTACAGAAGCCGATTAGTCCTCTGCACTTCCACAAGAAAACACTGGGAGTTTGGATATGGGAAAGGATTCGTTTTGATGTACGATAAATATATAATTCGAAATAAATACGTGAGCATATACACGAATGACCGCACTATCCAAATCAGACACGATCAGTGATTTCGTTGCTCGCTCCACAGGAGCATACAACAGGTTACATGTATCAAACTCTACTGACGCGTTTTTTTTGTTTTTCACCAGCGCATTTCGTGTTTTCTTCCGCGCAACGCGAACCGGACACAATGGATCCGGATTCCGTCGCTCGCCCACAAGGAGTATGCAACAGATTCAACGGATCCAACACTACTGACGCGTTTGTTTTTCTTTTCACCGGCACACTTCGTTTTTTCGCAACGTCAAAACTCAAGTAGGCTTGGATTTTTTCGTTCTTCAAGGACGCAAATGTTTCAAGTTTGCTTAATATGAAACATTTGGCGATTTTTATTATCACTGCAACGGTATATCGACATTTTCAGATAATCGCATTGAGTGGATTTATTTTGCAGAGCCCAAATAGCTGTAGCGGTTAACGCGCAGCTATTCAGCAAGACCAAGCTGAGGGTCGTGGGTTCGAATCCCACCGGTCGAGGATCTTTTCGGGTTGGAAATTTTCTCGACTTCCCAGGGCATTGAGTATCTTCGTACCTGCCACACGATATACGCATGCAAAAATGGTCATTGGCACAGTAAGCTCTCAGTTAATAACTGTGGAAGTGCTCATAAGAACACTAAGCTGAGAAGCAGGCTCTGTCCCAGTGGGGACGTAATGCCAGGAAGAAGAAGAATTTTGCAGAGCACAATAATTGTAGCGAAGAAATATTTCAAATTAAATATTCCTCATCTGACTCAGTGCGATGTCAAAAGAGTAATCAATAATCTAGTTACCTACTGCAAACATATGTCATTTCAACGATTGTTGTTGTTTGAATGTTTGAACTTGAAAAAATGAAATGGAATTAGTGGGAGAATGGAAAGTTTCTGCGTAGATTTGGCTGCTGTTTCATTAAGGCTAAGTAGCCCGTCATTCGTTTTGGCAACAATGATGCCTTTCAGCTTGCATTTCAAAGTGATAAAACTCAGTCTAGATAGTTTATATTGACTTGAAAAAGTATCACTGTACGCGCTAGCATGCATAAAGTATGCTGATACTTTTTCAGCTGTGTCAGTGCAAAACCAACTGATTTTCTTTGATTCGAAATCGTGCGATGAACTAGCAACAATCATCAACGACGCGTACAAATTTCAATGACGGTCTACTTCGCCTTAATGCAATCTGTTTTTGATGTAATGGGGCTCTGCACTGTTTTGATTTTGTATAGGATCTTGACGTTTACTGGACTTGTTGTTTACTAATTTCATGGAGGAGTGAAAAAGATGGCATGGTTTTTGTGCAGCGCCCCATTGTGATAGGTACATTCAGGAGATGAAAAATTGAGTGTCGCAAGATGAAGTGTTGTTAAGTTCTATAGTTGTGTTGCACAGTATTCTAATAATTAAGTGCATGAAAATTTAAACTGAATCCGATTAAAAAAATGGGCTTCGATAATAATTGGGTTGCATGAATTGGGTCGAGCATTTATCAAGGAATATAAGGAATTTAACCCACACCTCGTGCATGAAACGCAATCACCGCCGTCAGTTGCATCACTCTCTTCTCCCCTGAGGCCACCTCCTACAAAGGCCCTCCAAATTACTGGCAAAATGTATTCTCATGGTTGCTCTCCAGGCATTTCAGACCATTTCAGGCATTTTCGGATCACCTAGTGATCAAAATTTTCACTCGTGAATCTCCTGAATCTCAACCCATTTTTTGCTGACTTCATTTTCCAAATTGGAAAAATGTTTGTTTGTTATTTATATGACGACAGTTGTTACGATAAACAACGCCTTCCTAGATTGGAAAACTAACGAATTTCAACAATTTGGAATGTTTTCTTCACAGTTTACGCAATTACGTGAAAGATTCTAGTTACTCAGTTTATCACGATATACGCGAGGGTTTACGCCGTTAAGTGAATACCCTTATTATGATTTTGAAGTATATTGTATTCAATATGTACCTTGTGTTTTCACTGAAATATTTATTTTTACTAAAAACTCTAGCTTTGACATAATATATCAATGAAACTATAAAATATTTTGCCCTGATATTCCAGGAATATCCTCATAAAAGTGTTTACTACGGAATGTTGTACAAGAAAAACATATCAGAACAAGTTATTTTTACGATTATTGGCCACCTGATCGCCCATAGTGGCGCGATAACATTACTAGGACCGCTCTCGCCTCTTCTACAGACCAGAACAAAGTGAAAGGGTCGAGTTTAGGGATCCTCAGAATAAGCGCGAGATTTGCAAATTATCGTCGCTGGAAATTACGCAAAATTTAGGAAGTAGAATTTCGCGAAGGTCGAAAATCGCCTTCACGCATCCTACTTTCTCTACCCGTCGGGAGAAAGCATTCGATTTTTCTAAGTGCCCACTCGAAGTTTTATAAAAGAATTGAGGGGTCAACGATACTTGAACCCAGGTCGATGCCCGAGCCTAGAACACGGTCTTCTGCGAAAAGATCGCTTGGCTGTCGATTTACGCTCAGCGCCAAAATCAAACAGGGAGTAGTATTTTTTTCTTAGTTGAATTCGAGAACGTAGGGAGTCGATGCCGGTTATGAACCCTTTGCGTATTATGGAACCCCTACAGAAAAACATATAATTAACACTCAAAGCAACCTTATTCCTATGAAAATCCACCGGGGGAAATTGGATTACATTGTTAGTCAGCAGTTTAGGCAAAATATTTGGTTTGAGATGCATAAATACAGATATTTGTACAGTTTTGTAAATGAAACCACACAAGAGGGTCCATAATACGCATTTCCAGGTGGGTCCATGCTAGGCTCGTCGGCAGCGAGCCGGATTACATGGGAGTCAAATGGAGGGTCCATAATAGGAAACGTCAAATTTGTAACCCGAGAGGGTCCATAGAGGTATTTTGGTTTTATGCAGCATCACCATGTTTTCTAATCACATTTTGTACTGAAAAATGATCCTTAGTTGATCAATAACTATGGGGTGACTGTAAATTGAACTGAAGGATAATTTTAAAACGTTTAATTTTATGAAACAGCCAGAAAATTCTAGTGTAGGGTACAAAAGGATCATTACTTTGCATACTTTCCGTAAATTGAAGTAACTTTTTTCATTAGAGTAAAGTGGGGCAAAAGTTCGAGTGGGGTAAGAGTTTCTTTTTAAGATTTCTAGCTCAATTCAAAACAAATCTTATAAATGTCATGGTGGTTCGAATGCTATTCAAGTAAGAGACTTGCAATCCAAATATCATGAAAATCGATTGAGATTTGGAAAAGTTATGGCTATTTGTTGTTTTTCGACGTGAATATTGTAATTTTTGGTCAAACTTTCGTTGCATGGAACCAATTGAAGATAAAATCTTTTTCATTATTTTATGTAAGGACGTTTCTAGGCTTATCATAAGGTTGCTTTGAGGTATATTAGTTTTTGCATAAATGCTTGAAAACAATTTTTGGCCCATAGTGGGGCAAAAGTTCGAATCAGCGGGGCAAAAGTTCGACCCATGCATAAAATCACGGAAAAAATTGCAAATTGCCTAAAATCCACATATCATCTTCAAATACAGTTAAATTTGTCTGATCGTGTGAAAACTGTCGCCAAAATTTTACATTTTCACTTAGTTTTGCGAAAAACTGCTATTTTTGAGTATATTACAATTAACACGGTTTTGGGCAATGTTTTGATGAAAATTTAGTGTGTATTTTTAGTCAAACTTAAGTTTACGGCTGTTGCAAAGTATGCCTGTCATAAAAAGATCGATATTTTGTGTTTTAGCCAGCGAACTTTTGCCCCACACTAGATTCGAACTCTTGCCCCACCGGTGGGGCAAAAGTTCGAATAAGACAATCAATTTTGAAATTGTTATAACTAAAAATGGGTAAATATTTTGACACAAGTTTGTTCAGCAAAATTATAGCCAATATGTTGAAGGTTCACTGTATGGTATTTGTTTTGTTTTAACTGCTATTGTTTGCCTGGAAACTTTGATTATACCACTAAGGTCGAACTTTTGCCCCACCTTACTCTATAGACTCTTTTATACACTAATGAACTATGATAGAAGGCGAATGAAAAGTCATAAAGTTTGATACCCATCCCTGCACATGGCCGAAAACTAACACATGGCGGTAACTGGTACGGTATTGAGCTTCGTGCCATTAACCGATACAGTCAATCTCTGCATATCGTTCCAGTTCATGCTTGTGCTTCCGCTACACTGCTCTCTGCTCAGCTGAGTCTTGATGGAATCCTTCTCGTCTGTCACCCTCCACCACTCTTAATCGAGCTAGTGGTTTCGTCTTCTTCGTTGGTCAATGTCAATCATTTCCTGGTAATTCAGTTAAATGTTTTGGCAGTTGATCATAACAGATTAATATATCAATGTTTTTATCATATGCTGGTTTATAGCTACAATACTAAAAACGTGACGCAAAGTTCCCAAACAAAAAAAAAGCGAATGGTAATTGGACACACCCTCAATCAAGTCGACTCGACAAAAACCCGTGCGAAATGGAAGGCTCAACTTAGTACCTAATAATAAGCCGTCCGGTTTTACCTTTCTGTCCCTGGTGGAGGAACAACGACGTGCAAATCCCTCCCGGCGTGTTTTTTTTTGTCCTAGTCGACCAACGACACGAAAAAGGTTTCTCCCTCGCGAGCTTCAAATTTTAATCAAACGCCACAGAGCGAAAGCTGCTCACTGTCGTCACCGACAGCGAGTTACGTCGGACGTACACTACCGTGTAAAAGATTGGCGTCACTCCAAAACACATACTTAAAATCTTTGTCATATCTCTGCCATTACCCGGTCAACCAGTCAGTGATTTTCGATAGCGATCGATATCGATTCGTTTTGAATCGATGGCGATCGCCAACGCTGGACAAAGATCTTTAAAGAAATTGGAAGACTGGTTGATCGGGTACTCGTCTGATAGTAATATGTTATGGCTCATTAGTATCAGGTAATAAGTTGATCTTACTTCATAAGTATTTTGATCGAAACTTTTTTTGAATTTGTCTACTAAATTTTCACTTAAAGGGGTTACATTTTCTGAAATTTATACTAAAAAACATAACTAATTTTCCCAATTCCATATTGGATCGATTGAATTGTGTCAATAGAACCCTAATTCTACACTCTTTTTATGGCACTTACATCATAGCTATTAGCTGATTTGACTGATATTGAGCAACTCTGAACTTAATACGAGAAGAATAATTCTTATCAATGTTACCCCGCTGATATGATCCCAAACTTTTGCACGGAAATGTAGAACACCAACACATCCAGCGTTGTTGGCCTCCAGCTAGGTGTCAACCCCTTCACTGACTTGTGGGGGCCTCAACTCGTGTCCGTATCCCAGGAACAGGGGAACAAGGAATGTTGACAAAGTTAGCCCCAGCTGACCCGAAGCCGGTACCGCCGTTATCCTCAATTACGGTGTCTTAGGCGAGAGGAGGGCTTGAACCGGTTGTCCGGGTTGGTTGACTTTTGATTAATCCCCCGGGGAATGCGGAGTGGAATTTGTCACACCGGGATGGACGAGGGAAGCACGGATGATGGATTCCGTTGGATGGCAGACAGCTGGAGCTCAGTCACCCAGGGGAAATTACGTGACATTGAGGATGAAAGCGCTTTGATTAAAAGGATTAGACGCGGTGATGGTCGGGAATGACTCTTATCTAGACTATTTTCACGCCATAATTTTGATACTTAAATACGACTAGTAAGTCGAGTCTAGTACACGACTCTGAAGACGGCCTTACAGTTGAGGTCGAAATACGCGTATCGTAACTCTAGTGGAATTAAATGATATAGTACTAAATTCGATTTTTCATTTACTTATAGGTATTCCACTAAACAGCTCGAAGATTTATTATTTTAATCGAAGCACAGTAAACATATTTTCGCTGAATAAATTATAGTTAAGAACAGACAAACTGTATTTGAAGTTTCGATGATTAAGACAATTCCGGTGATGGATTCATGAACAGAGCAACTGACGTTTAATATTCAATCTCTGAATAAAGTCATAGATAGCGCAATATTATGCACTCTCCCGTCTCGTATCAACGACAAAAGTCAAGAAAGCAATCCGCTCGTCATGATAAAGAAGTTGAAAAGATTTCCCGCAAAGATCTCCGCGCTCAAGAATCTGTGGCAAACACTATCGCACAGGTTTGATCAACTGACGAGGAAATTCCTTTCACGTCAAATATGCAAACGCCACCAGCTTGAATCGCATCTTATCCTTAAAAGCGACTTGATTGTGTGCGGTGGCATTTCTTTCCGACGAGACCAAGACGATGACTAAAAACGAGAGCTAGCTACTTGTTTGGAAAATTTTGCCAATCTAGCCTCCATCCGCTCATAGCTTGAAACAGGCAACTTGGGAAAACTGTGCTTCTGTAGTGTCTACCAGTGGAACCGAAGGTAGCAAAAGAAGCCTTCTAGAACCAGAAATAGTTTCGCTATGCAAAACAAAGACAACGCGCAACAGTCCATCGCCAACCCATCGCAACTAACGGCTCAAAGATATAGCAGCTAGGGGAATGTGCAAGAGCAGTGACGTCATCACTCCGCTTCAATTGTGTATCCTTTTTTTTTGGCTGGGTCTTTATCTTTGATATTTTTTGTTCCTGGAGTCTCTAATGAACACTTCTCTAAAAGTTTTGGCTCGAAGCAACAGAGGCGAGCATTTTAGTTAGCAAGAGTGTCATCAGCTGTTGTTGTGTTGTGCTGTCGGTGGATGGCTTTGGATCGCTGGTTAGTTTTGAAGCAGTACGAATGACCATGGGAGTAGTCAGGATGTCTATCAGGGGTGACAATTTTGAACACTTTTCGCAAAGCCTTAATATCTTCTAGGATTATACGAATAACATCTTCAACGGAATCATTGAATCTCAAACATGGCACAGAAGCATTTTTCTCTCCAAAGTCGAATTAATTCATTTCTCCTCTGCAGCAGATTCCTTTTTATTGTTCCCGGGGTGCAAAAGTATGTTCTTTTCCCAGCACAAAGTGAAGGTCGCGAAGCAAACTCGGCGCTTCGGGCAAGTCAGCAACAGCACTACAACGAAAAAATCTTTAACAGTTGAGCGATGGCTCTGGGATTTCCAAGTTCTCTTTACAGGCTGCGTCGCAGATGCGGTGTGGTCCTGTTTTGAAAATCTGTGGCATAAATTCCACATTCTCAATATTTTAATATGTTTAGCAATGAAAAGCGTGTTGGAATATGATTCATAGTTAAAGACTTATGATTCATAGTTGAAGAACATTGTTCAGAGTTGAAGACTCTCTTTTTGGTTCTATTTAAACCTAATTTTGGGTTAAATAGAACAAAACATAATTAAAAATTGTTGTTTTTCTTTTATTTGAATGCTCTTGATTTGTTCAGGAACCCAATCTTTAGGCAGACTTAGACGCATCTTCAAGGTGCATTTGAGAACATATCTTTTCTCGGGGAGTAAGAAGTAGTCCTTACATTATTTGACATACCTACTGTAACTGTCAATTTATAAGTTATCCCTTCTACGAGCAGCTTCAATTTTTCATCAAAAATAAAAATCGCAAAAACTTTTTTGTTTCTTTTTTATTTTTTTTTCTTATTTTCGTATCATTTTTTTTACAAGTTTTCAAAAAGCCTTGTAGGCTTGGAATCTGTGTCGATTTAGATCATTGGTCATCTGGATCCAGAGATATTTCGAAATTTCTTGGGAGACCGACGCGTAACCATAACTCATGTAAATATCTCAGGCAACAGATTTCTCGCGGAACAGTACTAAAGGACCTATCTAACATTGAGAGGCTCTCTTTGTTTACTTTCTCTTTCATTAATAACTGAGTCACATTAACCTCTTCTGTTGCGTTTTTTGTATGAAACGCTAGTCAAGGGAATTGACTTTCGATCTATAGTGAAAAACTTCCCAAAATCATTAGTATTCCACTGTTATAATCGAAAGAGAACGAGAGAGGAGAGAATCTCTCATTTGTACATAGGTCCTTTAGTAATGTTCCGCGAGATTTGTTCCCATCTTTGGCTATTCGCTTTTTGAAACAATACGTTGATGAGTGTATATTGTGAAAAAATGAAGCAATTTTGGTTCAACCATTTTTGAGAAATGAGCACACTCTGGCTGTATAAGGATCTGAAAAACTTCAAAAACATTATATCGCAATTTTTAAATTTCTTGGAGACAACCGATTTGTATGAATTTTCAAAGAAGCTCCTTTTTACCTGATATTGTATAGTAAACAATGCATATATCCCTAATATCTTCAATACCATATGACCAATGTATAAAATCGTTATTAACTATCTGATGTTGAAGATGAAAGTTTAGCTTTATTTGTCAGCTTAAAACTATGTTTCTAAATTGGGATTTTGTCAGCTCTTTTAAAATCTGGACCACTGTGTGCCTAGAATGTGTTGCATAAAAATGGCAGAGTCAGAAAAAAAGTTTACTTCAGGCAACCGACAAGCGGAAATTTAAAGCCATCGTGGCGAAAATTTCCGCTTTAATTGTTGGCATCGGTTGCACGCCCGTTTGGACTGGAATTGTTATACTTGTGATAAAACTTTCGCGATGATGTCTTATATCATAGGACAGAAGATTTGCTTCTGCAACAAAGGGTATACGATACTCTAAAATGGGGGGAAGTTTTTGGGATTCGCAAAAGTTTTCCAACGGAAACGAAATGGCAACTGCGGAGCAGTTTTTCATCTATTGTACTTGAAGGCAACTCTAAACCATGGTCATGGGCAGAAATAGAAACCACTTCTAGGGAGTAATCTACGGGCCTTACCTAATGAAGATTATTAATTTGAACACTGTTGAAGGATTGACAATTTTCTGCTATTTGATTCAAGAAGACATGTATTCAATAATTTCACGTAACTGGAGCATGGATGTATTGCTGTATTTATTGGTATCTAGTTTGACTATAATATTGTTTAAAACTCGTTGAACGTTATCCCTAAAAAAATACCATGTTTTATTAAATTAATATAGGTTGATGTAGGTTACGAAACGTGCACCACCCTGTTTTTGCGTTGCCACGTAAACACTATTTTGCATATCAAATTGATGTCCACTGTAAAATGTGCATACATTACTTTTATCATATACCGTCAAACGGGGCTTCTTTTGACATTATTTCCACATTCTTTAACTTTGAGGATTTGTAACTCTTAGAATTATGGATAGATGTTGATAATTTTTGCCTATTTTTAAGTTGTATATGTACGTAACAAATGTGCAAAATATGAGGCAAATCCATCAAGAAATAAAAAAAATGCGTGAATAGCGAAAAAAGTGTGTCCTTCAAGACAAAAAAGGGGCTACTTTGGACATTTTCACAATTTGCTAATGAAATGATTTTTTCTTATAACTTTCAAACTGATTCAATAAATTGTCGTCCACTGTGATGTTATGGAACTTTTTTCATTGATAAACTTAATGCAGAATATTGCTAAGCTAGAATCAATTACACATATATAACAAATTTCAACGAAACATGCCATTCACTATTCTCAATTTGCAGTATGAAACTTAAATTTTCATCTTCCTCTTAAATTTAACTATCAGTTACGAATGCTCGATTTTTAAGTTGACATAAACGGACGACGTAACTACTAGGTACTGCGATGATCAATGAATTATGTACAAAAACTCTTTTTTTTCTATTCTTACTGTTATATGAACGATATGTTGAAGAATCACATTAATACCATAAATACACATAAATACTAATTTAATGCCAGTAAGTAATTTTCATTAAAAACGCAATCTATGAAGTAAAGTTTAGCAAGATTGTAAAGAAGTAAGTTTGCTTTTGTAATATGCTTTTAGCTTCTTAGCAGTTTAGAGCTGGCTTAAGAGTAGTTTAATGTAGGCATTTGAAGGATTGCAACTACAAATTCATGTAAAATATGACGAAAAACTGTTTTTTAGAAATTATGTTGTGAATTTGGCATTGGTATGCATTGAAATATATGTGCTTTATGTCTATTCACTTTCACAAACATTTATTTCATTTTTTTAAGTTGTAAAATACACAAATCAAAACATTATAATAAAATTAAAGTCGCAAAAATAAGACCTTTGATCAATTATTTTAATAAAACAACAATTTTAAGCAACACAAATCACAAGATTTTCATGAAACATGACGATTTGTTAGTTTTGTGATGCTCCCAATAAGTTTCCAAGACATGGGTAAAATTCAAACAATGTTTGTATAGCCAATGTTTTATACCTTGTGAATATTTATTCGGGCTTTTTTGAAATGTTTTCTTGTTTATCCTGTTATTGTTGATGTTGTTTCAAGAAAAAATCATGCCTAGTGGTAGAGCATATATTGATTAATAAAAGTGCTGAAGACACAAAATTGCTCAGATCACTATTTACGCTGCTAATAAATACAAAAGGTGAGTGTCCAAAGTAGCCCCTGGAATCAAAAGTAGCCCCGTCCGACGGTATATTAGAGTAATATTGGATTGATTTTTTAGGGTTATTGCCATTTCAGCAGAGATTCATGAAAAAACGGGTGCGGTATAAGACCATGAGATTTGATTAACCTCACCCGGACCATATGTTTTATTTTCTTCTGTATTGTGAGTATCGACTAAAGCGCGTGAACAATGAGAGGATCCAGGCTAAAGTAGTGCAAATGTGATTTTTTATATAAAAAAATCTTCTTTTATCAGAAAATCGAAATTTCGGCAAGTTTGCAGAATCAAACATAAACAAATAGTAGTAAAACATATTGACCCAATGCAGGCCAGTGTGTTCCAGTCAAATCTTGTACCAAAAATTGTATTAAAATAGCTAAATAAAATTTTACCTATGTACCTTATGTTTTGAATCAATTTGGACGAATGAATGAATGTAGATGTATCATGTGGAAAGTAACTACTGAACACAAAAGGTTTCATGCTTATTGGCTATGTAAAACGGTGTATCCACTATGGATACGACAGGCATATGACCAAAACCGGTGCTAATACCCTGATAATTTCTTGATTTTATAGAACAAAAGCAGTATATTGATGAAAATAACCTTCTAAAAAGTTACTAATGAGTATCTAAAAAATCTCATGTCACTTTTTTTAAACTGATTTTGTATATATAGTCGACCAATGCGATCAAATTTAATTCGTTTTTTATCATTTCATTTTCAATTTCATTTTGCAACGTTTGGTGGGGCAATAAGAGCGTAAGTCAGTCCAAAGCCGAGGGCAGGAAGAGGTAATGACTGTAATAGTCCGTGCGGACCGCCGGACACCATCCGATGGATAGGAAGAGCTGGGGTAGGGTATAGGGAATTGGAGAAGACTTAACACTGTATTGTGAATATTGCTGCAAAATGTTAATGAACTGGAAGTAACTTAATTTGAGTTTTAAATTAAATTTAAACATGAATCACTTCATATCCAAGTGATTCATGTCTGATTAATTTCATATTCATGTGTTTCAGGTTTCATATACTTTCCTGTTGTATGCTGACTAGCTCCACTCACTTTTGTATGATACTAGCGCCAACTAGCGGCAAAATTTCGTACCAAACTGTTTGATTTCCGGTTGTGCTTGACCATATGAACAACCTTGCCGACGACTCGAACTTTCTATCGAATGTACCCCGTTTGGCATAATGGCATATCCGGTTAGGCTGAATGCCGTTTGGCCGAAGGTTATAAAGCCGAATGCCGTTAGGTCGAAAGGGTCTTTAGGCCGAAAGGGTCATCAGGCCGAATATGACCGATAGTTCTAATGAACTGTATGGTCGAATGGACAACTAACAGGGATATGTCAGGATAATTTGCATGACCTAGAAGCCATCGAATAAATTTTTAAGGTTGAATGGATTGGTTTTAGGCCAGGATAACTTGCATTATCTAGAAGCCTACAATACCCGTTGTGAAATATAACCAGAAAGAACAGTCTTTGATTAAAAGAAGGATAAAAACACTGATGAATGTGTTAACCATATGAAATAGTAGTGAATTATCAAATGTTATTTCGGTCTATCGACCCTTTTGCACTGATGGCATTCGACCTAATGGGCTTCGGCCTAACGATCTGCACCCGTTTGGCATAATGGTCATTTGGCATAAAGGTCGTTTGGCGTAATTAGTGATTTGAAATTAGCAAAATCATCGTGTGTACATCCTGTCTTTTTAACTGAAACAAATCTTAGAAACAGTGATTAAAAAAAAAAAGAAATCCTGAGTAAAGTTTTTTTTTTATTAAATTATCGACAATTGTCGAACCATCACATCTTGACAGAAAACAATTTGATTGAAAGCAGGTTTATGTATGACTGAAATATTAACAAACAGGTTTCAGGAGATTATTTATAAACATAGTTTGAATAAGCCGTACTCGATAAGTATACATAAAACTTGATAAAAACAATCTTAGTAGAGAATGGGAATTCTTGTATGCAAAATATTGAAAGCTTTAATTTGATATTAGGCCTTTATTATTGCAGCACTATTCAAAAATAGTCTCTATATGACAGCAGTTTTTTTTTTTTGTTATAAATGTTTAAAGCTTCAATGGCAACAATTCTTCACACAGAATAACTTGAACGAACAACATAAGGGACCATCCATTATTAACGTAAGGGGTTTTGGAGGGAGGGTGGGGTCTGAGATTTTTTACGATCCATATAATTAATTTGATAGATTATGTTTTCTGCAAAATTTTAAATTTTTAATTTTTGGAAGTGTAAATAAAAGAACCACCTATTTTCAAAAGAAGGGTAATATATAGTTGAAAAAAAAAAATCATTTTTTTAGCATATTTTGAAACAACTGTTTGTGAACCAATAAATGTATGTTGAAATATTAGTAGGATTCAAAGCACGGCTTTGAAAAAAATGATCGAACAACAAAATATAGAATTGTATTGAATTAAGCGTTACACAATATTACCTTTAGAGAACAGTCTTTGTTGAAAAGAAGGCAACATTTATAAATAAAATTATAGAATATTGGATGCCAAAAACAATTGCAACATCAAGTATAGTAAAAATTGCGTTTAGTATCATCGGAGAAACTGCAGAAATTGGTTTCTCTATTGATTTTTATTGTCGCTGATAACTTGAGCTGATTTTTGTAGAAGGAAGCTAGGAAGTTCAACACCAACTTCAAAACTAATAATTATCCGATAAATATAGCTCCAAAGAAGATCCAATTTATTTAAATTTATATAGAAAGTTGTGTAAATATAATAGAGGGAGTTAGTAGGTGTAACAAATAACTAATTTTCAGAAAAACGAGTTGAAGTATTTGTATAAATTGTATGAAGTACATAAAAGCATCGTTGCAATGCTTGTAAACAGTAACAATTTTCAATGTTTTTAACTCAAACCCAACCAAAGTGTCACCTACACCCCTTTGCGTTTGGGATCTTCATTTGTTGTTAAATCATATTAAAAAAAAAAAAAAAACAACCAGTGTTTGATAGAAGGGTCAATTTGTGATAAATATATCAATAGCTGCAGAGCATAAAATAATAGCGATAGCGCAATTTAAAAGAATAACTAATTTTTGAAAAAAGGGCAATCTCTGGTTAAAAATGAATATACTATTAGCAATATTTTCCAGGGCAGACAATCCTCAGATTCGTCACCGTGCGATTTCGAATTAATAAAAGACATCGTTATCCAGTATAATAACTCTGGCAGGTCGTCGTTTCGTCATCGACGAAAGAATGAACGACTAACTTCAATCCAAAATCGTCAACGAGAAATTTTTTCTTCATTCCGCTTGCTATCCTCACTCACAAGAATAAGGCGATTACTGTACATTCGCTTGCTTCGCACCAACTAACGAATGCCATCACATAATTGCTTTTATTGGCAAATGAACCCGCTCTCTTCATAATTCTACAATAGCTCTGTAGGTAAGCGCGTTAAGTTAACGATTCAGAGATCGTTTGTTTGATTCCAGACGTGTATTGTTGTTTTGCTTTTGCTTTATTTTTTCAAAAAAATGCTCTTAATCTGTCGAAGACACGATTCATATTTTTAGTCGTCTCAGTGCTCCCGAACAAAGATTCGCCCGTAACGAAGAAATCCTATTTGTTCGTCATGATGCCAAGCCTATGTGATCGGATCTCTGCGGCAAATCGTCAACCGACGCTGGTTGAGTGACGATGACGATCGACGATGCTTCTTTTCGTTTCGTCGCCGACTTATTCCATTTGACGGTGACGATTGTCTACCCTGATATTTTCTCCACTGTCAATAATCGTTTTATGTATGCCTTAGTTAATTCAACAGCATGTGATTGTTTAATAAAGTATTTTTTTCGTACCAATTTATTCCAAAATAAGCCTGATGCCGTTAGTTAGAATCAAAAGAAAAGTAAAAACGAATGTCAAATCAAGCAATCCTTGGTTTCAGACTTATTATGCCAAACGACTATTATGCCAAACAACTATTATGCCAAACGACTTTATGCTGAATGACCTTAATGCCAAACGGCTTCATGCCAACGATTTTATATCAAATGACCTACCACACTTTCTATCGTATGTGGATCACAAGATAGAACACGCTTAAAATGTCAAATTTTACATGCTCACTAGCGCCACCTAGCAGTAAAATTGCAAACCAAACTGTTTGCTCTCCGGATGTCCTTGATCCACTGAACATCGCTTCTTTGCAAATCATAAGGAGATCGAGAAATAGCAATGTGAATTTGCATGTTTTGTGGTGATGCTAAACATTTAAAGGAGGTTCAATCTTCAGCCGAGTATTGCAATTCTTATTATAGTGAGTCCGTATTTATGACGGGTAGTGACTTTTAATGTTAAATCGTTCGTAAGCTAAAGACAAATATCTGGTACATCCAGGGTCCTACATACTAAACACGAAGAAAAAGTAAAACTCATATTTGAATATTTCTCGCTTAATTTATAATCTCGCTCTACAAACCATTGATAATGCCTGTGGCTTGTTGACGAATGAATTTACACGTTCTTTTACAACGATGAAGAAATGATTAAAAACTCACCAATGACTTAAAGGGCGAAATCATAAGTAATGCGAGATTTTAAACCATATTTGTGATATATATTCAATTCCCTCTGTCATTCGCTTCTTTCGTTGTAATTTATTGTTGTCAGACAGTGAATAACATAAAAACCCAAAACAAAAAACGAACTTTAGTGCGTTACCTCAAATCTGGGTTAGTAGCATACAAAGATAAAAATATTTAATTTTCAATATAGCGTAAACAGAAGAGTATAGCAAAAGAAAATCAAATTCATTTATGGGTAGTGGTGGTAAAATGAACACGTACAGGATATCATCTTGTTTCTGATAGAAAAACGAGGAATTTGTAAAATTCTATCGCACATCATCAAAATTAGGGATGTTATCTATAGCAGCGACACAAATTCAGACTAAAATAGCTGAATTTTCACATATTTTTATCGCTAGCAAAAAAACGGTGCAAATGTTGATTTTATGTGGGTAAAATGAACAGCTGTTGATGGTAAAATGTACATCATGCAAAAAACGTGAGCAAAACAAATATTTCTGAAAATTTTCATTGCATCACCGAAAATTTATCCATCTATGATTGTAACCCATTCAAAAGGAATTGTAAAGGTGTCAGATTTGACATCATATCATAACGATATTTACCTCACTGAAAAATCTCAAAACTTTCGAGCTAAAAGTTACGTCAGTTCTCATTTTCAAAAGCGGTTATCTAAAATCTTAGTTTTCGTTGATATTTTCACTTCAAGTGACCTCTGTATCAACCCGAACACTCCGATTTATGCTCTAAATCATCCGTACGTGATAAAAATTCATCGAAATTTGTTTTTCCTCGATAAAAGGCACGGTGTTCATTTTACCACCACTTCCCCTATTGTTACAGCATCGCGTTTAATTTTCAACTAAAAATGCTTGAATGTCTCATGATCGTGTAAGTTCATTCGATTGAAAAATAAACGATTTGTCGTTGACATTTAAGTTTATTTTGATGCTCCAAATACCTGTGTGCATGAAAAAAAAATGAAATTTACAATACATATAATTTTAGCTGTGTAGCACTTACTGAACTACCGGTAGAGGGCAAAGCACCTTCAGCAGATCTTCTTTCGATTGATTGCAAGTGAAAACAAATTCATCCCCATTAACTTGAAATTAGTGTTTTAGTTTCTCCGTGTGTGAACAGTTACAAAATGTTGTAAATTTAAGTTGGTTTCAATATGTGCATGGGTCATGGAAATCGGAAAAGTCAAACAGTTCTCGATCTGTGGGATTCGATCGTACGACCCTCTGCTTGGTCTTATTAAAAGCAATCTGATTTACCTTATTTATATTTATATTGGCGTTTACAGCAATAGCAAGATAAATTAATTGGGGCGTTTCGTTTCATCAAAAATGAGCCGTTCTCTCACAATGCCTTTAAGGTGAAACATCTCGGAATCCAAAGATGGCCATCACAATGGCCGACTTGTGCCCCTACTCACGTTTTCAAAGGCACAAAACTGGAGAAATAGTTGGCAAACGTCTCTGATCTTCTTATTTTAAGCTTTCGGCTAGTGCACAAAGCCAAAATAAAAAGTTCACTGTTGTTGGATGCTTTCTTCGCGAGATTTGTGCCTTTGAAGTTTCAGTGCAATCTTAGAAGTTGATTCCAAACTGTTTCACCTTAACTTCTACCACAGACACTCCGAAAGCATATTTAAACTCCGTATTCTCAGTCAAACAAAGGTCCTCGTCGACCCACTTTAAGAGCCATTTTGCATTCTTGTGCATACACGGTCCAACCTTACACTCCTCCAACTGACTGCTGGAAGGGAAACCGAGAAACACCCGTGAGAATCCGGTTTGCTCTTTTCCCTACCACAGCGGCACAAGATGAAAAATGCCAAGGAAAATGTACATTTTTCCGCATGTCATCAACTTGAGTGGTTGGGCTGCAGTCCAAGTTTAGTTGCTTCTGCTGCTACTGCACATGTGAAACCGTAGATATACATGAGCCAACTGTGGTCGTCGTCGTCTTTCGGTCGCATAAAAAATCAAGTAGTGCTATACGTTTCTTAAGGATGCCGACAGTATAAATCCTATGGGCGTTGAATTCTACGTGTTTGCTGGAACTAGCACTGTGTCTTTCCGATTTGCAAATCTGCAAACTACGCCAATTTCCAATTTCCATCAGACACGTATACATCATCAAACTCGTGGGAGGAGGAGGATACTTTCTTCTAACGGAGCCAAAATCTCTATCCACCGATTTGGAGCGGAACGTGTCTCCATAAAGTTCCGCGCTAGTGGTGACGGATATTAGCCAAATTTTTCTGTTAAAAATCGGCTCAAGTGAGAGGAGCCAAAGGGGTGGAACCGATATGGTTCGCCGGCAGATATGTGCGCTTTTTATCAGTGATTTATAACGCATTTATACAAATTTATGTTGTGTAATAAATATCCCCGCGGAAGTCAGCGTGAGCTTACGGAATCCGGATGTATCGTTCATGTGTGGAGGGGCAAGCAAGAGATTCGATGAACAAGTTAGTCAGGCGTGATTGTGCGATTAAACTTGTTGACTTCTAGCCCAAGGGATTCATTGTGCATCCGTAGTTGTTGGACAGCGGGAAAGTAAATCATCTTACTCACCATTCACATGTAGGTAGTAGATTAACACTTTGGGCGGATGCGTCGATATCTGGCATTCGTAGACGCCCTCGTCGTTTTTGTTCGCCGACGCTATTTTGAGCCTCCAGTTGTTCGGATACTGGAACTCGACCGTGTACCTCGAATCGCCTGAATAAGTTTGCTTCCCCACCGTTAGCAGCTGGAGGTCCGTTTCGCCGTGTTTCCGTCGGACCCAAGATACCTGGAAAAGATAAGATAATTAATTGTATGCATCATTTTTTGACGTTGGTTAACGACTTACGGCAACATACTGGGGTACAATTTCAAAAAACGAAAATCGCTCGCGTCACGAAAAGTGGTTAGATTTTGAGTGTTAATAACTTACTAACGCCCGGATAGATTTTCAAGATTCTTGCACCAATCAATTGGAAATCTTTCTACGAATCGACTCCAATAATGAAAACTATTGATTTTCATGACTAAACTTTTGAAAAATGGATAAATATCCAGGCATTTCTAATTTTCCATAGAAAAGCACATTTTTCTTGTGTATTTCTATCACAGACATCATTGAGCGATATCTTAACCACTAAAGGGAAACGCTGCTTTCGGTCTTCTTCTTATTCTTCTTTATTCTGTCGTTTTCAATCGAAACTAGCTATACTACAATCAGCCACGCGCGCATCAGTCAATTATCGATCAGCAACCGGAGAAGGACTTCTATCGGAATAAATTTTGCACGTTCGTCGCTGATGCTGTTTATTTCCAAGCTTAAAGCTGCGGGTTCCGTGAAATCACTCATCCTGGCATCGCTAGCGCATCGAATTCGTGGAGAACACGTCCAGAAACCTTGATAATTGCCTTCGGAGGAAAGAGCAAACCAAGAAAACCCAGTTCGATCGACGGTGATTATCCCCAACTGTCCTTTTCAGGACGACAATTTAATTTTGAAAGAGTTATGAGAATTTTCCACTGTGAAGAGTGACGTTACTAGTGAGTGGATGTGATTGATACAAATTTTGGTCAGTCATTTGCATGCAACCATAAGTGGAAAACAAATTTCCCATTGTGCCAGCGCGGGGCAATCGTCGACAGTGTGTGCATGAGTCGGATAAATTGAGGACGGCACTTGCATGAAGAATCCATCCCAGTTTGCCTCGCATTTAGAGATGATTGAATAATGCCGTTGTCGTCGTCGCTACCTACATGCATGCTAGAGCGATCAGTATGAACCTGTCGAACACAGAGCTAAAACTAATCAGCAACAGCTTTGTTGATTTGGTAAGAAATTGTCGATCAAATCGAAATACGCACACAGAGAAGACTGCAAAAATGCTACCGTCGCCCGACCCAAGCAACGGGAACTTAGGTAAAACTTTGTTGCCATTTATCTCCGTTGAAAACTAATGAGTGCCTTGCAAAGCCTCATGCAGTCCAATTCATTTTCACGCGCTCGGAGTGTTTTTTCGCTGGCTTCGTTTGTTTGCCCAGTGCTTTGCGAAGACCCAAGCTGTCCGATTCATTTTTCGCGCGCGCGCTCTGAGTGTTTCTATTTTGTTCAGTTAGCACTTCATTCGCGCGCCATCAGAGTTATTTTATTTTCCTGCTTATACGTATTGACGCTGCGATTGTAACTGTTCAGTCGAGGATGGATTACCAATTGGTGAGCTCGTTTCATGCTTGTAATAACACATTTGTATCATAACATGCATTTTTTTTAATGAATTTGTGGAACAAACTATGAATAGTTCGTCACTTTAAGTGTTGACATAAACGCTTATTCATGTTTTATAAAATTTCGAGACAACATTTCTTCCCTTCCCCGATGACCGTAAGGACGTAGCCGGTATTGACATTACTGATTTCAGAGCCCTCGAAACTGTACATTGAAGATTGTATGCTACTCCCAAGCTACATATGTTGGTTCCCTGTACAATTTTGATGATTCTTGTCAATCACGGAGTAGCAACTACGAATTGTACGGTCATCAATGCTCATGCTCATTTATCTCCGTTGAAAACTAATCATCCATTATTAGAATTGATATATAAATAAATTTATTAATCAATTAATAGTAATAGATGAAATGTCTCTGGTTGTTTCTTTGCATTGTTTGTTACTCTGGTTTACGAATGCATTGTTGTGACCCTGAAAAGGGCCATTTTGTTTGAAATTGAGCTGCAATTCAATTTAGGCGCGTTCTCCACGGATACGACGAGTCAGCTGGATGATGCTTCGACATGATGCTGACACGCTTGGCGTAGATCGCGCACAGGTTGGCATCCTCAAACAAACCGATCAGTTAGGCCACTCGCTTCCTGCAGGACCATGACGGCCGAGCTCTAGAATCGCAGATTTGTCTCTACATTTCCCCGGATACCACGATGAAGCAGAAGAAGTTCTTCATGGCGCGGATCTTCTTCGAGTATCAAAAGGTTGCCTGTCACGAAGATTGGCATGATCTAATCATCGTGACAGGCAACTTTAACATCGATTTGAGCAAAGAGGAGAACATGGAGTTCGCGGACTTCATGGAGAAATACCTCAACCTCAAACTGGCTTCGGAACCCACTGAAGCAACCAATCTTAGGTGATCATGCGTGGACCTAACGTTCAACCGGAATATATGTTTGGGAAGCAAGAGTTACCGCTCATGCTTTTTCTTCCGTCGACCGACTCTATCGGTGTTGAAGTGTTAACCGAACCAACCAAATAATAACACACAATGTCCATAATAGCTCAGAATTGATATTCAACAAATAGTATGAAAATTGTTTGGATTTTTATCAGTAGAAATCTTCCATAAGTTCGCGACGGTCTCAAGCCAGGAAACAGAAGAAGCTAACGTTATCCAACGTCAACTTAGCGGTTGTATCTTGGAAACAACCTCTTACTTTTTGTTCATGAAACGGCGGAATAGAAGTTACCTTCTCCTACAGAAGCATGGGTATTTCCATTTGAATTGAAACAATTCCAACGGTTACCCGTAAGAAGAAAATTTGAAGGGGAGGAGTTGAAATTATCTGTGACAACATTGGCATAGGAATTTCCTTGGGTATTCGAATTCGAACTGAAAAGATTCCAAGATATCCACTTATATTCTTATGCTGAATTTGAAGTTATTATGGAAATAGTAATTAAATGACAAAAGCACTGCGATACATAGGTAGGCGAATTCCGATAGAGTTATCAGCTATTTATTTAAGCATTCCAATTTTTCAATATTTTTCATATATTTTGTTTACTTTTGAAATAGATTGTTGAATTCGAGAGTTCTCGAAGGCTAAGTTAGTGCAAACTTATTTTATATTTTTAAAAACTCCATGTCCTTGGTGGTATATTACTTATTTATTGCGTATCTCGATTTCGAGTAAGTGAACCATAGTAAATGTTGGTTTTCATGGTTACCTCGCAGCTCCCTTGGATCGCATTTGCACTGGTTTTGTGTTCTATAATTCGATACCACCTTAACTCGATGGACCCTTCAGTATCGAGTTATGGAGAGTTTACTGTATCTACAATGGTATTTGTGTTTTCAACTGAAAATTGCTCGAAAATGGACACAATCAGAGAGATTATTTTGAAGATCATTATGATCCAGAGTAATTTTGAGGTATTAATTCAACTATCAAAAAGTTTTCTTCTCATCAAACAATTTCGGAGTTCATCTTTTTGCATAGTTCCATAGTCTGTAAATCCAACATTCAACATAAATTGCATGCTAAGTATCATATGCCTTGATGAGAAGTTATTCTTGGATTTTCATTGTCTGTGATTATGTCGTTTCTCGTCACTTATTTTCTCTCTATTATCTTCATACGTTTAAATTTTCTATTATATTATTTTGCGTTTGTCATTTTATTTTTCTATGTATTTTTCAAACCACTATCTATCTTTGGTACTTTTCTGTCTCTTGCTACTAAATGTTAGTTTAAACTGCTCAAATTATTTCTGCTTTCACATCTGCAATTTTCACACGAGAATGAATGTATAATGCAAGAACAGGTGCGAACCAATTTTCTCTCACCGGAAAAAGAAAAACCACCAAGTGCCGTTTAATTATCGAAACTTTTGCCAATTTTTAATCTTTCGAACGTCCAACAAATTACGACTGTCCACCGTAGTCGCTCCGATAAGCTTCGAGGGATTTGTTCCGCTCGATGAACAAAATCCAGCGACGTGAGCATTCGCCATTGCGTCGGAGTACCTATCACCTTCGAAGCAGAACTTTTCTTGTAATCTCTTCCAACTTCTTCAAAGCGATAGAAGGAAAGCTCGATGGAATAGGGTAAGCGTGTACCTGACTGGATTCGCAGAACCAAACTGAAAAGGACGAACTGGGCTCTCTTTGTCTCCTACTTTCTATTCTACTTGCACTTCGCGGAGATTCCCCTAGTGCTTAAATACTCACCGTTTTATCTTGTAGCAAACTTATCCTACAGCTTAGAAATAAATCATCGCCGTTCTGCACCGTGATGTTGGTTACGTTGTCCGTTTCGAAGTGTGGACCGTACCTGTCGAGGGGAAAACAAGAGAGAGGAAAGGTGGAAAATGTTAGAAAAAGTGGGTCAATTCCAAAGGCGAATAAAATGGCGAAGTCCAACTGAGCTGAATTGGAAAGATAAAAGGTTACTGGAAACGGGCATTGTGTAAGCACAGTGCTCCCCAGACCGTTTTTATCATAAAAAGTCACCATCAAATCTGTGATCCATTGCTATTCCATTCCTATTCCATTCCTATTCCATTCCTATTCCATTCCTATTCCATTCCTATTCCATTCCTATTCCATTCCTATTCCATTCCTATTCCATTCCTATTCCATTCCTATTCCATTCCTATTCCATTCCTATTCCATTCCTATTCCATTCCTATTCCATTCCTATTCCATTCCTATTCCATTCCTATTCCATTCCTATTCCATTCCTATTCCATTCCTATTCAGATTTAAATTCAGATTCAGATTCAGATTTCCTTAAGAAATTACCTATCTTAGAAAGAATTCCGTGTTGAAGGAGTTTTTCGTATTATCATTGTTCAACAAGTGACGGGGTTGGTGGTCTAATGGCTACCGCTTCTGCTTCATAAGCAGAAGGTCATGGGTTCAATCCCAGGCCCGTCCCTTTCCTCGTACTTTGTAGTTGTATATTGACCTTGGATAACGTCTTACGGCAACATATGGGGGTACAATTCAGAAAAACGAAAAATTGAGCATGTAACGAAAAATGGTCAGGTTTTGACCGCTAATAACTCAGTCATTTATCGATAGATTTTCAATATTTATCCATGAATCGATTGGAAATTTATCCACGCGTCGATCAAAATGGAGGACACTATTGATTATTAGCAACAAACTATTGAAATATCGTAAAATGTTGACCCCTTTCTTATCTAACCAACCACGTTCAAGCACATTTTTCGGTTCCGCTTCCCACTATAAAAGCGCACCGCACCCTGCTTCTTCCCTCATTCTTCTTTTTGCCGTCAGACTGTGAACACGGTCGGCGAGCAAATTTCGAGAGTCATTCGCGTCCTCAGTTCAGTTTTCAATAGGACGCGAATACAACACGCATTAGAACCGAAGAACCACGCATTTCGGAGCCGCAGCAACTGAAGCCGCTCATTTGAGTGCAACAGCCAGCATAATCGTTTTTGGCCAGAAATCGTCGCTACCTGCCAGTGCTCCGCTGTCATTGCCATGCGGGAGGCTAGCGCGGTCATTCTGGTTCATTAGATCGAGCGGCACAGCCGTCACCGTCCGTGTAATATTCCCTAATTTGTACGAGATGGCTGAAGAAAATCGACCAAAGCCGCTTGTTGAAGCGCACATCGTCATCCGCACCGCAAATCTCATCGGGCGAGGAGGATTGAAACCAGTGCGCCGTCAAAATGTATCCGTGTTACGCAAATTCAACAACTCAATCGGCACTTTTCAGAGCCAACAAATGTGTTTTAAAGAGTTATTTGTATAATATTCCCTAATTTGTTTACCACATACTTGCTATAATCTCTTAATTCATCTCATAGCATCATACAATAATTGATTTATTACGAATAATTGACGATACGGCAATTTGGAGCTGTTTCCGAGGATGCTGCTGCAGTGCCGTCGGGTTGCAATAACAGCATAATGCTAATCTGTACATCCCTTACCCAGACATCAGTTTCATTTAGCCTATTTCCCAGATAAGAAAACGAAGAATATGAAAGGAGGAGCATCATCTGCTATTCTAAGGGTATAAAGCATCCCTCCTTCGTTGAATCTGGTTTCATTCTGTTTTCGCTTTCGAGCTGGTAAGAGCTTCTCCAAACCTGCTCAGCTCCTCGCTACCAGAGGCAAGCTGTTGTACGAGATGGCTGAAGAAAATCGACCAAAGCCGCTTATTGAAGCGCACATCGTCATCCGCACCGCAAATCTCATCGGGCGAGGAGGATTTAAACCAGTGCGCCGTCAAAATGTGTCCGTGTTACGCAAATTCAACAATTCAATTGGCCCTTTTGAGAGCCAACAAATGTGTTTTAAAGGGTTATTTGTATAATATTCCCTAATGTGTTTACCACATACTTGCTATACTCTCTTAATTCATCTCATAGCATCATACAATAATTGATTTATTACGAATAATTGACAATACGGAATATGGAATCGCAGATCGGTCTTAAGGTGACACGGGAGACCGTGTTATTTTCCCTATCTTTTGTCTCACTCTAACAATTATCATCATAACTTTGCAGAAGCAAATCTCTAGTTTAGGTGAACCGATTAAACTGAAAATTTAATGGATTGTGCACTACATATATATAATGCTAGTGATACATTTTTCGCATCGATATATTGAGTGGTACTTGAGATAAATGTTTCAAATGGAGAGGGTAATTTTAATCACCGTCCCGTGACCTTTATCAAGAAGTCCTGATCGATTTCACCGCCAGCAACAACGATTGCTGTGGCGCACAAGATTCGAAAACTCTGCACCTGTTATGATGTGGAGCTTGGCTTGTCAGATGATTATGGTGATATTTGCGCTGCCGAGATCACTATAATGAATTGTCGGCCACTACTGGTTTGCCTCTACATTTCTCCGGATACCACAATGAAGCAGAAGAAGTTCTTTATGGCGCGGAACTTCTTGGTGTATCAAAAGGAGACCATGCCAATCATCGTGACAGGTAACTTCAACATCGATTTGAGCAAAGAGGAGTACACAGAGTTAGCGGACTTCATGGACAAGAGCCTCAACCTCAAACTGGCTTCGGAATCCACTAAAGCAACCAATCTTAGTGGATCATGAATGGACCTAACGTTCAACCGGTATATTTGTTTGGAGAGCAAAAGTTACCGCTCATGCATCATCTTCCATCGACCGGTTCTATCGGTGTTGAAGTGTTAACCGAACCAACCAAATAATAACACTCAATGTCCATAATAGATCAGAATTGACATGCAACAAATAATTTGAAAATTGATTAGATTTTTTGTCAGTACCTAGAAATCTTCCATAAGTTCGTGATGGTCCTAAATCAGGAAATAGAAGAAGCTAACGTTATCTAACGTCAACTTGGCGGTCGTATCTCGGAAACAACCTCTTTCTTTTTCACTTGCTTCTATCTACCACTCTTAATATGTCACAGTTGATGTATCTATCACGGTTCATAGCATTTGCTAGAACCCGGGACGGACAGGAATAAACCGTTTCCCTACGCTTCCATTCGTTTCATAATTATAGCATGCCTTCCTTTACGCCTGATACATAGGCAGTCTGCTAACCAAACCAGCAAGCTTCTCTGCCATAAAAATTACCCCACCCTTTCACCCTTCCCGCATGAACTGGCGTTGACGCAGTGGTATATACGGTCAACCGTGGGAGCCAGTTGAATGCATCATCAATTCCTTCCCCTTCCCCTCATTGGTCTGCATTCTGACGTGGCAGGCACTATTGTTGCCTAAAAATAGAAGATCACCAGCACTTATACACTGAGGGTGCCTGTTAATCCCAAGCAGTCATCTGGTTGATTCCTTGTGTAAGTGCAGCTGATCTGGCGATACTGGAGTAGCAGCCACGGGCGGCCAATCAAGCTCAAGCTCAAGCAATACTGATCATTGTTCAACAGTACTGACAATGTTACACCATACCAGCTTAATGAACAAAATCACATAAAATATTTTTTAAACATACTTAAAAATATCAGACAACAAAACACAGCATATCATTATGAGTGATGTGTGCCAGTTCGTGTTATAAAAACATAAAAGTTGCAACAGTTGAGTCTTCAAATGAAAATATCAATAAACATAAAATATCCTCAGATATGCAGTGAAACTGTAGAAATCCGCTGGTTAGCACAAATATGATGATAACTTTTTCTGATATTAACAGCCTGGGAAACACCGTGATAACACCACCAGGAATCGTGTACCTGATCGACTCGATTGCGAAGTAATTGGATTTTTAAATATGCAGTGGCATTGTGTGGTGGTAGCAGAGCAACAACAGTTCAATCACATTGTGGCCATTTGGATGGAATCATATGCATGCTAGAATGAAATGCATGCACTTGAGAGTTTTCCCCCTGAACAGCGTAGTTGGTTGATAATATCGTTGCACTGTTGGACATTGAATTTGTGATTGGATTCATTGCACATAGAAGTGGCAGAGCTTGGCGCAGCTCGGCTGGTCAAGTGATATCTCAACATATTGTTGCATGATGAAGTGATTCCAGCAATATGAAAAATCTAACAGTTGAATAACAAATTGGCCAATGCCAAGTACAGAGCATGCCTTTGATTGTTGGAGTAATGTATAAATGTGAACAACCAGTGTAACTTAACTAAAGCATCCTCGTAAATGTAAACGCTGCATCGGAAGTTGATATCCATACACTGTTACTCGATGTAACTATAATTCAGAATATGAAGTAACGATGAAAGGTAGATTTATAAGTGTGTGTAAGTCGAACATTCAATCTATCATGATTTCTGCCTTTGAGACACTAATCTCTTCTTTCCGCTAAAGATTCTCCAAAAATTCTTACAATTCATTATCGTACTGTCCCAGAGAACCAGAAATCGCAAGAAAGTTCACGTTACAACTCGTTTATTCATACTAATTACATCAAACCCGCAAAACACCGTGGACAAACTCGTCAGATTGATGAGTTTCCTCGCATAAAACACTTCTTTTCTGAGTTAATTTGTACATTTTGTTTCGTCCCGTACACTCGTACAAAGTAAGTCGAATCAATCCGTAGCAGCTGTCAAATCAACAATTGTTATCATAATTTAAGTCGCAAAAGGTCACAGGTTAGTTCGGTAAAATATTTATTCACTCGCATTGCATGTTATTATTCATCACATAATATATGCACGCATATCGCCTCCACTTTTGTATGTAGAAGGCCTTTTCGCGACATCTTATGAGTGAAATTTTGCACATACAGTGCCCGAAATTCCTATAAGCGCATGACCATTTTTCACCGGCACATGTAGTATGAAAGTCCAATACTTCAATAAATCATGTCTGCTTTTAGGTATTCGGATAATATGATATTTCTACCAACTACTAAGACTTTTCTTTCAAACAGTTTGGAATGAAGAGGAAAAAACGGGATTTGAGTATGGAAATTCTTATAAGCGCACCATTATTTTCAGATCATAAAAAATCATATCACAAGAGCACAACAACTTTAGTACTTGGTTTGTTTACCATTTTTCAGAATTGTTTCATAAATTCGTTTCGGCATTGAATCGACGAGGTTCTGCAGCATTGTCAAAGGAATTTTACGCCACTCCTCTCTAACAGCTGCTTCCAGCTCTCGAACTGATCCGAACTGCCGTCCTCCACTGTAAACCCGTCTTGCGAGGATTCCCCAAAGATTTTCGATTGGGTTTAGGTCCGGACTCCGCGCTGGCCAATCCATAACTGGGATGTCCCGCTCCAAAAACCATTGTTTGGAGGCCTTGCTGACATGGATCGCAGCGTTATCTTGTTGAAAAACAAATTCGTTTTCCATCACATCCTCCGTAAATGGGATCAAAACACTGTCCAGAAGCTCAACATAGTTTTTGGACTTCATTCTGGTAGTAATTGTTGCAATCGGGGTTTTACCTCTACGTGAAAATGCAGCCCAGACCATCAAACTTCCTCCACCGAAATTTCTGCTCAGCTTCACTTGCGGATCCTTCCGAAGATCGTGCCAATAATACGCGCAGCAGTCAGGACCATCAAGATTAAACTTCTTCTCGTCGGAAAAAATCACGTTGTTCCATTCCTGCTTCCAAGACATATGGTTTCTGGCAAAATCCAGTCTTGCCTGAACATGCCTCGGAGTAAGGTTGGGTTTTTTGGCCTTTTTCGTGTACACCATGTGTCCAGATCCACGTAGTATTTGAGATACTCGCCTTGTTGTGATGGAAAGACCCAATTCCTTCTTAATACCGGATGAATCCAGCTCCCCGGCTTCACCAAGCTGGATAATTCGGTTCCTCTCACGGTTGGTGATCTTGGAGTTGCCCTTGTTTTTCTTCCGGATGCTGTAATTCTCACCTTTCTTCAGGAAATTTCGCACGACCGTCTCTCCTCTACCGATCCTCTTGGCGATTGCACGGTTACTTTGGCCAACATCCTTCAATTCAAGGATTAATCTTCGCTCCGTTTCGTCCAAGAACTTTCCTTTCGGCATCTTGAAAACTGTCAACAAACAACACTGTGCACGAATCGCAAAACTTTCCGCACGCATCCGTTTACATCGGCAGCAAAAGAAAATGACAAGTTTTTGTAGTGTGAGTGAAGCAAACACAAATGGCGTTAGCTTGGACACTGTGCGCTTATAGGAATTTCCTGGCCAAAAAATGATATTTTTATTTCACAAAATCGAAAAATTATTAATTTTGACTGTCTTTTATACAACCAAGTGGAAATATAGCAAATATCATTTTAGTAACAGATCGTCAATGTTTTATGTAATAACTAGTCGCAACAATCGGAATTTCGGCCACTGTACAAAGCCTCCAGGTGATTGCGTTATACGTACATTTTGGTTGTCTGGGGTCACATTTTGTATTGTCCCGAGGTTTATTTAAGGAATCCTAATGATTCTTGCGGGATTCATTTTTATGATGATTCACAAAAAAACTTGGTAGGTATTTCACTACAGAGTCATTGTATTTTTTGAGCTACCCTATTGTAAATCGTGTCCCCACTGTACATCACTTCTATTTTCAGACAATCTCCTCCACTTTCAGATGGTTGTCATGAGCTTTAGTCTGCATACATCTCAACTGCAATCGTACGAGAAGGGATCAAGTGGCAGCACATCATTTTTCCTTCCAATAATACCGTGCCGAAGTAGTCTCACCCCATCCCGTCAAGTAGACCCACATCAACCGATGCCTTCGATGGGGATCAATTTCCCAGAGGGTTCAACCTCAAGTGTCAATATAGAATTTTCACAGCTCGACTTATTGCTGGGTTGGAGGAACAGACGAGTTTGGTGGGAAAAGCTACCCGGAGAAGGACGAGGATTGAAGGAGGAAAGGGTCTAAGGGAAAACTGGCAACTGTAAGCTGCTTGAAGCAGTTTCGATTATTCTAGCTGGCTATAGGTTTTAATAATTTTCTCCTTGAATTTATAGCACAACAATGGATTTTGATTCATTACATTGGGCGGAACATGAACACGGCACACTTCCGCTTACGGAGCGAAACACGATACAGATGACTTGTTTGTGTGTAAACGGCAATAAACAGGATACTTTAAGCAAGGCTTCCGGTGTTGGTTGCCACCGTTTCCGCCGCCGCCATCACCGCAATGCAACACGACCGACCAAGAAAGAAGATGAACATAAATTAGACTTTCTTCCAGTCTTGGGGATTAGCTGGGTTGGTACCATATGGTACTAGTGGACGGGTTGGTTCCGTGTTTGAGCTGAACTGACTAGCTGGTGGAAGACAGTGAGCAGATGGCTGCTTCCTGATACACAAAGTCAAGTCATTTTACGATTTTTCAAATACCACGTAGTAAATTTGTATGAAATTCCGACGAATCAGTTTGCGAATAGTACGTATATTTTGCATCAATAATACACCATTAGGATATAAACTTGCAGACTTACCATCTGTTTATTGATTTCAAGGTGACGTACAATTCATTGAAAATAAATCAACTGTGGCAGATACTGTCTGAACATGGTTTCCCGGCGAAACTAATTAGACTGAACGTGCAACGCTGGATGATCGAATCATTCAATCAATTAGGTGTTCGGATTGCAGACGAGGTGTCAACCTCGTTTTAGACGTTAGACGGATTGAAACAGGGAGACGCACTAACGAATTTACTGTCCAACATAGCACTCGAGGGTGCTATTACGAAATCTGACGTGCAGAGAAATGGCACTATCATATCGCGGTCGCTCATGTTCCTTGGTTTTGCGGACGATATCGACCTTATTACAATCGATCGCAGGTCAGTGGAGGAGGCCTTCGTGCCCCTTAAGAGGGAGACAGCGAGGATAGGCCTGACCATTAATTATACCAAAACGAAGTACATGGTTGCAGGTAGAGATAAAGGTAGACTGTTGCTGTGGTAGTGTTTTGATGGCGTCCACTATGGGCGGTTTCCATTCAAACTGATGACCAAAAATATTATTTCCATTCCATGTCGTATTTATGAGTTTTGTGATACAAATTTTATGTTGTATTTTCAAAAACAAGTTTTCGAGACTAACTTTTGAATATGGGCTATAGCGAAATAAAAAGCTCTGTTACTACTGGAGCAATTCTCGCTGAAACCAGGCCGCCATCGGCACCCATAGTTAGAATTCCAATTTTATGTTACTGATCGCTAGTTTTCGATAAAACTTAAGGGTGGTCCTTTCGATTTACTCAAATTGGTGGACCCCAGCTAGAAGTAATAAATATTTTGGCGGCCATCTTTAATATGGCCGCCATCTTGAATCTTGTTATAAAAATCGTTTTTTCACCATTAGTGCACCGCTCATTTTGAATTCTGAGATTACTATCAGAAAGCTGAAGAAAAATTGCGTAAGGTAGGCTACAAAAACTAGGTGAGCAATGGTATTTACCCTATGAAATGAACGATTTTCTAAATCATGTTTCACGATTTTGACGTATATGGCTAGTGCAATCAATGCAAACGTCATTGTTTGTACAACAAAGAAACAAGTTTTCAATCGTTGGTATAGTATTCGAGTCAGGTGAAGAATAGGAGTATTATTTTGAGTGAAAAAATCTGGCGGCAATCTTGGATTTTGACGCCATCTTGGTTTTAAGTAGTAGAATGAGTTTTCACCTTGTTAGCAATCAACGTATCGAATTTAGAGGCTACCAAGAAAACCAAGGTTGCGTATATTATTTTTCTTATTATTCTTCATTTTCCTGACGTTACGTCCCAATTGGAACCAAGCCTGATACTCAGCTTCATTGGATACATGGAACCTGTATATAGGTTATTAAATAAGAATTTTCTTCTATAATGCGATTTTTGATAACAGAACATTTTTGAATTCAGGAATGAAAAACGATATTTCTAACAAAATTCAAGATGGCGACCAAATAAAAAATAGCCCTTATTTTTTTAACTTCAAATGAAAGCTAGATCCTTTGTCTATACGATACCATTAAGTTTGCTGTGAGTTTCAAGGGAAATATAAGATATATCACGTGAAGAAGTACCCAAGATTTATGAAAAAAAATGGGCTTTTTCGCAAATTGTTTAGCTAGCTGGCGTACGAGGGGTCCACCAATTTGAGAAAACCGAAAGGACCACCCTTAAGTTTTATCGAAAACTAGCGATCAGTGACATAAAATTGGAATTCTAACGATGGGTGCCGATGGCGGCCTGGTTTCAGCGAGAATTGCTCAATGATGAATATAACACATTTATGCGATTAACGTTGTGCAAACCATTACAAATGTTAGAACTTACATGGAAATGATGATATGAATGATTTATTTATTTATTATATATGATCATGCTACAAAGCAATAAGAATAATACTTACAATCCCTATCGAACTAGTGTTCCTTAAAAGGGACGTTAGAGCTTATTGAAATAGCTATTTAAATTAGTCGAGTTATATTACTGAATTCAGTTTAGAGAAAGTTCTACATAAATACTATCGAACAATGAATTGATCAATATTAGATTTTATATAAAATATAAGGTTACGCCTGAATTGTTGAATCGCTCGAGCACTCTTGATTTCTTCTGGTAATCGATTGTATGTTGCCGGCCCTAAATTTTGAAATCTTCTTCTTCCAACTTCCGTTCTAAAGCCAGTTCTCTGCAGCAAATGAGCATATCGAGTCTGATGGTGATGTGCAGCAGCATTAAAGTTCCAGTTATGATGCAGATTGAGATTGTTTAGGATTTTAAACATTATCGTGGCTGTTCGCATGATGTACAGTCCTTGTATTGGCAGAATATTATGTTCAGTGGCGCTGTAAAGCTGATTAGTTGGGTGCAGGTAATCCAATTTGAATATAGGCCTATTCACATGACGTCTCAAATCAGCTGATCGGGAAGCACTTTGACAGTTCTTCTATGAAAATGACAGGCCCATGTTAGCACCGGTCCTCCACCGATGTAAACAAATGCATAGACGGATCTGTCTCATGAAAAGGCCCATTGCTTTAACACATCTGTTTTGCTGAACTTGGATGTCTTTAAGGTATGTGTTGAAGGTTGTACCCCAAGTCGTTATACCATATTGATACCGACTATGGATAAAAGCGAAATATATTAGTAGAACATGTTGTGGCATATATTTCGATAGCTTTCTTAGAATTCCACATTACAATGCGCAGTTATCAACAGTATTTCGTATATGGCAATCCCAACGTAGCTTGTTGTCAATGTAGATGCCCAAGTATTTATAATACGAAAGTCCTTCAATCGTTACGCCATTTACTGTCAATGTTGGATGAGGTGCAGCATGGTTCTCTCTAGCTCCAAAGACCATTAATTTTGTTTTGTGCAGATTTAATGACAGTAAATTGTTCTCCAGATATGCCGTTACCAGAGGCAAATCGTTTGACATGTCTGCAAATAGTTCTGTTAAGGAGTTGCTCTTATACATGATTGCAGTATCATCGGCGAACAGTCTAGGGTGTCCTTTAATTTGGAGCTTTGCAATATCGTTGATGTAGATAAGAAGCCATTTAGAAGATTTAGCGACATATACAGTGTCTTACCGATTTTGGCAACAAGGCTCGATTTTTATGTTGCCAAAATTGGGATGTTGCCAAATTCGGGAATTTTGAAATGCTTGTGTTTTTATCATTCTTATCTCTAAAAGTATCAGAAAATGCATGGCAATTACTACGAATGATGTGAAAAATGTCAGGGAGCCTTCTTCAGTTCAGCTTTTGATTTAAAAGCAGAAACATGTACTTATTATATGCGCCATCTGAAAAGCACACTTGTTCTACACAGTACAAGCGTGGTATTACTTTCAGTGGCCATTTGTGACTGTTTTAGAGCGCAAATGTGCTTTAAAACCAGACCATATCAAAAGTAGCAGATTATGAATACAGGTTCGGTTGAGTATCCTTTCGGTTGGGTTTATTTTAGAGATTTCTTGAACATAGAGCGCAATTTTGGTGACCACAAGTCTTAACAGTGAAGAAGGTTCTAAGTGGAAAAAAGTGGAAGTTTTTCTAAAAAACTTCTTACTATCAATGTTATCACGGTTGAAATGTAATGTCAACTTTTTTGTCAAGACTGGCACCGCCATGCATCCAGAAATAGAGTTAATGACGAGTTCTTATCAAGCATTACACTGTTCGACAAAAAAAAGTCGATATGAATGCACAGAGACCGGACACCCCGGGCTTGAAAGTATAAAAATAAACAAAAATAATGGCGTTTTCAGAATGTTCGTGTCTGCCCCAGGTCATTTTTAAAATATACTTGAACTTTTTGCATTTTTTATTTAAAAATCTAATCTAATCAATAAACCGACACAGTGTTTTATATTCAGGACAGGGGAATTCATGTGCCATATAATGTTTTTAACTTTAAATACAATATGAAGAGTTGTAATAAGATTTCCAGGGAGCCCTCCCCCCTTTTTTGTACCCTCCCCATTTTTAAAGTATCGCAAATGATGGAATATTTGATATACAGGGGGTTGTCAAAATAACTGGGACAGGCAAAAATTGAGCCAACTTTGGAATGCTGTAACTTTGACAAAAATTGACCGATTTCAATTCTTTAAGAAGTAATGGACGGGTCAACTAATCTAGTTTTGAGGTGCATCCACGGAGATGAACTATGACCACCGTATCCGGTGATAATCCGGATTTCCGAAAGCATGTCTTATGCAGTAAAATTATGACGTGTTTTTAGCAAAGGTCTCGGCTAAAAAATCAAAATTTTACTACACATGAAGATAGAAGATCTAATTCTGAAGCGATTGGTGCGCCAAGTATTAATATTGGTCCAGAAACAACCAATATATGGCCATTTCCCCGGAATCGGTGCCGGTAGTGGATCCGAATTGGGATCAAACAATTTATTCACTCAAAATATGTCGCGCAATATTGTTTTCTCCCTAGCTTATCATAAAATACCCTATTATAAGTTGAAAATGAGTCTTGTACAGATTTGGCCACTCATGGCGCCGCCCAGTGCCACGGGGGAACCTTGCATAGGGGACATTTCGATTTTGACACCAAAGCATATCATGCGACGGCTCATTCTTCATGTCTTGTCGTAAATAGGGCAACTGTAGACTCAAAATGGATAGTTGACTACAGTGAATACTTCCGGGACCACCGGATGTCCCCGAGGGAACCTATAATTAGGGACAATTGAAATTGAACTCCAATACATATCGTGCGACAGTTCATTTTTCATGTCTCGTGCTAAATAGGGCTATTGTAGACCTAAAATCGATAATTGACTACAGTGGCCAATTTTGGGACTACCGGAATTTCCCGGAGGAACTTGTCATTGGAGACATTTTTGTTTTTACACCAAAACATATCATGCGACGGCTCTTTCTTCATGCCTTGTCGTAAATAAAATATCTGTAGACTCAAAATGGGAATTTAATTGAATTGGCCACTTTTGGGACTACCGGGTGTCCCCTAGGGAACCTATGATTAGGGACAATTGGAATTGAGCTCCAATACTCATCGTGCAACGGCTCATTCTTCATGTTTAGTCATGAATAGGTCAACTTTAGACCGAAAATGGATATTTAACTAGAATGGCCACTTTGGGGACCTCCTATAGTTCCCTAAGGAACCTATCACTTATGGGACCACCGGAATTTCCCGGAGGAATCTGTCATTGAAGACATCACAGCCTCCCTCAGGGATATCCGGTGGTCACAAAAGTGGCCACTGTAGTCAAATATCCACTTAAGGTCTACAATAGCGATATTCAGTTATTCTCTGAATTATTTTTTAACTGTTTTTAATAGAAAGAATAGTTAAAAATATTGGAAAAATTTAAAAAGCCCTAAATTAAAGAAGTGCAAATTTGTGCAGCTAAATTCATCACGGTTCACATCTCAAAGTACCCTTGGAAATAAATTTCAGCCTGGGACAACTTGGGACAAAAAAGTATAGGATGTGTAAAGTTTCAATATAAAATCAAAGATATTTTTTTCAGTTCACTCTCCGCATTTTTTCGACCTAAAGTACAATTTTTTATTTCATTTTATTTTTCTTCGATAGCTTTTCGAGTAAGCTTTCGGACAGTGTATAAAGATCTGTAAAAAAAATATTACGATTATGCAGTATATCGTATTCAGTGTGTACCTTGTGTTTGCACTGAATTTTTCATTTTCCATAAAAACTCTAACTTTGCCATACTGTTCATTTAAAATATAAAAGATCTTGCCCTGATATTCCGGTAATATCTTAAGGACATTTTCCCAATCGTACAAAGATGGCAGTCAATATGACACCCGTCAACTCTCTCAGCTTCCTTTCCTCCAAACGCTTCCCCTCATCCATACTCTCCCACAGTCACTGAGAGCGTCCAAGAAAAATGTAAAATGTTCCAACTAACTTGCTTAGAATGAGTACATTTTGCTACTCATACCAATACATTGTATATTCTTTGCATCCGGACACATTCTGGATCTGTACTATCAACAATTCCCTAGTTTTGTGAAGAATTAAAATCACTTCGCGAATATACATATTCTCTCACAATATTTGTACCCTCTCACAACACATTTTTTTTCCGTTTATACTTGCTCTTCCATACATCGCAGCACTATGAAATCTTGATGGAATACTCTATATATTCCACATTTTCAACTGAAGTTGTTTTTCAACGCGAAAAAATAATAATTCGTCACTTTTGTGCTCGAACAAACTATGCGTAAAAAGCTCTCACGGAATCGATACTCCGATTTGTTTGTTTTTTGGCTGTCAGTCGGATGTTGCTAGGGTTGTTGCTACACGGAGACGGAATTCAACTCAATTTTGGGTTGTTTCAACGCAATTCCGTAGTTGAGCCCAATAACTCAATTTTAGATAAATTTCCAAGGTCTCCACTAGGTAGTTTGGCTTTAATTCCATTAGAAAAATATACTCAATTTTGGGTTGATTTAACGCAAAATTGAGTTCTTTCGATCCAAACATAAGAAAAGTTGCATTTACCCAAATATGGCTTATTGGGCCAAAGTACCCCCATTGGGTAGATGCAGCTCTCTCTATTTTTGACAAAATTCGTGTGGGAGAAAGAGAAAACCGAGAGATTTTGGGTTGAAACTATAATCGATATACTTAATTTTGGGTAAAGTAAACTCAAAAATTAGGTTAAAATATTTCTCCGTGTATGTAATTGAACAACATCCTATGATCTCACTAAGATGTCACTACTACATATACTGCAAATATACTTAATTTATCTCACGAATACTACGAAATGCCTTACTGCAGACGCAGTGAACTTTCACCTTAATAGAATTGTTTACTATGGAATGATGTACAAGAAAACCTATCAAAACAAATCATTTTTTCGATTATTGGCTTTCTGATCGCCCCTTAGTGGCGTCCCTAAACGATGGAGCTTTATAATAAGCTTGGCAATAGCTTGACGCTACTCTGTAGCCATCAAGGTAATACATCATTGTCACGGTGAAGATTAGGTTGATGTACCATTGGTACTTTGTGTACCTGAAGCACAGGAATAGACCCTACAGAGTGCAAGTTGAAGAGTCTGGGTAAGCATAAGTTTTTTTTCATTGTGTCGTCGGATTGTTTCGTTACGTTAAGCTGAAAGTGGATTGTGGCTACTCAGTCAAGGATGAAGTATAAATTGGTGAGCTCGTTTCATGGTTTTATATCAAATCTGTAAAATTTTTATGACCACATTTTATCATTCAGCTTTGAAATGGCAATGATTTTTCAACAAATTATGAATGGTTCGTCACTATGAGTGTAGGCATAAACTCTTATTTATAAACTACACAGCGAAACAAAAATGATAATTTTGTAGATTTGGGTCTGCTGAATCTGATGCCGTTCTCAGAAATGTTCCAGCACGTCACAATTTTTTGCTACAGGTCGCCAAAGTTGCATAAAACACTAATTTCATTGATGTTTACATAAATTTAAACAAAGATTTATCAAAAAAAAAAAAAAAAATTGTGATCTAATCCACCAAGCATGCAAAATAGGACTATAATTTTCATTTCATATATAATTTGGTTGAAATTGCACGGGTAAATTTAGATTAAATCGATTTTTTCAACATGCATGCAGTCTCCATACAAAGTTCTTCGTTTCTTTTATATAGAAAAATACAATAGTTTTCTAAACCAACAAAAAATAACTTTTGAGCATCAGAAGTATGATGAACTTTGTAGATAAGTATTGTTATACACATGATGTTTGAGTTCTGAGGCAAATTAAACAAATAAAATGCCATACAAGCTGGAAAACTTGCATGCAAGTTGGCTGAAATAGTCAAATTTAGCTTTTTCAACAGCCAATATCTCAAAAACTAGACGTGCTATGATATTTCTGAAAACGACAGTGGAATCAGCAACCCTTAATTAAGTAAATAGCGGTATTTTGGTGTTTGAGACAAAACCGTGTTCCGCAGTGCTATTTATGTTTTACATATATTTTTCCAAAAAACCCTTTACTTTTATCTTAGTTTTTGTAATTGAAGAAATACTTTGGATGATTCGACACTATGAGTGTAGATTTGCAAAAGTTTTACTTTATTCAACAAACTTTGCATGGTTTGCCACTGTAAGTGTCGTCATAAAAGTGTTCTGTGATAATCCAGCCAATCGAGTTTTTTTTAGTTTTCATATGAGTAAAATATGATAACACATGCTTTCGTCCGTACCGCTGTAGGAATGATGCGTTTAGGTCAATCACGGAATAGCAACCATTGATATGTGTAGTCAGTCTAAGCTAAGCTGAAGTAAATGAATAGACCCCACATTGTGGTCCTGAGCTCTCTACCCAGTAACTCCTATCGCTACCTCCTAGCGGTAACATCAGGGTTATTAGCAATCCTAGGAAGGATCAAGAGACTTATTCCGGTGGAAACTTTGCTCGTATGTTGCCAGAGAAATGATGAGGACATGCTTTCCTATCAGAATCCTTATGCTAGAGTGGGACATTGAACATTACTGGCAAGGTGATCCTCGGGTGAGACAGGGAGTTTGTGTAGGACTTACATTTGGTCGGTGTTCAGACAAACCGGACTAGATGATTTTTTGGCTTTGTAAAGATAAGTCAACGAGTCCATCAGTTCTTATTTTTCCGATGCAATTTTGTTTAAGATGGTTCTTCAAATAGATAAGGATCAATATAACAATAAATAGTGCAAATATTTTGTTATTTCGAATGGCTTAAACGATCTCTCAGTCGCTTCCCTGGTTTTTGCAGCAGTACCAGTTTCTGGATCTTCCATATTCCTGGAAAGTTACCTTCGTCAAAGTGCACCTTCCTGAACTTGTCCGAATATGGCAGCTTTCAGCGCTACGTTGGGTATTCCATCTGGACCAGGGGCTTTCCTCGATTTAAGTCGTTTCGCCGCTTCTACAAGCTCGTTGTTAGACACTTGCCGTTGCTCAGCTATTGCTTCTGCGTCTGCACTGTACGGCGTTGGTGGCCAGGACGTTGGATCGTGCTTCGGAAGAGGCCCCACGATTTATTACAGCTTGTCTGGGCACATCTCAGCTGGTGTTGAAGGGCCCTTGATCTTTGCCATAACGTCGAGTCGGGTTGGTGTCCTTGATCTTTGCCTTAACTCCACGGGTTGGTGTCTGCATCACAACACAGCACCTTGTAGCAAGTAAATTTTCCTGCTACAAGGAGCTTATCAGTCCTTTACAGTCCTTGCTTCTCAAAAAGGCGTCTTTCGCTCCCTTCTCTCAATTTCTGTTCCTGCTCTCTGAGCCCGCCTTCTGGCTCTGAGACACGCAGCACAAAGCGTGCTGAGCATGTCATTTCATCAGTAAGCTGGTCGCCGATTGTTCGTCGAGGATTTGGAATGTGAGAACTGCCGTGCGATTTAGTAGTCGTAAATTACGACTCGTAATGCGGGACCTACGCACTGTGTTTTATTTTCTCGATTTCATGCGCTTTTTGAATAGCGCCTAAACCGTTGATTTTAGCGATATAGTTTGTTCGGAGAAGTTTCTTGGTGTATTGAAGCGCATCTTATGTTGAAAAAAGTTTTGTGATAAATCCACCTAGCAGTGAGATAGAAAAACTATTTTTTCAAAACATTTAGATAGACATATATTGTCTTCGGCAAACTTGTAGAATTGGCAATTTGAAACAATTTTGTCGAAGACATAATTTTTCTATCTCTTATACTTTTTGAGATATATGCCGTTGTATGTGAATGGCCCCTATAAATCATTTTTTTTTATCAGTATTAGTTATTAAGTATTTGCTCCCCAACGGTAAGAAATTATCTGTAAATTACAACAAAAACATTTATAACATATTCTATACTAAACTAGACTGTTGCCCAGACCGACATCTAAGACAAAACGATCCGACCATAGGGACTAAACGTAAGTCGACAAACCTTAACTATGACTAGACTAAACATACAGACATGTATTAATACGACCAAGGTCTTGCAACAAAAAACAATGTTTTTGGACTCAATTATTTAAATCGTTGTCTCCGATTAGGATAATTATAACCTGCCGCATTAGCACAACCAATTTCTGCGTTTTATTTGGCGGTGGTTATAATCACGGAGGTTAACCCCCACGGTTCCAGTACTCTGTTGGTTAGAACACCAACATATTATAATTATCGTTTACCATTCGGAAATGTCGAGTCGCGAAGCATACGGTCCCGGGAAAAATGTCAAGGTGAACAAAAAGGGTAAAAGCTCAAAAGCGAAATCAGATGAAGTGGTTAATAGTTTTGTTTTACGAAAAATAATGTTGAACTTTGAAGAACAGCTTTTATTAGGAGTTTTTGGAAAAACTATTTAGCTCTTCAACCAAAAGCATTTTCTAAGATCTTATATTTTCACAGCATTGTAGAATAATAGTTAAACGATGCACAGAAAACCGATTATTATTTTATCAAATAATAAAAAAAATATAGCATAAACAAAGTGTCCACTTTATAAAATGAACAGTCCTTACTTTAATTTTTAACATTTTTCATGTCTTCTACAAAGTTGTTAAACATCTCAACACGCGTGTTTTTGCTGAACATCGCGCCTCTATATCTCTTAAAGTAAAAGAATTATCAGTTGAATTCGTTTCAATAAGGCTTATTTGTTGGATAGTTAAAACCCATGCAAAGACGCTTATAGACAAAAGTTTTTATCAACTTCCGAAAGTAAAGATATTGTTCTTTCATTATTTGTAAGAGTTGTCTGCGTCATTTTGCGCCGAAACCAGTTATAGAGGCCTAAACTACCCCTTGAAAAAAGAGTAATTCATGAATAACTTTGTTACTTCAAAAGATAGGGTGATGATATGTTCAGCAAACACACGAGTTTTTTAATGACAAACAACTTTGTAGAAAACAGAAAAAATGTTAAAAATCTTGGAAAAAAGTTATGATAAAAAATATGTTTTATAGGGGCCATTCACATATAGCGGCATATATCTCAAAAAGTATAAGAGATAGAAAAATTGTGTCTTCGACAAAGTTGTTTCAAATTGCCAATTCTACAACTTTGCCGAAGACACCATATGTCTATCTAAATGTTTTGAAAAAATAGTTTTTTCTATCACACTGCTACGTGGATTGATCACAAAACTTTTTGCATCAAAAGATGCGCTTCAATACACCAAGAAACTTCTCTGAACAAACTATATCGCTAAAATCAAAGGTTTAGGCGCTATTCAAAAAGCGCATGAAATCGAGAAAATAAAACACAGTGCTACGGTGTCGTTTGTTAAATCAATCCATTTCTATACTTCCCTGACGACGTTGTTATCCTCGGAAGGACGTTCCAAGCGGTTGACGAAGTCTGAAGCGTGAAGAAGAAAAGGTTGGGTTGGTGGTAAATACTTCGAAGACAAAGTATCTGTTGGCAGGACGAACCGAGCGTTAGTATTGACATAATTGTTAGAAAAGACAGCGATTTTTTCAAGATTGTTGACCTATATCATATAGCTCAGGATCATTGGTGATGTCAGATAATAACTGCAGAAGAGAAATTTGGAGACGCATTGTTACTTTATGAACAAAACCACACTGTTCTTGATAGCAAGTTTATTACGGGCTTCAAGCTGGAAAATCGAATTCATTATGTTTTGAACAATTCTGTGTCAATTTAAACTTACATTAAACAGTGCACCATATAGTTCAAGCGATTAAACTATTGACTTGCTCTTCTTTTATATCCTTCACCTGCTAAATTAATCATGGAAACATAATTAATCTAAAGCATTTAATAATCTCTTTAAAACCTACCGACTGGCGAGAATCCTATTTTGGCTACAGCGGTTACAAGGGACCCTTTTTGGATGTAATTGGATGTTCCTAGATAACATTTGGTGTTAGCAAATAGTGTGTAGTGTCTTAGGAGTTTACTTACAGCGTTGTAACTAATAATTCTAATTATTTACTCAGGATGGAAACAAATGTGGTATGGCAGAGGTAAACAATCGAATCTGTTTTTCCCTACAATCATATCCAGCAGTTTACATGTATACGTAATTCACTATTCTTTTCGGTGTTCAACACAGCTTCAACGGTACGATGAACGTGTGGTGGCCAGTGCTGCCGGTAAGGTAGCTGTAGCAACATTCCCCTCCCCGTGAGGTCCGGTAGGATCCTTCACTTCTTTTGTTACATCCAATAGCGCCAGTTTGGATACCGGCCGTCGAAAGAGTCCACTTGAAGTTTGTACTAACGCTTGTCGAACCCTTCCATCTCTACCAGCAGTCACGTCTAGAACACGCCCTCGTATCCAGCCGTTTCTTCTGGTCTCGTCGATCACGATGACCAAGTCTCCAGTCCGCATCGGCTTCGTATTCTGCAGCCACTTTACTCGTCTCGTCAGGGTTGGGAGGTACTCTAGGATCCAACGCTTCCAGAAGTGATCAATCTTCCTTCGAATCAGGTCCCAAGAAGGTTGAACGGCTGCCTCTGAATCTTCGCAGGTTGTTTCACTCCTGTTGAACTTCCAATGATGAAGTGATTCGGCGTGAGCGCCTCTTGTTCTGCCGAGTCCAACGGTAGATATGTTAGGGGGCGCGAGTTCACTATCGCTTCCGCTTCTACTATCATGGTCTGTAGTCCTTCATCATCCAGTTTGTCTTCCTGAGGCATGCTGGTTAACGCGTTCTTGACGGAACGTACCATCCGCTCCCACGATCCACCCATGTGTGGAGCAGAGGGTGGTATGAACAACCACTTCGTCGCTGCACTCGTGAAGGTCGTTGCTGCCTCTTCTTCGAGGTGCCTGATTTGTTCCCGCAAAACACGATCGGCTCCGGTGAAGTTACGACCGTTATCGGAATAGATTTCGATAGGCGCGCCTCGACGACAAACGAATCGGCGAATGCAGGCGATGCATGACTTCGTAGAAAGGTCGTACGCTACTTCGACGTGTACAGCGCGTATGGTCAAGCACGTTATCAGGCATATCCATCGTTTGGCTGTTGCACGACCTATCTTCACCAGGATAGGCCCGAAATAGTCGATGCCGACGTAGCTAAACGGGCGAATTCCGGATGATAGACGGGCTGTCGGAAGTGGACCCATCATTGGCATTGCTGGACGAGCCTTGTGCACCTTGCACCATGGGCAGCGGCTTATTACACTTCGAGCTGTGGTACGTAGTCGAGGAATGTGATAACGTTGACGCACTTCATTGACTACCGTTTCGAAATTGGCGTGTAGCAGCCTCCTGTGGTAGTCGTCAAGGATAAGATAAGTAACGTAATGTTTCCTTGGTAAGATTACAGGAAACTTGACGTCAGTAGGCATCTCTTTCGCCGCGAAAATGCGGCCGTCCACTCGAAGAATTTTATCGTCGTCCATCGTGGGAGTTAGATTCCACAGCACACTTGATTTCTCCAGCTCAATTTGTTTTCCGTTGGACAGCTTCCTATTATTCGAAAGGACGACTACCTCATCGCGATAAACTTCGGACTGAACCAGTTTCCAAATGAGAACTTCTGCTGCGTGTAGTTCATCCTGCTGTAAAGCTGATGTACGACGTTTTCCACCGGTTCCAGTTCGTTTCAGTCTGCCGATGAACCGAATTACATAGGCTGTTGTCCTCAAAAGCCGATTCCATTTGGAGAACCGTTCAAAGGTGAACGGATTGTGTAGAACTGGTACATCCTGGTGCAGGTAACACGCTCGAAGCTCCTCGTCGGTAGTTGCAATGCTGTTTTTCTGCGCGGGCCACATCTTTTCTGGTTGTTGAAGGAATGGTGGGCCGCTAAACCACCGACTTGACGCCTCAAGACTCAGCTTTTCACCCCATTTAGTGGCATCATCGGCAACGTTGAGTTTGCTCGGGACGTATCTCCACTGTTTAACACTGGTTGTCGATAGAATCTCTCCGATGCGGCAGGCTACGAATGGTCGGTATCGTCGATGCTCTGACCGTATCCAAGCCAACGTTACTTGCGAGTCCGACCAGTAGACGCAGCGTTGGATCTGAACGGTGTGATTCTCCTTCACGAATGAAAGTAAACGTACTCCCAGGACCGCCGCCATCAACTCCAAACGAGGAATTGACACGTATTTGAGAGGAGCAACCTTCGTTTTTGCCGACACCAAAGCGCACGTTGCTGTTTTGTCTGACCTGATGATGCGGAAATATACCAACGCTGCATACGCCACCTCGCTCGCATCGACGAAAATGTGGGCCTCCAACGAATTGTACAGAGCAGCACTTGCTTCGTTGAAGTAACACCGTGGTACGCGAACTTCGTTGACGTCCTTCAGTAACTCGATCCACTTCACCCACCGCTCGTTGATCTGATCATCGATGCATTCGTCCCACTTGATCGCACTCCTCCAGATATCTTGCATCATTATTTTCCCGTGCACGAGAACGCAAGCCAGCAGCCCCAAGGGGTCGAACAGACTCATGACACACTTTAGGACTTGCCGCTTCGTTGGCTTTGCACCTGCTTCGATCAGTGTGACGATTTCCTCGCGAAAGGATGTTGAAAACCGTAGCACATCGTCTTCAGTGTACCACAGCATTCCCAGCACGCGTTCTGAATCAGCCTTCATAGCGAGATCCTTGGTGGATAGCTTCGGATGCTCCCCTAGATACTCTAGAACAGCCTTTTGGTTGGAGGTCCAGTTCCGCAGCTCAAAGCCTCCTTTCGAGTGAATCCACCTTACTTCGCTCGCCACTGACTTTGCTTCGTCGGTTGACTCAAAGCTATCTAAATAGTCGTCAACATAGTGGCACTTACGAATCGCCTCTGAGGCCCGTGGGTATCGCTCGGAGAAATCCTGCGCGTTGCGGTTTTTGATGAACTGAGCGGATGAGGGGGAGCTAGTGGCCCCGAAGGTAAGAACGTCCATCATGAATACGCTGGGTTTGTCTACAGCATAGGTTCCCAAACTTTTTAGATGCGCGACCCACCCAGCCATCATGCGTCTTCTTCGCGACCCACCAGAGAGAAATTATTGTACAAATGAGTTATTTATTGTAACTTTCATTGTCTTTCGATACTTTGTTTATAATTAATGACAAGGCGCGATAAACATGCTCAAAATCAGTTGAAAGTTTTAGTTTGAGTTGGAGTTTTAGAAAAATGAAATGTTTGAAAGTCGTTAGTTTTCATTCTTTTCTTACTTTACCGTCGAAATAAACTACTTTTTAACGAGAGGTTAATAGAAATTTAAAGAATATTTAATTTTAAAGGACTAATTATCATATACAACCATTTTTTTGCCAAAAAACTAAACAACTTTTACCATTAAATCACAATTATTTTAAGAACGTGATAATGTTTTTAGCCTGCTATCAGTATACAATTTCCAAGCTGGACATTTCAGTATAACAGCAATTTTACGATATTTATTTTTTTGTTGAAGTTTCCAAATATACTTTTAATAATTGGAAATTTGTTGCGACCTGACAACTTTGACAGAAAAAGTTAAGATGTGTCCACTGACCTAAATAAAATCTATGAAAATAAAGATTTTTATGAAGTGACAACATTCAAAACGAAGAAAATAGATAGAAAATATGATTTTTTTTCGCGACCCACCAGAGACTACCTCACGACCCCCCTGGGGGTCGCGACCCACAGTTTGGGAAACTATGGTCTACAGGATTTTCACGGAACAAGAAGCTTTGAGCCGGTCGGTCACGCTCGATGATCTGTACCTGGTGAAACATCTCCTTAATGTCACCACTAACTGCTACTGGATACTGTCGGAAGCGGAACTGCACGGAAGGGAGCGATGTCAGGAGGTCTGGACCAGAGAGTAAAACGGAATTTAGGGATATCCCGTCGACTTTTGCGGCTGCATCCCAAATCAAGCGCACTTTTCCTGGTTTCTTAGGGTTGCACACAGCGCCTAGCGGAAGATACCATGTCCGTCTGGGATCAGCATTCGCAAGCTCGTCTGCAGTCGCTCGGTGAGCATACCTCTTCTCCTGGTACTCGCTAATTTGCCGGTGGATATTTTCCTTTAAAAGCGGATCGCGAGACATTCGTCTCTCAAGGCATTCCAAGCGTCGAAGGGCCATGGAGTAACTGTCTGGCAGCTCTACAAAGTCGGACTTCCAGAGCAGTCCCGTCGCAAATCGATCACCCACCCTAATCGTCGTCTCCTCCATGATTCGCCGTGCTTTCGATTCTTCGCTGGACTCTAGCTTCTCCGGATAGTTTGTCGGACAATCTTCGGCGTTGAAGTAATTTTTGATAAGAAGATCCAGTTTCTCCTCGGGTTCACACTCGCACACGTGGTAACTGTACTCGTTCGTTTTGTCTACCTTATTCAAACTGCCGTAGATGCACCATCCTAAACGAGTCTTCGTCGCTATGATACCACTGTTCCCCTCCTTGATCTTCTGTGGGACGGCCAGCTGTAGGTTTCGTAGACCTACCAATATCTTCGGTGTGATGGCCTCGTAGCTCCGAATCGGTAATCCTTTCAGATGGGGGTGGCCCGCTTGCAGCTCGGCGAATCGTAGTGTTTGCGACGGCAAGTTAAGATTCTCGACTGTGCGCGCGTGCATCAACTGAAACTTCTTCTTTTGTCCCACTTCCGATACTTCCAGCGATACAGTCTGAGACTCGTCCTCGCTTCTCGTCATGTTAGCGGTCCACCTGAGGCACAGTGGAACTGTTGGCCCTTCTACTCCCAGCTCTTTAACCAGACTTTGCTCGATCAACGTCGGAGAAGATCCCTCGTCTAAGAAGGCGAACGCGTTTACTGCTTTGGATTTTCCGTACAATGTCACGGGAACGATTCGGAAGAGGACGGTCTGGCCACAATGGTGGTGAACATGGTTCTCCGCTGAGGACCCAACTGGCTTGATCGATGCGTCAGGTTTTCCATGTAGCAGTTGATGGTGACGGTACTCACAGCCGTTAATTCCACATCGGCTGGACACTCTACAAGGGCGACGACCGTGTGGATTGAGGCAACTGCGACACAACTTTAATCGTTGAATGGTTTTCCATCGATCGTCGATCGAGAGTTGCTGGAATTTTGTGCAGCTTTTCAGACGGTGGCCGACATTTTCGCAAAATAGGCACGGCTTTTCGAATTCACAATTTTCTTCCGCTGAAATTCTGCTACTATTGCCCTCGGAATGGGCGTTGACGCTTTTGGGCTTTTCGCTTTTGGCTTGTTGAGCTCCAGTGTAGATCACCACCTTGCTGACCGACTCAACAACTGTCCCCATGAAGTTACTGAAAGTTCTCAAACTCGCTTCTGGCTCGTACATCAGATGCTGGGCCCACTGCAGCTTCACATTGGCCGGCAATTTTTCCACCAACTCTTGAAGAAGCGCTGGATTCGACAAGTGTGCTTGTTGCCCCGCTGCGATGAGATGCTGCGCCAGATTTCTAATCGAAATTCCAAAATCGATCAGCGAATCCAACCTCTCTGGCTTTGGTGCGGGTGTTTCACGTACAGACTGGATCAACTTGTTGATGATGATCTCCGGACGACCGTACAACGTACGCAGAGTGTCTATCACGTTAGGCACTGACTCGGGAGATAAAAGATAATATCTTACCGACTTGAGCGCGTTCCCTTTCAAGCATCGCTGCAAACGGGAAAGGTTTTCAACGTCGTTGAATCCACACGCCACTGAGGAGTTGTGGAAGCTGCTGTAGAAAATCGGCCATTCTTCTGGATCTCCAGAGAAGTCCGGGAGATCTCGCGGCATGACTTGCCTGGCTGCTAGTTGTTCGGGGGAAGGCCGACGTACATTGACTGGTTCGTGATTTACCGCTGGGGGTTGTCTGTTGAGAAAGCCCGTACCGAGGTTGAAGTTCACAGGGAGACCCGTGGGATTTGGTGGCTGTACAAAACTTGTCGCACCGGGGTTCGGAATTGCAAAGGAACTGTCCCCGAGCCTCATGCTTCCACCGACGTTTACGGTGGCTTTTGAAAAGGCACCATTCTCGGTAGAGTTGTGGCGGCGATCTTCGTGGAGAGGAGTGTTGAAACGAGTAGCGGTGGCATCTAATTCGAAATATGGACCCGTCGGCTGCAGCGTGCTGTTGGGTGGTGGAGGAATTGATTGCGCGTGTCTGGATCGCGTCTGCTCAATCCGTGTTGATTCAATCAACGGAGGTTTCACAGCATTTCGCTTAGGAGCAAAGTGAATTCGTGGACCTGTTCTACTGGTTCCTTTAGGTTCGTTTGCCTGGGCGAGCAGAGTTGAACTGCGATGTCTTTGATCCGGGATTCCACTCTCGGTCAATCTCGTCTGGTTCGAATCCACGATTGAAATTTTTGGCGGTTCGAGGGCATTGCGAACAATCGAAATCTTCGATCTTGCTCCTTTACTGGCAGCGGTATCTTGGTGAGGGTTAGTGAGTGTGTCGCCACCTGAGGCTTCTTCTTCCTGCTGCATCATCTCCAATCGACATTTTCGCAACTGGGCTTCCAGGCTTAGCAATTGCTCTGCTGAAAGAGGCTGTTGTCCGCCCTGAGCCAGCTGCTGTTGCAGAGTACGTAGAACTGAATTGTCAGCAAACGGTTTACCGACCTCGCTTGCAGGCTCAGTAGCGATGGGAAGCTGAAGTGGTGGATCAGGAGCATGTCCGACTTTATTGGTCGGAATATCGATTCCAGCATCATGGGATAACTGACGGTACATATTTAAAGATTCGGCGGGTGGTACAGCGGATGCTAGCCCGGTGGAGGAGTGTTGGTCAACCCATGCTTCGACCTGCCTTTCACGAGCCTCAATCTCGTTCACGCGGCTCAGAACGCTACGGTTATCACCTTCAGCTCCCACAATCGACTCTTCCAATTCGTACTGTTCCTGCGAATGCCTTTTCTGTAGTTCTAGCTGCTTTCTTTCTAACTCCAGTTCTTTTTTCTCCAGTTCCTGTTGTTCTGCCAAGCGTTTGCGTTGCAAATCTGCTATTTTGCTAGAAGTAGTTGACCTGAATGAAGCCGGAACAGAGGGTGGGCGGCATCTCGGGCAGATCCAGTCACGGCTTGAAATAGACTCGCTGACCCCAGCACACGAAAAATGCCACCATTTGTCGCATTTGTCGCATGCAACCAGATCGTCCGCCACTTCTGGGTTGTCACACGCCACACAAGTAAAGATTTCGGATTGCTCCAAATCCGTCGACGATCCATTAGGCCTTGCAGTAGTCATGATGTTTAATCTTGAAGTTTTGTTACTTTATGAACAAAACCACACTGTTCTTGATAGCAAGTTTATTACGGGCTTCAAGCTGGAAAATCGAATTCATTATGTTTTGAACAATTCTGTGTCAATTTAAACTTACATTAAACAGTGCACCATATAGTTCAAGCGATTAAACTATTGACTTGCTCTTCTTTTATATCCTTCACCTGCTAAATTAATCATGGAAACATAATTAATCTAAAGCATTTAATAATCTCTTTAAAACCTACCGACTGGCGAGAATCCTATTTTGGCTACAGCGGTTACAAGGGACCCTTTTTGGATGTAATTGGATGTTCCTAGATAACATTTGGTGTTAGCAAATAGTGTGTAGTGTCTTAGGAGTTTACTTACAGCGTTGTAACTAATAATTCCAATTATTTACTCAGGATGGAAACAAATGTGGTATGGCAGAGGTAAACAATCGAATCTGTTTTTCCCTACAATCATATCCAGCAGTTTACATGTATACGTAATTCACTATTCTTTTCGGTGTTCAACACAGCTTCAACGGTACGATGAACGTGTGGTGGCCAGTGCTGCCGGTAAGGTAGCTGTACCAACACGCATTATTGCCAGAAGTCGTGCTTACTATTGACTCCCAAGACCCTGAGGTTTGGTAATCTTCACCTTCGTACTACGTGTGCCATATACAAAACCTTAATAATTCCGGTCCAGACACCACTAGTTCATTACGAGACAAGGACAATTCTCGAGAAAGACAGTTTTTGACAACTGTAAAGGCTCGAAGAGTACAATGAGCGCGGTATTTTGTAAGAATGCCCATCAACAATCCCTCAAAATTGGTATTTGTCTTGAACCGGGCAGGTACAAGTCGCAGAGAAGCGGAGCAGGATCTAGGAAACGTGGGGCATTCCAGAAACTGGAGAGATACAACCCTAAATTGAGTGAACTTGAGGTATATTGTTACGCAGGTGCGGTCCTGAGGAACGTTAGACCAGTGAAAGTAAGGTAATTATACATACATTATTTGATGACTGATTAAGGTAAAACAGCTTGGAATCAAAATTCAATAATGTACCAAAACTATGAAGACACAAATCTAGCGAAAGAAGCATCAAACCACAGTGCAATTACTATTTAAGCTTTGTGCACTAGCCGAAAGCTTAAGATAAGAAGATTGACTCTGTACGTTCATTATTTCAGCAGATTAGTGCCTTCAAAATCGTGAGTAGGGTCACAAGCCGGCCTTTGTGCCAGCCATGTTCGAATTCCGACATGTGTCACTTTAAGGACTTAAGGATTTAAAACTAAAACGTTTTCTGATGAATAGATAGATTGGAATAAATGAGGATTATTTGAAAATACACAAAAAAATAAGGGTATATATTTTTATATATTGTTATAAGGGACGGAAGTTTGATCGAAAATTACAATTTTACGCCAAAGACCAACAAATAGCCAACATGTTTTTCAAATTACAACCTAGTTTATTTGTATAATTTTGGAATGAAAGAATCTTAATTGATTAGCTTTAAAACCATAATCAAATTTATAACAATTTGTTTGGAACGGGCAGAAAATCTAAAAAATAATACGTTTGCACATGAACTTTTGCCCACTTCATTCTACTTGTGCACCTAAAAATTCCAATTATGCCTAGCAAATCCCATTAGATAGCGTAGCCGTTTCTACATCATCTAGGTCATTATCGTAACAGTTCGGCCGTACCGAATCGTCCAATCATCCATCACTGTTACCGGAAACCACAGTTTTATTAACCCATTTCAATTCTGATTCACGGCAACAGGGCAGTTTATATCCCAACAGGGATGCTAGTTTGAACGAGAAACAAAAACACACTTCATCAACAACTGTTCCGGAGTAATACCATTTGCTGGTGTAATCGCAGTGCAAAAATAAATGTGCATATTATAACGGTCGGCAGCAACCGAACTGAGCCTTCTTTGGCTGAAGTTCCGGACGGTATTGCGCCATACTGCAAATAGAGGTAAATCTGCATTTAGAAACAATTGGGATAGACACTGTGAAAAATATACATTTTTTGCTTCTATATTTAATTTTACTTTAAAATTTCGTACAAAGTTATACAATTCAGCTTTAATTCTTGAGTGCGACTTCTTCAGTCAAGTTTAAGTGCTATTTTCACAGTGTCACCTTCAGTTCACCATCAGGTGAGTGGTCTCATCACAATTATATGTGGAATAGTCTGCGCGACCGGGGTGGCACGCTTTCATATCTGAAAATTGCATGCATTTGGCCCGACTAGCACAATGAGTACACACTCATGAAAGGAACCCTTTAACGTAGCATTAAAATTTCATTTTAATAACTCTCCGGAACCAGCACCGAATAAGTACATTCAACATCCAGCCCGTGCAGAAGAGGAGCCACTACAAACCAGGGCTGGATTCGGGTTTTGGGGGGACTGGATCTTAAGGGGGCTTCTCTGATTATGGGGCTTGGGGCAAATGCCCCCATTTACCACCCAACCCAAAACCCGGGCCTGACTCAAATGCAGTTCTATCGCGTTTTTTTTTCATCTTACTTTCTCGCAGTTTGTTCAACGGGTGCTGTTGCTGCTAAGCCTGCCGTCGACCGTTTGTTCTGTGTGGGACGCAATCGTTTTCCAGCTGTAAAATAAGCATAAAATCTGCTTTACGACTTTTGATAAAACGAAATACATTCGCTTGGATTCATCGTCACAAAAAGGGTGTTTGGAAGAGCGCGCGCAGTCCAGCTGGAAATTTTTCCCAGTGCCTCAGTAGCATCAGAGCTCTATTTGTGAACATAAGGCAGCTGTTGCTTCGCTGAACAGAGAAGCGTAGGACGACGATGCCCATTTGGCCATCCCAAGAGGTTTATCAGAAATATTTAGATAAAGGATGCAATTATACTACCAGAGCGTAGAAGCGGGTTAACTTGTTCATAGTAATTTAGGAGAACAATGGAGTCGTTCCACCGGGAGGGGTGAATAATGAATTTGGAATCTGCTAAAATATCGTATTCGTTACTTCAATTATTTAGCTTTACATAGGAAACTTGCACTAATTGCCAGGAGAGAACTTTCAATCCACTGAAAACTCAACTTTTTTGTTTCCTGCTGGCAATACATACCTAATGGGACAGATCATTTTTGTATTCTTGGTAATTGAGAAATATTTCACTGTCAGTATTTCTAGCTAAATTTCCACTTTTGCATTTGTATACCGTATGGTACCCAAGAATCACAATATGTTTCAACCAAGAAATATTATCTCTTAAAACTGATCGGAGTTATTAATTGCTTAATATTGAAGAAATAAGCTGTGGCATATAATATCTCAAACGAGACCTTCCTGACATGTGGTAACGTCCACGGCTACAAGGCAAATCCATGCTGATAGTGTCAGGGTTCAATCCCCGATCAGTCCTGTATTTTTTCGTAATATTCATTTCCCTGTGCATAGATGCATCGAACCTGCCACATAATGTACAGAATATCTCAGTTAATAACTGTGGAAGTACTCATAGAACACTAAGCTAAGAAGCAGGCTTGATCTCAGTGTGGACATAATGCCATAAAGAAGAAAAATATATCATTTTCGGAAACAGTTTTCCGACCAAGCTAATAAAGCTGATTCGTGCAACGCTAGCTGGTTCGAAAACAAATGTTTGAATTGCAGATCAGTTACAAGGTTACTTATATGAAGTGTATAAATAAGCGAATAAGGTACCCCGGGGCAAGTGAGAACCCGGGGTAAGTGGGGCGTTTCGTCATAGCTCAACTAGGAGAAGTTTTTCATGGGGGTATTCTTTTAGAAAGTTGAAGATACAATGACAAGGAATGTATTTAGTACTAAACATATTATTATTTTTATTACCATGTGGTTCATGTAACAGTTATCAGTTCAGCGTTATTTTCAACTTGCATGATAAATTGTGACACGTTTCACGTCTTGCATTGACTCGCAAAAAATAAATGTGTTTTAAATCGAATTTCCATCAGTATGCTATAATTTTAAGTATTATTACAAGCTGCTAACGATAAACCAGTATTTTGTTTTAATGTCATGTGAAATTTTCGATGGTCTATCTTACCCCAAAATATATTTGTAGCTGGGGTAAGTGGGACCTATCAAAACAAAAACCAGAATCAAAACTTTTCGTACACGTTTCATACATTTTGCTAGAGAGTAGCACTAAAACATTCAAGCAAATGATTTTTATCAAAAAAGATCAACCTCAAATTACGTAACTGCATAAGAGGTAGAAGAAAAGTGTTATTATTTTTTATTTTTTAATTAATTTTTTATTTTTGAAATACGACTTCAAAATTGAACAAACACACAGCTGAAATTTGAAATGCATCATAAGAACGATTACTTTTCTATGTTATTTGATCTTTACTTGTTATTTCTACCAAATTAAGTAGCGATGGAAAACAATTCCTTCCCATAAGGTGGTTTTCTGCCATGCATATAAATAATAACAAAACATATTTATAATTTCGTCAATTATTGATTGTTTATGTGCTAAATTTTAATTAACAACTTAAAAATGATATATTTTGAACATGTTTAATTCCTCTTTACGCTTTTATTGAGGAATTTTCAGTTAATATTAAATGTGAGGTGACATACTATTAAATAAAGGGTTTCTTCCTAAAACGTAACGTATTTTATGGTTGATCCCTTATGTACATCAAATATGTACTTAAAATTAAAAATCTATGACTTATCAATCCTATTATTGTAATGGTTGACTTACTGATGTAGATTGACGCATGAAACGGATGTGTCCCACTTGCCCCGCTTAGCGAGGTAACTGCGTCTATTGGCTCATTCTAAAACTTTCATCCAAGGTTTTCACAATTTCGAAATTATTCGATTAGGTTTATGCACATACCAGCAAATATGTTGCCAAAACGTGATCCAACAACACGGATTTGAAAAATATTGACATTTGAAAATTTTATTGAACAATTTGTTGGAACTATCGTTTTTTTCGTTCCCACTTGCCCCGCGGTACCTTATTATTAAACTTGTGTGAATTGCAAAAATAATATTCATTATGGAGAAATGCTCATATAGAGTTATATTTTCTCATGAAATGTGATGATTTTGAACCTGTAAATCTAGCTACACTGCTTTGCTGCTGCTAGAAAGATACTTGCAATCAACTTGGACAGAAAACTCTTAAGGCTATTACTAGCATCACCATTAGCATGGAAAGGCTGACATTCTTCCATGTTGTTATAGTGATTATTGACATCATAGCTGTAAGTATTTTATCATAAATTTTCTCTTCTATTTCTAAAATAGACAGTGCTTTTTAGTTATTGCCACTTAGACTTTCGTTAGAAACTCTGAATCCTTTGAAAATGTTCTTAAAGAATGCTTGTGCTATTATTTTGATTATTGATTAGTAACATACACTCCCGTGCAAAAGTTCGGGTTAACCCCCTAAAAAACATACAAAAGTGTTTTGTCCATATCTCTTGGATTACACATCCAATTGAAACTCTCTATGGCGCATTCGAAAGGCAATGCGTTATTCTTACTTCGAAGGAATTTTTTTATTCCAAAGTTTACTTAAAGTATAATAATATAATACTGATGACAATCAAAGAAATATTTTTTTCAATGCCTGGATAAGTTTCTATTATAAATCAGGAAGCAAGTCAAGTAAAATATTCAAAGGCTAAGCACCGGCGTTTGATGCAATTGATCTTGTGTCTTGCCTCGGAAAAAAATCCAACCTTTCAATCACAAATCAACCGATTAAAATTTTCAAAGGGCTTTCTCTTTCCCAAATCATGGGTATGATTTTTCATCTTGTGTCGTATCCCCCGAGGATGAGTTCCATGTGTATCGAGCGATATGTTCTCACAAAGTATGACAAGAGCCCAACCCACCCTTTCGCGACTTCGCTCATCGATTCCAACAGATCGGATCTGAGAAGAGCAAACACACAACGCAACGCCACACATTCTGGAATCGGGGCTGTCTCGATTCATCAATGTCATCTATGATGCATGGAGCGGCAACCCGTTATTTGAGTTGTCGATTATGCTTCGATGAATAAATCGTACCAAATCGAGACGCCACTTTTCGCTGACATGGTCCTCGCTCGTATGCTCCCTCGCCTCGAATGATGAAACACGGAGTGGATCCAATACACCCCGAGTCAAATCATCAGCAGAAGAGACAAACAAGCCATTCACTCACTCATACGATGTCGATGTCGCGTCTCACAGTTATCCAGATTAAAAAAAATATGGCAACAATTAAACATTACTAATCTTTCATCAGATTTGATCATGACAAGTGTTGTGAAATATGTTTTAGGGTTGTAGATCCTATTTTGTTATAGTAAACATTTTTTTTTTGGTTTTCATGGAATAACAATATACAACAATTGAAGTTCTTCATTCATTCTTAGGCATTCAACTGTTTTAAAGTAATGTGTGGTCTTTTGAATCTGTTGCATGCTCTTGTAGGGCGAAAGAGGAAGTCAGGATCGGTCGCGTTTATTCAAAATGGGTGAAAAGATATTTGTGTTAAATCGAGGATGGATTACCAACTGGTGAGCTCGTTCCATGTATTTTTTTTATTATCATGATTCAATCAAAAGACTTTCAAATACGTTCAACACGTTAAACTAAAGGAGGGGAAATAAAAAAAAAAAGATCCGAAAACTGGTACGCCTACGCTATCTAATATTGTAGATAAGCGGAATCATTTTGAGTGAATAAAATATTTTATAAATTGAGGGGTTTAGAGTGACAAAACCTACTCTTGTGAAAATCTTTTTTTTATGTTTCTTTCAGCAACTTTCCATTCCATACAAATTGTATGGGCGCCAAAAAACGGTGGTAGGTCATTTGGCATAAAGTCGTTTGGCTTAATGGTCATTTGGCATAAAGTCGTTTGGCATAACGGTCGTTTGGCATAATGGTCGTTTGGCATAATAGTCGTTTGGCATAATGAGTCTGAAACCAAGAATTTCTCAAGATGACATTCGTTGTTACGTTTCTATTGAATTTTTTGATGGCATCAGGCTTGTTTTGGAGTCAATTGAAACAAAATGACACTTTATTATTTATATATTTTATTATTTATCCAGAAATTATCCTTCTTTCAAATATGAATGCTTCTTTTGAGTTTCACTATTGGAATATTTTTTAGCACTAATGATTTTGATAGATTTAGCACAAATTAACCCTTCTTTCAAACATTCTATGTTATTTTTCAAACATGATGTAACCATAATTATAGGCATAAAGAGTGTTATTTTAAAATTTAAATACATTTCACCTTCTTTTATACATAGGCTGTTCTTTGGAGCTATATTGTTGATATTTTTAATTTCCAACTGACAGAAGGGCGGCAATCGATAACATTGATTTACTCAAGTTATTGGCGAATAGAGAAATCGATTACTACAGTTACTTTGATGGGTTGTGCTATTTTTCCTCGAGTGTCGTTTCTCTGAACGTAAATTCTTCGAATGCCAGTTCTCTGAATATCCCGTTTCCCCGATTAGCCCACGTCCCCGAAAAGTTTTAAGCATTCATAATTGTCGTAACTTTATACATTTCAGGGTGGTGAATGAACTTATCATCTAAAGGGCACCCTTCTTTATTTAATTGGCGGTTTTTTCGAGTTTTACTGTTCTCAGCATTTTACTAACATGTGTATAGCCAAGAATGACAGAATACCTCCTTCTTTTGATTGCTTATCGTTGTTTCTTTTTCACTATCCAGCAACTGAAGACTATTATAGCTTCTTTTTAAATTTCACCACTTTTCGGCGAAACCGGTCATTCGGGGAACCGATGATTCAGAACGCAATTTTTGATGTCTTTTCGTTGTACTATGCCGCTATTATTTTTGGCGTCCAATCTTCTATTGGTTATCATAAATCATAAATTTTGCCTTCTTCTAAAAATAGGCTGTTCTTTATATTTATGCTGTTTTAAATTTTTATTATTTAGTAAAGCTAAATGTTAACCATTTTTATATGTTGCTGTATTATCAACACTTACAAAACGTGCTGTGAGAATGATAATTACTTTAGAACCTTTCAATATTCATTTTTTTTTCTTGGGAATACATGATCTCTTTTCCCTTCATTTGATAATAGACGGTGTTTTTGACGTACACTTCCAAAATAAAATTATGTTGAATCGTTCAAAAGTTTTGCCATACATATTTTTTTTTGAATGTGTTGTTCATTTGAGTTATGCTGTGAGAACATTTTTTCGCGTTAAAGCCTCAAACATTTTAAACGAAAAATTATCTATATAGGCTATTCTTGCATTATGCTGTAATAATAGGTCTTTGGATTAGGGCTTTAAATATTTTGCAAATAAATTTTCCCTTCTTTCATCAAGTAATTTTCATCAAGTGTTACGTCCAAACTGGGACAGAGCTTGATCTGAAACGAAATATTCTTCTGCGAACTTTCTTTGCCAATTTAATGTTTTCAAATATGTATATCACAACAAGCTCAAAGATACTCTATGTTCTGAGATGTAGAAAAAAATATCATTCCGAAAAAATGTTCTACCAGACCCGTTACGAGTTTTATTTATTTATGCTCTCTAATGTCACAACAATTTCGGAAAATCTCTGAACGAACACCATGCTTATTGAAAAAACATCATTTTTTTTTTGCTATGGGCTCGGTGGTGTTGATCTCGGTAAAAGCTTCAAAAAAGCCGATATTCATTTAAAGTAAATCATTATGCCAAACGACCATTATGCCAAATGACCATTATGCCAAAGGGCCATTATGCCAAACGACCATTATGCCAAACGACTTTATGCCAAACGGCTTTATGCCAAACGACCTTATGCCAAACGACTTTATGCCACACGGGGTACAATCCCAAAAAACAAGCCTATCTTCAACGATTTGTTTTTTTTTTCTGTTCAACAGAAAAAAACACCTTAAAATGCTATTGGAAAATTTGAAAATAGTAGTGTTTTAAGAGTACTTGTCCCAATACCGACCAAAATGTCACTTCCTTTTGCGTTTGAGCCCCACAATTTATGACATATACATAAAAATACTCATACATAAATTCTTGTAATTTTACTAAGATCTCATATATAGTATGTTACTTTTGATCTCAGGAAAGTAAAAAGGTATTCTGAGAGAAATTCAATATTTTGCACGGGCTACCAGAAAAAATCTCGACCAAATAATTTCAAAAACTCTTTTTTAATTGCTTTGTGATTAATTTTGCTACTTGTACTGTTAATTAGAATTCATCAAAATCAGAAGCATATCCAGTTTTACTCAACTTTTTAAATTTCCTCTGATGAAAAATCGTGATTTGGCCCGAAATATGCTGTAGCTTGAATACTTCTTTTGTAGATGCGTTTTTGACTAGATTTTCAACTATTAAAATGTTTGGAAATAGAGTGGTGTTTTGTCCATCAATTGTAAGGGAGAGCGATGCAATATTAATCAGTAGTGTCCGGTTAGCACTGCGAGATGAAAAGCCGACAAATTTGGAGATACAGAGCTAGATCCGGTCTCTAGTAATAATGGTTGTCTAACTAACATTCCTTCCCTTCCCCGATGACCACATTGGGCGTGGCCGGCGCCGTTATTGACTTTTAAACTTTGAACTCTTGATTTGTGCACATTTAGAATGGTTAGCTTATCCCAAGCCCCATTCATTAAATCTCTGTACAACTTTGATTGTTCTGGTCAATCACGGATTGCAACTACGAAGCGGTCATCCATGCTTATGAGCATGTTCAAATTTTCAACTATTGAAATGTTTGGAAATAAGGTTTTTGCCAGTTTTTTAGAAAACTGAACCTCTATGACGTCCTGGTCCTCTGGATGCGTAGTACTCCGCCATAGGGAGCACCATTCTGATGTCTGCAGCAAACCATAAACTGTGCTGAACGACACTGCGAACTGCCGTACGATGAGTCGTTCTATGACATTATTGGGTCGAAGTGTGGTGGGGCAATTTGTGATTGAAGAAAAAATATTGCCGATGGCAATCGTGTTGCATGAGCTGGCATTTTCTAACGCAGGGATATGTATCCTTTTCTCGACGGTTTGGGATAACTTAGCTGTGGGTGTTATCAATTCTGTTTGATTCAAATTTTTGTATAAAAGAAGTCGATTATAAAGGAATTTTGGACCAAAATCCCCAAATGACGAAGTAAATCATGGCTATGCCCAAGTGGTGCTTTACCCTACAGATACTCTTCGCTGACCACTAGATAAAACGTTAGCAATGCTTGACCATTGGTTATCAATTCATGCATTGCTAACGACAGAAAGGGAATACAACACGCTCAAAAAAGAGTTCTGGAAACCGTGAACTGTCAACAATACACCATGAACTACCATCATGTTTACGCATAAACATGATCTAGTTCACGGTGTATTTTTGCTTGTTGACGAGTTCACGTCTGCTGTTCACGGATACCGTGGTGAATCAAAATCCAGACAGTACCAATATCCGGACACCCCAGTGAAATTCATTGATTGAAGGTAAAATATAATATTATTATGGTGATTTTTACTCATAACTTCTACTTCCAACAGTTCTCAACATATTACTATAAATCTAGTTACCATTGCTGATAATTATAAAAAATAAAATAAAAACAACAAGCTGCTTCAGAAAGACGTCATTTTCTTGTAGTGCAAGTTTTTTGGTGATAGCGTCGCTAGCTCGCCACAAGTTTTAGTTTGCGATAATGTGTGGAAAACTGAAATATTGAGGAAGCTTTTCAATGTAATTGTTCATAGAAAAGTAGTTTAACAATTCTAAAACTCGGAAGTGATGAAATATGGTGTAGATATGCATTTTACAGCGTAACAGAGACTGTCCGGAAAACCATGAAAGTGCCTCATTCTTAAGCCTTGTTATTTATCTATGTGTGTGACTATTTTTAAAGTGAAACTGGAGAAATTTGAAAATATAATCAAAAGGAATGAGTTTAGTGATCAGAATGCCTATTATGTGGAAAAAACTCCATATTTTGGCTGTCGTTTGAACCACTATCGGCTGGTTGGTTATATCTGGGTTGCACTTGAGGTAAACTATGCGTTTGTATACATATTTTTCATTATGCTATGCACAAGAGAGCATGAAAATCTTAAAAATGTGATAATTAATTCGACGAGGGACAAAACCCAGTTTTTTTTACGAATATTTCACATTATAAAACCACAGTTCGGATTTTGATTCCAAAGTGTCCGGATTTAAAAACAAAGATTGCTTCAGGTGTCTGGATTTAAGGACAAGACATGCCATTGTATTTTAATGATTTTCATAGCATAATTGTGATTTTTACCATTTAATTATTTATTAACACAATAATCTTGTTTAAAACTGTTGGAAACATAAGGTGACTTCATTTAAATACAAAGCAAACATCTTAGAACTGAAGTTTGAACAATTGTCTCTGCTTAAGCGTCCGGGTATTGATGCAGCACGGTACGAGAACGGATTTTTTTCTGTGAAATTGAATATCGGCTTTGCTAAGTGCATGGTATCTGCATTTGTTCTTTTGTGCTTGAGAAGACAGATAGGTGCATATCGTGTTGCAGGTACGAATATGCCCAGGGAAGTCGAGAAAATTTCCTTCAAGAAACGATCCTCGAATGGCGGGATTCCAACCCACGTGCTGAATAGCTGCGCGTTTACCGCTACGACTATTTGGGCCCCTAGCAAACATCATCATAGCTCAAAGAGGAAAATTTTATTTGACAATGGAGAGTTTTAGGAGATATACTTAATTGTCATCGAGAAAATATCTTGAAAACATATTCAAAAATCTCAAGAAGAATGTTTGAGAAGAAAAACGAATTCAACTCTTAAAGAGATTTCCAAAAACTCCATGAACAAAAGCAATGGCGAAGTACTGTATTCAAATTGCCCGGATGCTTCGAATTTCGACACTAGCTTTTATTTACCAAACAATTATTTCGTTCATTTTTTTTGATGTAGTATGTACATAACGTCTTAATTTTAGATTATAGGAGTTGAATACTAGAATCATTTGAATCATACATTACAAAGTTCATAGAAGAATCGTATAGAGCTGATCGAAAAATGTCAAAAATGTTGTAGGGGAATATCGAAAGTACTTTCTAAATCAATTTTTGGCGGTTTGCCTGGAAGAATTTTGAAACAATTATAAGTACTCCTGGCATGATCTGCTCAGAAATCATACACAGAAAAAAATACGTTCTCGTATCCGTGGACAGCAGACTTGAACTCGTCATCAAGCAAAAATACACCGTGAACTAGATCATGTTAATGCGTAAACATGATGGTAGTACAGAACTCGTTTTGGAGCGTGTATGGATGATTTTTGGAAGATTCGTAAAAAAAATTCTTGGCACATTTTAGACAAATCCTACTGAGGATTACTGTTGAGTGTTTAGCGGAATCCTAAATTATTATAATTAATCTTCGAGCTGTTTAGTGGAATACCTATAAGTAAATAAAAAACCGAATCTAGTACTATACCATTTAATTCCTCTAGAATTTGAATCCTTTGGCAGATACGTGTATTTCGACCTCAACTGTAAGGCCGTCTTCAGTGTCGTGTACTAGATACGACTCCAATGTTAGAACTAGAGAAAAAAAAATCTCTGATCATAATAATAGGAAGGTTATAATCACTATCAAAATAATTTGGAGGAGTAGCTGCCATATTGAAGAAGAGAAACTCTTCGATGAAAATTTTACCATATGCTTTTTGTGCATCGTTGGCAACCACCAGCTCACATTAGAGACGCATACACATACGTTGGAACTTGATCAATCCAATATTCCCTGAAAACATCTTCAGCATAACTGCTGGAGGAATTCATGTAGGAACGCTGGAGTAATCTCTAAAACTTCTTATGAAATATTTTGTGACGAAAAGACGTGAATGAGCTACAGCAAAAATATTTGATAAATCATTGGAAGGGACTGCATGGCTAATTCTGGAATGGAACATTTCTCGAGAAATCTTTGGTGATATTCTGTAAAACATTTTAAGCGACTTCTCCAGTATTTTATAAAGTCTCCATTTTTGATGGAACTTCTTAGGTAATCTCAGAAAAAAATATTAGCCAAAACATCAGCAGAAACCCTTGAGAGAGCTTCTGCAAGAATTTTTGAACCCTTGAGGATGCTTTGTTTGATTTTTTTTTCTTAGAATGCTTGGAATAATTATTGAAAATTGCGGTAAGTTTTTCTGGAAGGAATTGTCATAGTTATCCGTGAGTTCTCTGAAGGATGCCTGTAGAAATCTCCTTATTTTTTAACAGTGGAACTCGCTGCAGGGCAAAATCCTTGGAAGTTTTACTGAAAGAACTTCTGAATTAAGTCTCCTGTGCAATACTGTTTGGAGGAATTTTCGGTGCATTTCCAAAGAAAATAACAAGAGGCATTCTTGAAGGATTTCTTGAAGGAAATATTAATGTACTTTTTACAATATTGTTCAAAAAAACCACTATGGTATCTATAAAAAATATGGAGGAATCATCTTTTCAAATCCTAGAGGCATTCGTCAGGATATGACTAGAGGAATTTCCCGGAACTCCGTGGAGAAATTTCTGTATAAACTTCTGGCCTCCATATGTTACAAAAATATTCAAATAGAAGTACCGTAAAACAGAGTAACTTTGATAATGCGGGTTACTTTCATAGTGCGAGACCCACAGCATACTAAACGAAATAACAAAGTTTCTGTTAATCAGTTAGGCAAAACGAATGCAAAATTAAGGAGTATTAGTATGACACTTTATGTCAAACCTATATTCGTTGGAATCAAGTACATTTGAGGATTTATATGCAAATATTAAAAATTTGTAAGATTTTACCATTTTTGAAACGCTTACATACAATTTGTTCTACGATCACTATTTGATGAAGTCATAATGAGTTCGTCACTTCTTCTTGACAGCCTAGTTGTAGTAGAACATGAATTCGGTCTCAAATCTTTTAGCGAAAACCATTTTTACAAACTGGGGTAATTTTGTAATCTAAGTAAGAAATTTCCATATAGCATTAAACGCCTAGAGGTATGCAACGCCCACGTTCCGTAATTCATTCAATTTTGTTCGATTTGTACTCCATTATCAAAGTTACCCCAAAACAGAAAACCGACTTTCGATTATATGAAAAACTATATATCCATTCAGAATAAATCTTTTTGCAATCTATCAACTGCAATCGATAGTTAGGATGCTTGTACTTGTTTTAATAATATAAATTATAGTTTTTTTGAACAGCATGCATACATATTCAAGTTTTCTTCGAAAAACCTATCAAAGTTATCCCGTTTTACGGTATCAGTTTTCTCTACAATTTTTTCATGTTAAATGATTTCTTTGTTCAATCACTTAGAAATTTCCAACCAGAAACCATTCAAAGATTTATTAGGGATCAATTTATTTTAGAATCAATGATTTACATTACTGAAATATGTCTGGAGGTATGTTAAGAATTTATACACGGATTCCACAAAAATAGTAGCTAGGTTATTGCATTTTGCATGCGTCCGGAAACTTTCAAAATTATTTATTCAGGAGTTTTTTTTAAGTATAACTTTCTATGTGCAGTATAAGTTTCTATGATTTTCTGCGATTTCTATGGTTGTTTTACCAGTTTTCTTCTTTTTTGGCGATACGTCCCGACTGAGAAATAGTCTGTTTCAGGTTAGTGTTCTTATGAGCTCTTTCCCAGAGCTTTCTTTGCCGATTGATCATTTTTGCAAGTGTTTATCATATGGCAGGTACGATGCTACTCCATGCGTAGGGAAGTTAAGAAAATTTCCTTTGCGAAAAGATCCTCTACCGCTAGGATTCGAATACACGACCCTTAGGTTGGTCTTGTTATATAGCTGCACGCGTACCACTTCGGCTATCTGGGTCCTCAAAATAATGTCATTTCAATATTGGTTTTTCTGTTGGAAAGTGTGAGTAAAATAATTAAAGGGAGTCATACCTAAACCCGGTGAAACTAAGGTGAAATCTTGGGATTGGTATTCCAAATAATTCTGATCAAGAATTCTTCCTGACCATTGGAGCAGCCAAGCACAATCAGAGCGATACCCATTGTGGAGAAAAAGCAATTCTTAAAATATTTTTTTATATATTTCAAAATGATCGGCCTCCCTTGGCCGATTGGTTTGAGTCTGCGGCTTCAAAGCAAAACCATGCTGAAGGTGTCTGGGTTCGATTCCCGGTCGGTCCAAGATCTTTTCGTAAAGGAAATTTCCTTGACTTCCGTGGACATCATCGTACCTGCTATACGATATAAGAATGCGAAAATGGCAACATTGACAAAGAAAGCTCTCAGTTAATGACTATGGAAGAGCTCATAAGAACACACAGCTGAGAAGCAGGATCTGTCCCAGTGGGGACATAATGCCAAGAAGAAGAAGATGAACTTATGTCTAGAACTTATGCTGAGTTTTATTGTAAACGTGTAAATATTCTATTGGAAATTGATTTCTTCGAATCCAAGCAATGAATTATAACGAATTCTATCAGAGAGAATTTAACATAAATGTATGCCCTAAAAGCACTCAAACAAATATCGAGAAAAGCTGTACCTCCCGGGCTCAACTCCACAATTGCGTTGTAAATCTGATTTCGAAAATCCCATCATTACAACTTTTACAACTCGTTAAAGTTACATTGTACACGCGTCAGTAACTGAGCTCTTCCGGAATCCTCAAACTGCCATCTTCTTCACTCAGCAGGCAATCCTCGACGAGCAACTCAACTTTTTCCCATAATCATAAAACAACAACCGACCATGTCTGACCGACCATTCGCAATCCACTCAATCTCATCTCTCGGCTTTGGTTTTGGTCGGGCTCTTAATTCAGCCACAATAAAACCAAAGCCGCCATGGTCGAGGACGACCGGCGGGGTGCAACGTTGTGCATTCAGTAAATTAAATTTTCCCACGGCCTCTCGCGCGTTGGCCGTAGGAGAAGATGGGATAATACTATGCGTCTACGAAAGAAAAGCACAATTTTAAATGTTAATTTCGTAGGAAACGTTATTCTCAACAGTCATTTGTTTGAATGCAATCGTATCTATAGCTTTAAAGAGCCTTCCTTAGCCGAGTGGTTAGCGTCCGTGGCTATAAAGCAAAGCCATGCTGAATGTGAGGGTAATGCTCTTCTTGGAAGAGCTATGACTTGAACATGAAATATTGACAAAACTCGGGAAATCAACGATTTTCAAAACATCGGAAAATAACGCAGCACCCAAGTTCAAATGATTTTTTGTGACAAAATCCAGAAATTTTCCAAATTTTTATTTACACAGCCGATTTTTTTAAGTTTCATGTCTTGTTTGAGTTCGAGATTTGCGGCATAATTTGAATTTCACCGATGTTATTTAAGCAGCCATTGGAAATGGCGCATTTTGTACTGCGTCGGTTGCTTCCATGGTGGCCAAAGTCATTTTTATTTTTTTATGTGAAAGTTGGGAAATGTTTTTCCGTTAGAGAGGAAATTGTAAAATTGGTCGTATGAAATGATCGAATTTGACTGAAATACCTCTCTGACAGCGCATTTCGCACCTAGTTCCCCTGACCATTGCGTTGCCTTGATCCCGCTAAAAGGAGGAAAAGCAGCTCTCATTCGGAAACTTTTTTTTTCAGTTTTTCTACGCTATCACCGGAACGAAAATAGCATTTTCACGTTCTTGTTGTTACAACTCTTTCAGAGGCCGACCGAATCAAAAAAGCTGTTATCATCATTTCACCGCTGTCGCCTTCCCACACTGCTGACTGCTCTTGGCAGGACGCGATGACGATGGAATCGAGCTTCGCGGATGAGTAACTTTGAATTTGACGCGGAAAACAATTTCCATTTCCGAGGTTCTGGTTTCCCTGAGTGGGAGTAGATAGGCTCTGTAGAGAGATGACTGACGGTCGGTTGCTGGGCGATGGATTTCACTCATGAGTGGGCAAAAAATTTGTGTCTACATAATGGTCCACCACAAGAAGTAAAGCTATACTTTTAGATTGTCGCTGAGGACCGAAAGACTTTCAAGACTGGGAAATGCTGTTTGAATTGGAATGAAAATGACACCTAGGTGTTCTTGAAGTTACAGTCAGTGACATAAGTTAGTAACCAAATGCTGTTTTTCCATACAAAATGCCCAAGTTTGGTGTGATGTATCTCAGCTTCTGGTAGTCTGAATCGGCTGAAATTTGGATGACGAACTAGAAATAACTTGAAATTTTTCCTGTAAGAGAATTATGACATTGCAGTCAGTTTACAAAGAGTTTCAGAGGGTTGTTCAAAGACAAAAGTAAGTAACCGAGAGACTTTTTTATTTAATTCGAAAACGAATGAAACATTCTATATTGGGGAGGCAGCTTCATGGCCAGAATCTTCTTGATGGTATTTCAGCAACTAGTCCACTGTTTCTCAATCTTAATAACGGCGGAAAAATGGCTCGCTCTGAGGCGTTCGTTTTAGCGTGCTTTTTACATGGTCGGGGGTCTTTGGACCCTCTATTGAGAAACGTAACTAGTCCTTATTAATACAGCATTCAATATAGCCGGCCTGAATTTTTTTTATAGAGCAAAAGCTTGTTCATAACAAAAATAATTTATTTTTAATGAAAGGATACACCAATTTTATATGTGTCGAATTCGACTTGAATGTCAATATTGCATGAATATATACTCAACTTAGCCTGACTATTGGAACCCTTGTAATCGTGACAAGCTGTCTACTTGAAGGTTTCAAATGAAGTGCTTTCGTTTTTTCTGTAGGACCGGCATAACAATTATCGTTCTAATATATCGCTTGAAAGTTATTAAAGACTACCTTTCTGTTTACCGGTTGGGGCACGTTCTAGCCCATCTTCGGGATAATGTCTGACTGACTGCGCTGTGTTTTCATACGACGTTCGTTCTCTTTCACATCTAAGAGATGTACCATGTAACAAGACAACAGATTTAAGAAACAAGGTATGATTGTAGGCTTTTCTTCCTTCATCAATGGCTCTTGGGTGGTGATGGACATTGATTCCCAAGCAGTCAACCACAGACAAACATACGTAGAACAATTAAATTTCAAATCCATCGCCCAGTTGGCTCGTCTGCGTTGGTGGCGCTGATTATTAATTCGAATCTTTACACATGTTTGTGATGGAATTTTGTTTGCACCTCCATGTCTGTTCGCTGTGGTGCTACCGTTTTGACTCATATCACTTAAGGCCAACAGTGACTTCAAAAGCATCTAATGGGCATAAATTAGCTGATATTTGTGGAAATTTTAATTTCTTCGCAAAGTCTAACCGTTAGCTGATGGGTGTACTGATAAAAATGTTTATTTAAACTTTTTTAGTATTGTTGTTACGTGAAAGTATGGAACAACATTTTGACTCAAATGCCGAACACTGTACTCATTCTGTCTCATATTCCGAACACCTTGATTCAAATTCCGAACAGCACGAATAAATCGTATTCAAATGAATAATTTCGCAAAAAAATCATCTGAGCTTGTTTTACTGGTCTCGAACTAGAGAATCATCACTACTCTAGAGGTTTGAGGTTTGAATTGATATACAGGGTGTTAGGTTCGTGAGTGTAGACATTTTAAGGGGTGATAGAGGACCATGTTAGATGAAAAAAATCGTTCTACGGATATGGTCAATTCTTAAGTGTTACCGAGTTATTAAACATTTAATGTTTTAGGATATGTTTGTCTTTAAGTGGTTATAATTTTAGAATAGTTCAACGAATCTCAATTCTCTGACTTCCATTTGAAAGCTGATTAAATTTCCAATCTACTTACAACTTTACATCTAATGGGTTTTGCAAATAAATTCATTTTTAAGAGCAAATAAGTTCAAAGGCAGTGATTTTTCTCTTGTTTTTTGTCAGTTTACTTTAAAAAAATGCGTAATAAATTTCATGCTTGTCTTTAGCAAAGTTGTGTGCTTCAAGCTGCTCTACAAATCGTTCTTTGACACCAAACTGCTATCTCTACGCGTTCTCTTGCAATTTTGATTTGAACACGCCACTTTGGGTCATAAATTTTGATCCATAAACGCAATAGGTAAAAGTTCATTTCACCCCACTGTGTTGCAAAAATTGACGCATTGTTTGCATCCACGCACAGCACACTTGATCTCAGATTTAAACAACAACAGCTTGGCCAAAATTTCGTTCTATACAGCAGTAAAATGTTGATATACTTTTTACTAGAATATAACCTGTTATTTTCATCACTTCAAATAACGCATGTGTTGCCATTACGGCAATAATATTTATTCTATCAATCTCTATGATAATGTTTGGTAGTAAAATATGAAATAAAAATAATAATTGCGCAATTTTTAGATAGGAACATTAACTATGTACATCCATTAAAGAGCCAAACTGAAAGAAATTGACTAAATTTTTTGGTTTTAGATTTTTTATAAATGTTAACCCAAAGTTTATGAAGTATGAGATACCGATATTCACTCGTAAGTACTCTATAACTGATTTTAAATCGTTCAGTATTCGTAGTAATCATTGTTAATGAAGTGATGTTAAAAATAAAAAAAAAATACGTTACTCTTCGATTTACTAGATTGTTTTTAGCAAAAAAAACATTGAAAAAGTGGTATTTTTTTGTCAACTGTCAGTGAGCTGTCTCCTCTCTCTCAGGATTTTACCATGCACTGCAATCTACCGATCTAATTACAGATGTAGGAGTATACGATACACAGGCCCTCACGATGTGATTAAAATCATGATTATAACAAAGAGCGATAGGAGAAAGATACTCTCAGTTTTATCAAGATTCAATCCCTTGATTGAATATTCTCAAGAACACTAACGAAATCTTGCCGTTTGAATTGCTTTGAGCACATGCGTTGTTTGGTTTTAATGTAACTTACGTAATACTTTCAACATGTGGTTTATGTAGGAATTGCGATGGTTGCTCCTTACGCCCATCATTTCCGGTTGAATTGGTCAAGTGGATGATCCACCAAAACATACTTCAAATGTATAGATAAAGCATTGCTTTCTGCCTAGCATTTATAACCTATCCACTGGCGTTCTATTACATGCTCTGATGACCGGGGTCAACATCGTCCATAACAGTTTTAATTGCCAATCAGCTTTTATTGGCACGTTCATCCCATTTCGGTTCGATGGCGGCGTAACTACAGCTGCTGTATATTATTAGCTGCCATATTTTTTCCCAGCTTGTGGCTTCATTTCACAACACCCAAAATACCCCTTTAACACACATCAACAACTTTGGAAAACCAATTCCGAAGTGCAACTGCAAAAAAAATGGGAACGGTTATGGGATGCGCTTTTATTTGCCGCTGTTAAAGAAGTTATCGGAAAACGAGCTCCGGCAATGTGCCACGAGATGCCACCACTATAGGATGGTGTGTGGTGGTGAACTAAAATGTCGAGACCGTTTCCGAATCGGCAATTGGCATCTTGCGAAGCTTACATTTCTAACTTTTTCGAGGGCCGGAATTTGAAGCATGCGAACCGTGTGGGAGCAATGGAGCGAAAAACGAATCGAATGTTAACCGTTTTACGGAATGGTTTCGTTGTATGGGAAGCGGTTCCCAAGCTTTAATGTGACTCGATTCGGTGCTTCATTTTATTGAATGTAAAAGATCTTGAATGAGGACTTTCCTTAGCCGAGTGGTTAGAGTTCACGGCTACAAAGCAAATCCATACTGAAGATGTCTGAGTTCGATTCCCGGTCGGTCCAGGATCTTTTCGTAATGGAAATTGACTTCCCTGGGCATGTAGTATCATCGTACAGTGACCCCACGCAGTTGAATCACCCACAATTTATGAATCAGCTGACTTCAAAAGACAAAACTATTATCAAACTTGTCACAAAACATCACAGAATTATTTTTACTGATAAGAAACTATGTGTAAAAATAATTCTGTGATGTTTTGTGAAAAGTTTGATAATAATTTTGTCTTTTGAAATCAGCTGATTCACAAATTGTGGGTGATTCAACTGCGTGGGGTCACTGTACCTGCCACACGGTATACGAATGCGAAAATGGCAACTTTGGCAAAGAAAGCTCACAGTTAAAATTGTCAAGATGTGCATGGAACAATATGCTGAGAAGCAGGTTTTGTCCTAGTGAGGACGTAATGCCAAGAAGAAGATTAAAAGATAAGATCAGAACTGTTGTATATAGTTTAAAGTTTTGCGTGAGTGGTCATATCATTTTGAAAAGCCCAATTAGTCCAATATGTCAAAATCTTGGTTTTCATATCATTATGAAAAGCAGTCAGAGCCGTAGCGTGGCCTCGTGGCGCCCTTGGCGAACCTCCATTTCAGCGCCCCTTGGTAGAAACTTATCTAAACATATAATTAAAATTCTTTCTGAAATACTAGAGTGACTTCAATAAGATTTTTTATGAAAGTCATCAAAAGTATCATAAAAACCTAACATATTTGCTTAAGTTCAGAAATTCTTGAAGAAACTTTCAGTTGTGTCTAAAGAAATACTGGGGCTTCAAGATCTACTGGATGTTTAAAACCAAATTTAAGAAAAAATCTTTCAAACATCGGTGAACCATTTGTTTTAGGTAGATTTTAAAATGTTTCCTCGAATGAACAAAAAGAATTAAAGTGCTTATGCTTAAAAACGAATTTAAAGCCATGACTTCTTAAAAAATTAGGAAAGTTTCAGCAATACAAACTTAATAATTGTAATTGCAAAGGAAAAATTATGAAATTCTTCGAGTAGGTTATTCGAAAATTGAAATATGTTTCATTTTTCAGGAAATGCTAAGTAACATAAAAAAAAATCGAAGATTTCAAGGGAATTCGCGTAGATTCAGTCAAGATTTTGTCTAGAAGTTTAATTGCGAAATGAATGCATGCTTGGAACAAAATCATATGTTTTGTCATTAATCAATGAAATAGTTTACTTAAATAGGTATATCAAAAAATTTTCAACTAATTGTCTAGGAATTGGTATTACAAATGAAATCATAATCTTTTTGTACAGACAGTAACCAGAAGATGGAATATTTACGAATATTTCAAGACCTGTTTTTAAGAACGTTATAATTAAATTTTACTTCGCGGTGGGAGAGAAATCTTGTCAAGGATCATCAAATGTAATTACGCCATATATATTTCCGACAATATATACCTAAAACCACCAAATGAATAAAACACTTTTTGAAAGGTGGTCGAATTTTGAAAACAATGTTGTCTAAATAGTTACAACCGTAACATTTACATACATCGAAAATCATCGTTACACCTTCGTTTTTTGTTATAAAAAATGTATTACAGATTCTTAAACAAACTCTGCTATGAAAATTTTTTAACAGGTTTAACTTTTTTGAAAACTGTGAAAAAGCAGTCGAGCAGTTTAAAATAATGAACAAAGTTATCGGTATCCTCTCCCTTTTTTATGAGAATCCTGCCCTATTTTCTATTCAAACCCTGCCCAGAGTTTCGTGGATCCCGCCCAGGAAAAAGTTATAAAGTTTGATTCATGTACAGTATTCAATGAACATTTTATAATTCAGCTTAAGATTCAGTGAGATCGTGTTCGACGAATTTACTCTTTGTGCAGCAAGCTTTGTTTAAGCTCAATATAATTTCAATTTTACCTGTCAACTTCTCGTAGGTGGGGAAGTGTTTCTTGTATTGCAATAAAAAAATCGAGTGATCGGAACACACACTCCAGATTTACATACAAATCTGAATAAAAAAACCTTTGTTTCTGCTAATTTACAAACTTAATTTATGTGTAATTTTTTAAACTTAAAAAAACTTTGAAAGTGCTTATTGCATGTTTTGTAAGAGCCTTTCAAAGATTGTTTTAATCCTTTTGAGATGGTAACTGATAAGAAGCCATAATTTTATAAGCATCTTTCAAAATTTTACCAAGTGATTCACGGTTTTTGGCGCCCCCTTTAGGCTGGCGCCCTTGGCGGGTGCCAACCTAGCCAACCGCACGCTACGGCACTGAAAGCAGTACAGAAATATCGCAATGGGAAACACTGCCCAAGTCTGAATCGACTCGAATTGACAATAAACTCATTCAAGCGAAATTGGAACCTGATCCCTCCAGTGACTCTTGGGGTTTAAAGATAATTGATTTAATTAAATTTAACTGTGGAAACGATTTTCACCTGTTAAATTGAAACAAATTATTCCCAAGCTGTTGTCACCTGAAATATCGCCTTTAAACCCCTACTTCGTTGTTGAGTTGAACGTTGTGGTACCTCATGTAGGCTCATGCTAATCTTCGTTGAAAGCTGCTAGTCAGCTATGCCACGTATGCCTCTAAAGATAGGACATTTCTGTTTGTTTCGGATGAAAAATCGCAGCACATTCCTGCTTTGCTGAATCATCCAGAAAAGTTCAGAGGCGACACAAGTGTACGGATTCTATGACATCGGTTGTCGTTGGCGGTTGTCCATATGTGAAAACACATGGCACGGTAGGTACTTGGTTGACATTTGGGTTCGGAGTTTTCCACTGCATCAGCAAACCGGCTAAAAGTAAAGCAAGGCAGACAGGTGCCTGTTTATAGTCGGGTCACACAATGAAGTTGGCAAAGATGGTAGAAGAGTTGTGTGTGTTTATACGGTTTCGGTACTGTGTTTTATAGATAAGTGACTTGACAAATTTTTGGCCAATTTAGCAGAAAAGTGGCAAAAATCAATTGTCGGTACATGCCGTGGGTACTTTAATGCGGATAGTTTCAGACACAAAATTTGAAGACCCCAAAGGCGCAGAGAACGTGTTATATTTAAGAATGTTACTCTAAGCAACTATTTTTCAAAATATTTGAAAAAAAAAAATCAAATAAAGAACTCGTGAAAACTCACTAATTTGTGGGAAAAATCACATATTGATTCACTAGCAGAAACGTTACAGCCCTTCAAGGTGCTCTAGGGTTATATTGATCTTAGAACATAGAAAAAGGGCTAAGTATATAAAATATGGCATACTTCAGTGGGTTGGTCCCGGTGGAAACTAATATGGAATACTGAAAATCTATGAGGAAACAATCCAGCTTGCATGAAACACCATCTAGTTGATTAATTTTCGGGTCTGTTATTCAACATCACAATAAGTGAAGTCAACAATATTATTGTTGATTACAACATCTTTCACAACATAAAAATTTAGCATGACTCTACTTCTCTCTTGCGCCAGCATCCAACCAATCAGCCGTAGTGAACTTGACTACGAGGCATGCATATTTCCAGTTGGCTGAGCTGTTGTCAACTTTGAGCCCTCGGGTTCATGAATTATGATTGCTCACGGTAAATTTGAGCCATTGTGTTATTTTGTTGTTGGTGGTGAGATGAGCCCACTCCGATGCAAGAGTAACACGTTGTATCTATATTTTCATAGCACACAATTGGTAGCAATACACAACCAGAGCGTCAATAGAACTGCGGTAGCAAACGGTGTGGAGCTCGTCGTGGGACATGTAGCGAATGCGACACGCGCGCTTTCACGAAATATTCTGGTGAATAGGAGAAAGTGGCCCAAAATACCTATATACGGATTTACGTTGTTTTTTAGTTATAAGATAATATTAGATAACCAGGTAAAATATTTCTCAAATTTGAGTTTATTTTTTCATGGTTTCAAATTTTATAGAAATGTTGGTCCAAAAATAGGTCAGACTCAAAATGGTGGAGTAGAACCCCATTTCGTAAAAGTCAACAACCATGCTCCTCCATGAGCTTGCTCCGATGAAAGAAAGCTGTTTCGCTAATAATATTACTGGACACGTTAATAAAATCAACTCTACGACTTGGGCCAAAAATGTTGAATTGGCTTGGGAAATTGAAAGAAAATCTATGCAATTATCTCCAATGCTTATAGCGGCCAGCATATTTTGACGTCTTTCAACAATAAATACTAAATGAAGCCTTCTAGGAATGATTAATCTAATCGGGCCATTTCACCCCATCAGTGCGTATTGGGACACGTTCCCCTACCTCCTAGCAAGCATTACCACAGCAGCATCACAAACCAGCCAACCTAGGCGATTGATGAATGTTTATTTTATTCAGCTCGGGGCTGGTAGATGTTCATATTTTTTTTTCGGCAAGGATCCGATATAAACAGCGACACATTGAATACCTCTGCATGTATGTATGGTTGAGCCAGCCAACGGGGATCACGCAGCAGTAGCGGAGAATAGTTGAAATCCGACCCGGTGAACCTGACACGGCACAAAATTTTCCAACAGATCGTTAGATATTTTTTACAGTAGAGTACCGTCCATGAATTACGTAGCATTTATTTACTGATTTGCTATATCCTCTTCCCCCTTGTAATAAAATTTGTCACAATAATTAACACCCTTCTTGAAAAATACGAATCTCAAATACAATATTATGTGGCGGACCAATTTTTTTTAGCATAGCAATTCAAACTATTTTGTTAAAATCAAATGATTTTGAGAAAACAATCTTTCGAAAGGATTGAAAATAGATATTTACTTCTCTGATGAGGCTCATTTAGAATTGGAACTCACACAAATTCTGTTTTATTTCTCATATGTTGCATTGCATGTAAGCTTCAAAGAAAAATAAAAAAAAATCTCTTTTTTTAAGAAATTGCCGGCCTTTGCGCACATTATTGTCATTTATATAGTCACGACATGAACCAGCCACCACAGGTGCAACGTCACATGCACCGTCATCATCTTTGGATCGGACCACTGCCACGTGCTATGCAACGTCAACACCTTTATGCCCAACAGCCGGAATTGCTAGGTCAGCAGTTCAATTCTACAAAACCACCGGACTGACCGTGACCGGTGTTCAGTTTAATTTTATCCGTGTTTCATTGCGTTTCGGCTTAAGTAATAAAGTGATTTAGTGAGGAAAATCAGTTAAGTGTTTTTTAAAAAGCCCGAACCGCCAGCAAACCCAGGATTGGCGCAGCCGTGCAGTGCTCGAAAAACAATTTCGCGAAAAACAGTGTAGTGACTCTGGTCTACCAGCCAGAATCGAAGTGAACCCGCGAAAGCATTCGCTAACATCGAGGGTGCAGTGGAGTTGAGGTTCCACCGCGTGAAGTTGGACGTCGAGAGAACCCACGCACAACGATTGCAAGGTGAGTGTTTTTTTTCTTTATCCTCTATTCCACACCGAAATACGAGTGAAAGTGAAAACATCGCCTAGGTTGGCGTTTTATTTTTCCGTGAGTTTGAAGCCCGTTCTAAGAGAAAGGCTTGAACTCATTAAGAAATTAAAATTTGCTAAACCCCTGGAGTGAGAAGAGTTCTAAGAGAGCTTCCCCTCCAACCGAAATTGTGAAGTTCTAAGAGAATTACATTTCGGGAGTCATACGAGTTCCGAGAGATCGTACGGCTCAAAACAAATAAAACTATAGCTTGCTTTTCTCTTCTAAGTGCATGTCATGCCAAAGAAGCATAAAGTAAGAAACAGTCTGAAGCAAACTCACCACTTGTTATCTAAAATTAGAAACAGCGCGTGCGTGTCTTCAGATTCAGACAGCTCAGAGTCTACCGATTCGGGAGACTTAGCGCATATTCCAATAAAGAACATCCCTTCACTAGAAATCCTTTCTTTAAACGACAACAACAATATGGAAGAAGTCAATGCCAAACTGCAAACGATGATGCAGATGATGGAGGCACTGGCAAAACAACAAACAGAACATGCCACGTATTTCAGTCAAATTCAAACGCAAACAAATCAAACTCAAGAAAACGTTATCGCACATCAACCTATAAGTAACATCGACCAGCTATTCAAAATTCCAGACCCGATCAAAATGATCCCCATATTTGACGGCAATAGAAAACAATTAAGTTCATGGCTGGAAACAGCAGAAGAAACCCTTAATGTATTAAAACCACATGTATCAGCTCAGCAGTTTAGAATGTACTTTACTGCGGTATCTAATAAAGTTCAAGGCAAAGCAAAAGACATTCTTTGCTTAGCCGGAAATCCGGACAAATTTGAAGATTTAAAAGAAATATTGACGAACGCGTTGGGAGATAGACACGAATTGTCAACATACAAGAGCCAATTATGGCATTGTAAAATGACCGAAGATATGTCTATCCATATTTACTACAAAAAATCCAAAGAAATAATTCAAAATATTAAGACTCTAGCAAAACAAAAAGATACATACAAAAAACATTGGGACGCCATTAACGAGTTCATTGAAGAGGATGCGCTAGCAGCCTTTATATCTGGACTCTCAGAACCGTACTTTGGTTATGCACAAGCTGCACGACCAAAGGATATTGAGGATGCATACGCATTCTTATGCAAATTCAAATCTAAACAAGTTGTAGCTCGAAACCTGAATCAAGACCAAAAATTCAACAAAAACAAAATATTTGAAAATAAATCCCAAGGATCATCAAATTTCAATCAAAATAAGAAACCTTTTATAAAAACCGAACATAAAGATACAACTGAACCAATGGACACAAAAACTACTCGGAGTCGGTTAACCATAAATAATCATGTAACGGAAGAAGAGGAAACTCAATCACATTTAAATTCAGAAACTGAATCTGATGAAGAAGTAGATCTAGATCTAAATTTTCACTTGGTCAACCCTACACAAAAAACAACCTAAATTACCTCCCATATTTAAAACTGAATCATCCTAAAACAAAAAAGCAGTTAAAAATATTAATCGATACTGGGGCAAACAAAAATATTATTTCACCAAACATAATAGAATCCGTTAAAACCGTACCGAATACACAAATCAGTAATGTTTGCGGAGTCAACAACGTCACTTCGAAAGGAGAACTCGATCTTTTCGGAAATACGTTTAAACCTTTGCAATTTTACGTAATGTAATTTCATTATTTTTTTGATGGAATTCTGGGGTCAGAATCCCTTGCAAAACTTAAAGCACAAATCAACTATGAGAATGAAACCATTACGTTAAGGGATAAACAATTTTCATACTCAAAATTCTACCCTGCAAAAAAACTTTACAATCATTTCATAACTATTGATACAATGAACAACGGAGACTGGTTGGTACCCACATACCAAAAACATCATAAAAAAGTTTTCATTCAACCAGGACTATATAAAGCACATAATAATAAATCGACCATCCATGTTATTTCTGCAACCAAAAACATAGAAAATCTTCCACAACTTCAACTGACAGTAAACAATTTTGAAACAATTCTCCCAGAAAAGATTGACTCTCAACATATTTCCAAAAATGATATAGAGTCTATAATTAGAACAAATCATCTTTCGAAACTAGAGAAACAAGAACTGCTTTGCACTCTCTTCAAACACCAAGAAGTGATCCAAAAGAAAGGAGAAAAACTTTCATGTACGTCAGCTAGAAAACATAAAATTATAACAACAAACGATTCTCCCATTTATACAAAAAACTATCGCTACCCACACCACTTTAAAGGCGATATCCAACAGCAAATTGAAGAAATGCTAGACAATGGCATCATTAGGCCTTCGAAAAGCCCATACTCTTCACCGATATGGGTAGTACCGAAAAAACTTGACGCGTCAGGCAAAAGAAAGGTACGCGTCGTAATAGATTATAGGAAGCTGAACGAGCTCACTATTGACGACAGATACCCTATGCCTCAAATAGAGGATATTCTGGATAGCCTCGGAAAGTCATCTTACTTCACAACGATCGACTTAAAGTCTGGTTTCCATCAAATCCCGATGGATCCTGCCCACATAGAAAAAACAGCTTTTTCAACGGACAAAGGACATTTTGAATTCACGAGAATGCCCTTTGGCCTAAAGAATGCTCCTGCTACATTCCAGAGAGCAATGAACAATATCCTAGGAGATTATATCGGCACCAAATGTTATGTCTATCTTGATGACATAATTATTATCGGATATAATCTAAAAGACCATTTAGAAAATCTTAGCCTTATCCTGAAACGCTTATCGGATTTCAACTTAAAAATCCAACTCGATAAGTGTGAATTGCTCAAGCGAGAGACCGAATTTCTAGGGCATATAATTTCAAATGAAGGTGTCAAACCTAACCCCGAAAAAATAGATAAAATTCTGAAGTGGCCTCTACCAAAAACGCAGAAAGAGATTAAACAGTTTCTGGGTTTAGTAGGTTATTACAGAAGATTTATTAAGGATTTTTCAAAAATAACTAGACCTATGACCAAATATCTCAAGAAAGATCCATCAATCAATATAAATGATTCATCGTATCACACAGCATTTGATACGCTCAAAGGGATAATTGCCACAGATCAAGTTTTAGTCTATCCCCAGTTTGATAAGCCTTTCATCGTAACAACAGATGCTTCAGGATATGCATTAGGTGCAGTTCTATCTCAGATACAAGACAATATAGAACGCCCAATCGCCTTTGCATCCAGAACACTAAACGATGCAGAAACCAGATACGCTACCAACGAAAAGGAAGCGCTGGCAATCATATGGGCCGTGAATAAATTCAGACCATATCTTTACGGGACTAAATTTACTTTAGTAACTGACCATAAACCTCTGACTTTTATTAAAAGTTCAGAGAAAAATCAAAAAATTTTGCGATGGCGCCTAGATCTGGAAGATTATGACTACGAAGTCAAGTACAGAGAAGGCAAATCAAATGTAGTAGCAGATGCACTAAGCAGAAGGCCTGTTGAAGTAAATATTAATGAAACCAATAATGATGAAATTCCTTATTTTTCAGGTTCCGAAGATCTTGAAGATGATGCAGATTCCATTGCC